>NC_136263.1:134598496-134683496 GCF_964187855.1 Myxine glutinosa
TTTTCAAGCAGCCCCCCAAATCCCCCCCTCCCCTTCCCCCCACCCCTCTTAGATAAGCCACTGATGCCAAGCTTGAACAAGATCGATAACTGCATGTCTGGGAAATGGTTGGCATGTATGTGGGTCAATATTGGGTTTTTTACAACTAAAATGGCCACCAGTCTAAAAGTCGGCCATCTTTGATCAGATCGCAAAATAAAGGAGGTGCACGTGTATGCCATCATGTACTGTGCTTGTGCCAAGATTGAACAAAATTGGACCATGCATGTTCAAGAAATGGTTGAGGACACGTTTCAGTAATAAAATGGCTCCCAGTCGGCCATCATGGATCTGATCTCGAAAGAAAATGACATGCAAATGTAAGCAATCATTCATTATGTGCGCACCAAGTTTGAACAACATTGGTGAATGCATGTCCGAAAAATGGTTGAGGGCGTGTTCAACATGGGGTTTTTTTTACAACTAAAATTGCTGCCAGTCGGCCATCTTTGATCGCATCGCGAAACAAAATGCTGTGCGTATGTATACCATCATGTATTGTCTTTGTGCCAAGTACGAACAAAATCGGTCCATTCATCTCCAAGATATGGTTGCAGACACACGGACAAGACCCAATCCATAAGGCCCCATTTCAGACAAAGTCCAACAGGGGCTAAAAATGGTACTGTTGGAAAGCTAATATTCGATTTACTTGGAAAATAAATGTGTCCATTTAATCCGAGAGATGCCTATTTTAAAAGCCCATATTTACGACATTGAGGAAGAAGCGGGAAAAGATTAATTCAACTGTTCCAATGATAACATTTATTATTTATTATTTTACAACAGCAGGAACCCTTTAGAACGACATGGAAGGAGCACACTAAATTATATATAGTAATACTACTCAAAGCAATAGAAAAATATATAATAGTAAATGGAAGGAACGCACAAACAACAACCACCACAGCTACGACAACAACAACTGCGTGTTATAAAAGATCCTTTTTCACACCTTTCACTTCATTTTACATGACTTATTGAGATGCAACAGATACACATGCAATACATTTGAAAGCGACGGAAGGCATGACTAGTGATTGATGAAAAGAAACACTTGAAATAAATTAATCTATAAAATACGACAAACTAAAATGCTAATGAACATCTGCAGGAAAGTTTGAAGTGAATAAATGCTTTCCTTCAAAATGAATGAGAAATTACTTACTGGATTTATGAATGAGTTTTGTCTGTTCCAATGTTTCTCTCACTACTTGCAGGCTTTTCTGGCTGTCATTGAGCTGCATGAGATTCACTGCCGCTTCTTCTTTGGCCACTGCCAAATTCCTCCGTAAAATCTGCAAAAGAATGTTGCATATTCACAAAGCAATTTTTTGCAAGGCCACTATCCCAGAATGGCAAGACTTTTTTTTGAAAGATAATCTGGTGGGAAATCAGTCAAATCTACCTGCTATAATTAATTGGAGATTCATCTGCATTTTTGCATAATTTACCCAGTTATCAGGCAAACCTGAACTGCCAAACCTGAGCCCCAAAGTAAATGGTGCCAGAAGTTCTCCCACAGGTGGTGGTGACGGTTGGTACGTAGCCTGTGGCTGCTTGGCTGCATCATTTTCTGGGGGCATGGCTGTGCCACTGATGCAATTCCCCCCATAACCATGACCAGACTAGCTGGAACTCATTTTGTCGACCTCCAAAGGATGACAGGCCTAATGTTAATTAACCCACCTAATTAATTAATTCACACCTAATTAATTAATTAATGTTAATTAATTATTTAATTATTAATTAATTAATTAATCAACACCCATTTTGTCAACCCACCTTGTGTTAATTCAACGGCGTGACAAGGGCTCGAACACAGGACCCTAAGATCTAAAGCCAGCCACCTTAATTGCTGAGCCAACACCAGGACAAATGGTGTTGGCTAATGGTTAGGCCGGCGGGCTTGGGATCCTACGGTCCTGAGTTTGAATCCCGTTTAATTAAAGTCAGGTGGGGTTGACTCAGCCTGTCAACCTTCCGAGGTCGACAAAATGAGAACTACATAACTGGTTATCGAGAGGCATTGCATTAGCGGCAGACGCACCCACAGAAAAATGATGCAACCAGCAGCCGGGTGGCTGCACACGAACCAGCGCCACCATTTTAGATTGGAGAATTAATACATATTGTGATATTGTGTCCCAAAGTCCAATTTAAAGTATACAAAGAAAAGCAAACGAATGCGTTTCCGCAAGGAGAGCAGTTAGTAGAAGAACAAAAAATAAAAAGTTGGGTTACTTTCCTTTTAAAGTCAACCCTCTTAGCAGCTGAATCAAAAGTCTAGACAGCTCATTTGTCAACACAACTAACCAATACAACTGCCCATCATCCAACTGCTCTGAAATAACATTCAAATTAACAACATAATACAATTAATTGAATTCTGGTACTTTGTCTGAAGAAAGACACAGCACTGCCAAAGCAGACCCGTGGCAAGGATTACACTGGATAATTCGCTGTTGACTTCCCAGTACAACAAACAACAACAACAGGCATTTTGAGGCCATTTTCCCTACAAGAGCGGGGGTTAGCCTTGCGGTCCCCATGACAATGTTCTCCATTTTGCCCTATTTTCTGCATCTCTCCTTGTTAACCCCCTTGCCCGCATTTCTTCTTCCACCATCTTTAGCCAAGTCTTTCTTGGTCTTCCCCGTCCTCTACTTCCTTCTACATTCATTTCCATCACTCTTCCCACCCAGTCACTTTCATCCTTCCTCAACACATGACCAAACCATCTCAACCTGTTCCTCTTCACAGCATCAATCACAGGCTCTATTCCCATCATCTTTCGCAATTCATCATTTGTCTTCCTCTCTCTCAACGATACTCCGCACATCCACCAACGATACTCTGCACATCCACCAAACCATTCGCATTTCCACCCTTTCCAGCCTTCGTTGCTGCTCTACGTTCATTACCCATGTCTCGCTCCCATAAATCATAACACTTCTCACACATGCAGCATACACCTCTCCCTTCAGTTTCAACGACACTCCCCTCCTCGTCAGCACACCACTCAGTTCCCGAAACTTCTTCCATGCACATCTCACTCTAGCAACCGTTGCCGAGTCTGATCCACCTTCTCCATTCAGCATGTCTCCTAGGTAGCACGACCTGTCTCCTAGACTTCCCGGTACGTGATGCATATTATGCAAAACCACATAGATGTAATATTTTCATAGAGAACCTCCATCTCTGAGCGCTTATCCTTCAGCTCAGCTTGAAACGTCAGGTTCTCACGGCGAAGGTTTGAGTTTTCCCCTTGGCTCTGCTGAAGATCCTGTTCCAGCGACTTCAAACTTTCCTGCAGGCGTTCAACCTTTTCCTTGCAGGTACGTCTGCGGAGCAACAGTCGGGCACACCTCATGACAATTCTTTCCTTTGCACAACAACAATAAACGCTTAGTAACAATGTGACAAAAACGACACTGCACGATTACCAAGTACCGCACTTACCTTATTTCCGTTTCTTCAGTCTCAAACTCGAATTGACGCTCCATCTCTTTTTCCTGCCAAGCGTTCTGGCCATCTCCAGATGCACATCTGATCGGTTCCTGGTCTAGTGGTTCATCCATGGATTGTGACTGGCAACTATTAATCTTTTCCTTTTGTTTCTCTAAATCATTTAGCTCCTCGAGTTTTTGTCGTGTGGCAGAAATCTCGCGATCAAAATCTTTACGAGCCACGTCCATTTCTACCTTATGGGTTTTGCTCAGCTCTTTCAAGGCAGCCTGCTTATCATCTGCAAAACGCACCCTCAATGTCGAGAAATGCTCGGTCTTCTCCTGTAGATCCCTCTTCATAGCAAACACTCTTCTCTCCAACTCTGATGTCATCGATTCTTCCCGAGCCATCATCTTCCTTCGATAAGCATCAAAGGCGACTTTTTCATCGTGCCTCAACCGCTCCTGCTTGGCCAAAACTTTTTCTAGGTTCTGAAGCTTCTTGCACATGTTTTCCTCATCTCCCAACCTGCTCTGAAGCTCGTGCACATGGCGACGTGTCTCTGCAGCATGCTGCTGCAACTCTTTGGTGTGGGCATCCTTCAAGGCTTGCACTTCCTCCTCATGCTTATCGTTTTTGGTGTTGAGCGAGTATATTACCTGCGGCACATGAAAAGGTAATTGAGCAGGTTTATGATGGAGCAAGGTGAATGACATAAACAAATGGCTCAGACAACACATGTGTTGTTAAGAAAACGACTCAGGTGTTCATGAAGGCGTTAATTAGTGGTAGACCAAGACATCTTGGAGCACCCCGCTTAGCATCTACAAGGATCGTGTGTGCAGACAACTCCTTGTCACCCTAGAGGCCTATGTCTGTTTTGTTCATCTTTATCCCTCAGTTATTTAATGTCCGTTAATCTTTAGTAGAGCCGGTAGAGCTTTAGTAGAGCTTTAGTAGGGTAGGGCCGGTGGTGTGTGATGTCAGCGCGGTAGGATCAATAAAGGTCATCACAAGATCTGAGATTGGGGTGACCACAATGCAGGTGGTCTGGAGTGCAGGGCATTTGGAGCGGTCGAGGCAGTGAGAGCCCCAGTATGAGTCGTAGGACGGACTCGCCTCCAATCCTGACCAGCGCGCCACACACGAGTGCATCCCAATGCCCCACGAGATAGAAAGGGCACGTGCACCTCTCCCATTCTCCGTTTTGTCTCGTTTTTCTGTAGACATTAATGCAGGTGTCCAGGAAGGTTTATTTACTAGTAATAGGCGTCCACAACAATATTTGATCGTGTTGTGGAATGTCGGCCGAGGTCCTCACTTTCTTTTCTTCCACCCTTACTTTTTCAGCTTTATTCACTTTAAAATTTGCTTTCTCTTGGGATCCTACGGTGCTGATAATTTTTTTTGTGCTTAAGTTTTGTCGTGTATAAGGATCCCAATATCACAATATCACAAAATGATAAATTTTAAATCACACAAACTCTGACATAGCAGCACCTGCCCATGGATAATTTTTGAAAGAAAGTTACATGATTGGGTGGAAAATGCGGTCGGGGTTGCAAAAACCGTTTTCTGAAGGCATGGGTTGCAGGGCGTTTCATGTTTCAGGAATAAACTGAGTTGACCTCGCTTCGCTCTGCCTTGGCACAATTTAATCCCAATAATTTGAATATATTGTTGCCGTGGTTTGTATTCATACCTCAGGTGTGACCAAGTTATTATTGAGAACGAGTGCCATAACTTCGGCGCACGGACCCCCATTAATTAATTAACCACCCGCCTTTCCGCGCGCGTCATCTCCATGCCCTGGTATCTTGCAGAGCTCATCACCGGCAGGTTTGCGTCACCCAATAGGGAGACCCATGTCCGTTACAGTATTCCGCATTAATAGCACCTACGTAGTGCTGTGGTGGATCAGACAACCTGGTGCCCCCCCCCCCCACCCCCACGCCGAATCACCTTAGTTAGTTGCGGATTGCATAATTTCGCCATAATGAGGTGGTGAAGGTTAAAACCACAATTCATGCCATGATCACAACCCTTAGAGTACATTTGTCACAGATCACAGGTGTAAGACCACATTCCATGAACGTCCAGCTCAGATGCCACGAATCCTCACACAAGTACATTATATAACAAGAGCAATCAGATTGCAGACCCTCGCCAGGATGAGTTTTCAGTGACTTTTAAGGCTTTTGTGTTAAAAAACAAATATGGCGGCTGAACCATGTGACCGGTGACATTATTTTCTTCTCCACCAATTTATCCCTAGATGATGCTCAAGAAATTTAATCTTGATCAGATGAAGTTTTGTACTTGTCGAATTATGATGTCATAATGGAAGCACCTATGACATCATCATTAGCATATTTTATTCCCCATGAAGAGTTCTTTACAATTTTTTTTTTTTTTTTTTTTTTTTTTTTTTGTATACAAGATCGAGGCTCGTGAAAGAGCGAACATTTATCACACAGAAAGACAAACCGACAAACCGACACATAACCGACAAACCGACACATAGAACAAATAACATCGGGAGCGGTAGACAAGATGGGGAGAGAGGGGGAAGGACACAAACACAACATTTTAGAGCAGGAACCGAGAGACATGGAGACATCGAGAGATCTGTGGGAGGGAGAGGGCTTTGGGGGGGAGGCATGGGAAAGGGGGTGGGAGAGGCATACAACATATGGACACTGCCAGGACTACCAGGAAAGAAGTTGGTATTACAAACAAGGTGGATCTGGGGTGAATTAGTGGGGGTAGAAAAGATCAAGGTTTTGGATGGGGGAAGATAAGAGATGGTGGTGAACAGCTGTTTTAAAGACCTGGAGGGAGGAGTGGGATTGAAGGGAGTGTGGGAGTTTGTTCCAGACGCGGGAGAAAAGAGGAATGAAGGAGTGAAGGTGAGCAGAGAGCCGAGATTTCGGCAGTTTAACCATCAGAGGCTTGCTGGCAGATCTTGTGCGACCTGTACGAATATTTGGGGGACAGAGCACAGAGAGAGCTGGGGGAGCAAGGCCGGAGAGGAGTCGGTAGAAGACGGAAAGACCACCAACCTGCCTGCGGTGAGTGAGTGAGAGGCCCTTGGAGTTAGCTTCATCACGGGAGATTCCAATGATTCTGAATGCTTTGCTTTCAACAGCGTGAAGACGAGCTGGGTGTGAGGCAGGAGCACCAGCCCAGAGGGGAGAGCAGTATTCCATTGAGCTGCGGATGAAAGCCTTGTACGTGGTGAGGAGCTCAGGTGTGCCAAGGAAGGACTTCGCACGACGGAGGATGCCCAGTCGGCGACTGGCTTTGCAGGCCAGCTTGGAAATGTGGTTTTCCCAAGAAAGATCATGGCAGATAGTGAGACCCAAAAGCTTCAGCGACAGAACTTCTTGGAGAGGATTGTTGAGAAAGTAGATGGGAGGGTTGTCCAGTCGATCTTTTCGGAGAGACATAGTAAGAGTGTGAGATTTGTCAGGATTGAAAGACATGTTCCACATGTTTGACCAGTCTGTGATTTTGTCCAGGTCTTCAGAGAGTGAGGAGGCTGCAGACTGCCGATCTGAGGGAAGAGGAATGGTGCGGCAGAGAGTGGAGTCATCAGCAAAGAGATACAGAGGATTTTCCAGAGAGTCGGAGAGATCATTGATAAAGACCAGAAAAAGCACAGGGCCCAGCACACTGCCTTGGGCAACTCCAGCCTGAACAGGAAGGGGAGATGAGAGAAATCCATTCAGGGCCACACGTTGACTACGACCAGAGAGGAAGTCCGCAAGCCATGCATGGAGATTTCCATGGATACCATAGGAGTAGAGTTTGGTGAGCAGAGCTGGGTGCCAGAACGTATCGAAGGCACGTGATATGTCGAGGGAGACAGCTCTGATTTCCTGTTTGGCATTGAGGACCTCCATCCATTGTTGAGACAGGAGAAGCAGCATGTCCAGAGTAGAGTGACCTGGTCTGAATCCAAATTGATGATCAGAGATCAAGCCATTGGAGAAGAGGAAAGATTTCATATCCGAAGCAATGATGGATTCCATGACTTTGCTGATACTTGGGAGCAGGCTGATTGGTCTGTAGTTAAAAGGATCTGTTTTTGCACCTTTTTTGTGTAAAGCGGTAATGTTTGCTGATTTCCAGGATGCTGGCAGATGACCTTGAGCAAAAGATAGGGTGAAAAGAACAGAGAGAGGGTGAGATAGAGCGGCAGAGCAGGATTTTAGGACCCGTGAGCTGATGCCGTCTGGTCCAGTTGCAGAATCAGAGTCGAGGTTAGACAAAAACTCCTCCACCTTGTCAGGAGAGAAGGACACAGAGTCCAGGAGCAGTTGGGTTCGACTGGGAAAGGTGGGAACAGAGAGAGATGGGTTTGGGACTAAAGATTTTGAGGCAAACACAGAGTTGAGGCATTCGGCTTTGTCACGTGCGATGTCAACTGTGTGGCCATTTGAGGTAAGGGAGGGGATGGAGGGGGAACAAACACCAGAAACGGATTTGACCAGACGCCACCAGGATTTGGAGGAAGGAGACAGGTTTGAGAGTTCGTTCTTGAGTGAGGAGAGATAGTGCTTCCTGGCACTCCTGAGGGTAGACACACACTTGTTCCGAGCTTGGTGGAAGGAACTGAGATTGCCTTCAGTTGGATTAGCCTTCCAAGAGGCAAAGGCAAGTTGTTTCAGGGCAACTGCCTCACCACAAGATTCGGTGTACCATGGACGGGAGGAAGGGTAAGACAACTGAAGACGAGATGGGATAAATCTGTGCATGAGAGAGATCAGTTTGCTTTGGAAGAATTCCCAGGAAGAATTGATGTCAGAGGCAGTGGAGATGGGAGACCAATCCAGACGATTGATGGCTGCTTGAAGCCCGTCCCAGTCGGCCTGAGTGAAATGCCAGACTCTTCGACGCTGAGGAGGCTCTCTGAGAATGGCCAGAGAGATGTCCACTTTGACAAGCACATGATCAGAAGAACCGATTGGAGCAGAAGAAGAGCAGCAGACATTAGCAGGGAAGTTTGTCATAACCAAATCTAGAAGAGAAGAAACTCCATTGGCTGAGATCCGGGTCGGGAAATTGACAGATTGTGTCAATCCCAGTGAGTCACAGAAGTCCTTTGCTGAGGTTCCATGACTGGTGAGAGAGGAACCCACACCCAACCAGGTGGCATGATGACAGTTGAAGTCACCACATATGAGGAAGAGAGAGTTGGGATGAGTGGATAGAAGTTGGTCCATGTTGTCAGAGAGTGAAATGTAAATTGAGTCATCACTGTTTGGGGGACGGTACAGAACACATATGAACAAAAGGTGGGAGCGGAGAGGAACCCGTAGCCAGAGGTACTCCTGGGGGTGAGGAGGAGAGAGGGCAGTGCAAGGAGAATGAGCCATGTCTCAATTTTTTTCCATGCAGCACTTGAGATATAGAGGTGCAAAGTTTTTCGTTTTTTTCCAAGATGGCGCCCGTACCACGTGACATATGACGTCATAATTATAATTTTAAAATTCTACAGGTGGAGTTGCACCTATGGTAAAAATTTTCTGTCAATCGGACCAACGGTTGCAGAGAAAATCATATTTACTCCCGCTAGGGAGTAATGCATTCACTCGTGGCCGTGTGTTTGTGTGTGTGTGTGTGTGTGTGTGTGTGTGTGTGTGTGTGTGTGTGTGTGTGTGTGTGTGTGTGTTTGTGAACAAGATATCTGGACAAGTTCTAAACTGATTTGGATGAAAGTTGGTGGGATGATTGCCCTTGGGATAAGGAAGAATTGATTAGTTTTTGGTGAAGCTCAGGATATTATTCCCGTTCCAGGAATTTTTTGAAGGATTTTTTACCATTGGAAGATAGGGCTCATTTTTTTTTTTACATTATCTTCTATATATTCTATATTTAACATTGTGATATGAAAATAGTTTTCATATTTGTTGTAAATATAGTTTAAACTCGTGGTTATGCGTTAGAGCGGTGTATTTTTTTTAGCAGCGTCGTCTACAATTTTTTTTTTTTTTTTCTAATAAAGACATATTCTGTTATTTTAAAACCACCAAAGTGTGTTTTAGGTTTCCTCGTTTCATAAAATGTATCGTTTGATACGTATAATGCTTTAAAATGTTTTTTTTTTGTTTTTTTTTTAACCTCAGCAGAGATATCAACATTTAGCTCAGCGAATGTCATTCGCGGTGTCAGTATTTGATGAACTTATAAAGACTTAGTTCCAGATTTGTCAATGGCTGAGGTATATTAACAAACGAATAAAACAGATTTGGCAAAATTCCAACTTTTTTTTTTCTTTTAAAGATCGCATATTCACCCAGGGTTGTGAGTGGCTGAAGAAGAAGAAACCTCACATGGGCTTCCCAGACCAAATAAATAATTCTGGTTCTGGCTCTGCGATTTTCAGGTTTATTACTCCCGCCAGGGAGTAACGCATTCGATCGTGTCCGTCCGTGTGTGTGTGTGTGTGTGTGTGTGTGTTCGTATGTTTGTGAACAAGATATCTGGAAAAGTTCTGAACGGATTTGGATGAAAGTTGGTGGGATGATTGCCCTTGGGATAAGGAAGAATTGATTCGTTTTTGGTGAAGCTCAGGATATTATTCCGGATCCAGGAATTTTTTTGGGAAAGATTTTTTCTGTTTTACTGCATTAAAGCTTTTATTCTTATTATTAAATGATGTTTTTCTCCTCTAATTCCGAGATATATCAAAATAAATTATCTGACACTGACAGTTATAGACTGCCAGGTGTTCCAATTTTTCATTTCATTTCGTGACCTGAAAATCGGGTGGGCATCAAATTGGCATGATAATATAGAAATAATTAAGAAATAATGTTCATGACTTTTCACAAGTCAGATTCTGGTACGTTAGTCTGTAATATAATGTTGAAATTTATAATTTTATTTCCAAAATCTCCGTTTAGCCTCGAACGCATTTCGATGTATTGACCAATGAGGATCGCGCTTATTCACGCTACGAACGATGTCTGGGCGTCCGGCTGCGAGTAAACAAAATGGCGGCCTCCAGTAGCAGCGACGGTGACGAGGGTGGGAGCGAGAAACGCTGTTATATGTGCATTTCTCCGGCCAAAAGATCAAGTTTAATACCTTTTAGTGATATAACATGGCCGCGATATTTGCAATTTGTTCTTACGTGGCAGAATTTAGAAGGTGATCAAGCTGAAATTGCGAGAAATCGTCAAGAACCACGCTGACGAATTCGGCGAACGTGGCAACAGTATGGTAACAATACCTGCTATAGCTATACCGCATGATGCAGCGTTTCATCAAGTGTGTTATTCACGATTTACCGATAAACAACGAGTGAGCAGGGTGCAAAGCAGCATGAAAAAGAGAGAAGAAAATGCAGCCAATACTGGTAGGTTGAATAACTTGAATAATAAATCATGACAATGCTTCAAAACTTAGTTTGATTTTTTTTTTTGTGAGGTATATGTAAAATGATTTTGTGTGTAGTCGAACGATTTTGAATTGAAGGAACTATCCAATATTTATGCAAGGAGGTAGGGCCGAGGTGAAACAAATACATTTTTAAAAGGAAGTCTGAGGAAGGGGGGCGGGGGGGGGGGGAGGGAATCTAGTCGGGCTAACCATGTCTTGAGGTCTAGACATTTTTAACTCACATAATTTTAATTGTTTTCTTTTATGTGTATTTATTGCAGCTTCAACATGCAATGACATCAACGTCAACATTGACAAGGTGCATAAAGGCCCACAACCAGTCAAGAAACGTGCTCTACGCTCCAGCTTAGGCAAGCCCAAATGTTCAGCCAGATCCCAATATGTGTTGCCTAATATATGCATCCTTTGTCAGAAAGAGAGAACAATCAATACAGGCAAAAGGGGACGAAGAAAAGAGCCTCTAACAAGGTGCTCAACAATTGAGGCACCAAGACTGCAGCAAGCCGCTAAAGACAACAACAATACAAACCTGCTGCTTCAAATTCAAGACCGCCATTGTGTTGCGACAGAGGTAAAATACCATGGTCGCTGCTACAAGGAGTATACCCGGTATTTAGGCAAGCTAGCAAGCAACAACACCTAATGCAGAGCAACAAGGAGACTCCAACTACTCAGAAGCATACACATTATTTTGTGCAACAGTCAAGGATCTTATAATAGACAACAAGGAAATCTACAGACTGAAACGACTTAATGACATGTTCATGAAACAAATCAAAGCAACACACGGAATAGAATCAAACTACAAAAGTGGCTTTCTCAAGACAAGACTGATGAAAACATTTCCACAACTATGCTTTCTAACCCCGTATATGCGCTGCCAAGGACACCTTGTGTATGTTAATGACATCTCCACTGAAGTGCTGGTTGAAGAAAAGAAAGTGTTGCAAGAAACCATGCATGGTTCAGGTGATGACACAACAGAGACAGAACAAACATCCGACTCTGAACCAACCCCACCAAAGCAACCTGGGTATACTGAGAATAACCTTAGAGAACACTACTTCACTGCGCTACAATTGAGAAATGCAATCGATGAGATCAAGCCAAATATGCCATGGCCCCCAACCTCTGAGCACCTGACAACAAATGCCGCAGAAGCAATTGTACCTGCCTGTCTCTATAACTTTATTGCATGGATGGTGGGAGTGTCAGACGAACCTGATTCTGATGAGTTTGTAAAGATAGAATCTACAATACATAGAAGAATTCTCACAATTGCACAGGACATCATATACCTCCAATAAAAGGGAAGGAAACAGATGCCCAAACATTTGTCACTTGCAATGACAGTACGTCATCTCTCAGGTTCAGCCCAATTAATCAGCCTACTGAACGGGTTTGGTTACTGCGTCTCAAACTCTCGTCTTAAATCATGACACTGCACTGGCTAACCAAGAACTACATCGTGGAGAGGATGCTCTTCCATCAATCATTCAGGCGGGCAAGCATGACACACTCATATGGGACAATAATGACTTCGGGGAGGAGACATTGTCTGGGCGTGGAACAACGCACAATACCAATGGGATTATAATACAGCGACCAAGTCAATCCCATGAAGTAGTACAACCAGCACCAGTCACTACAGTTAAGAGGACGCGGGAGAGATCGATGCAGCCACCTGCAGTGAACCTTGCCACATATTATGGAGGGAAAAAAGAAGGACCCGCTCCATTCGCAACCAGCGTTCCATTGGATCGAGCAACGTACTTCCCATTACTCCAGCACCCTAAGACGATAGACCTAGCATACCACATCACCAAGTACAGCATTGACGGGACTCTGCCATCTTGGACAGGATTCAACCAACTACTGTCTTGTGTTGAAGTTCCACCAAAGAGCGTGATAGGGTATCTCCCTGTCATTGATGCCACTCCGACTGAAATGAATACGGTACTAACAATACTGCAGAGAAGTGTTCAGATCGCCGACAAGTTACAGTTGGAAGCAGTCATCATTGTCGTTGACCAAGCCATCTATTGCAAGGCACAGCTCATTAGATGGAAGAATGCACAGTTCATGAAGAGACTGGTAATTCGACTTGGGGCATTCCACACTGCAATGTCCTTTCTTGGCTGTATTGGAAAGAGATTTCGAGATGGTGGTCTCCAAGACATCCTGGTTGAGTCAGAGATTGTTGCAGTGGGGTCTGTGAATGGAGTGTTCAGCGGCAAGCATTACAACAGGGCAGTTCGAGCCCATAAGCTGATGTCAGACGCGATGCAGCAGATGCTTCTGGATGCATATTTTGAATCTATTCCAGAACATGAGGCGGGTAGAGTGAAGGAACTTTTGTCAAACTTAGCTGAAGCTTTCCCACATCCAAACTACCATGTCATTCTCAACAGTGACAAGTTCAAAGACTTCAAAACCTCCTTTGACAAATTCTTAGAAGCAAGTGACACCAAACCAACATTTCGCTTCTGGAGTTCATACATTGAGACGGTGGAGCTTCTCTTGCTATTCATTAGAGGGACACGAGAAGCCAACTGGGATGTTCACCTCGCCAGCATACGATGTATGCTTCCATGGATATTTGCCTATGATCACATTAATTATAGCAGATACCTTCCAGTATACTGGCTGGAAATGTCAGATGTTCAGCAGACCCATCCCGCCATTCATCAGAAATTTATGGAGGGTGAATTCGCTACCCAGAGAAGCGACAAAGCTTTTGCCCAAATCGCCTGCGACCAGACCATTGAGCAGACAGCAAACAGGGATTCCAAGACCAAGGGGGGCATGACCGGTTTCACTACCAGCAAGGGGACAGTTAACCGATGGATTTGGTCACACCACGCGAGGGGGTCAATTGCACGGGAATGCGAGGTTATGGCAGGGAAGTCCAGATATGAAGAGCACAGCTCAACACGCTCCGATCTACTACAAAGTCGCATGCTACGTGACAAAGCTGATGTTGACAAAATAATCGCGATGACAAACAGCATGATTAATCCATTTGAATATGATGGAGAGGACTTGGTTCATGTTACATCTGGTGTGGTGGCTACGAGAGAAGTTCAGGAAGATCTAAACACAGCATATGAAAGAGGAGAAACAGAGTTCACCACCCTATGTAAAGAACGACTTCAGACGGAGACAGTCGACCTGTTTGGCTCAATGAAGAAACTGAAACTTAAGACATTCACCAACATGTCTAAGGCTGTGAAAAAGAAAATTCGTGGAAAGGATGTGTCTTTGAAGGCTGACAGAAATCTCTTAGCAAGGCTTGTTGTCATCGGGCAGTTCCGGAAAATTGATCTTCAAGAGTTAATGTCCTATTCTCTTGGCCCACTACCTCTTCCTTTGGCAAGTGTGCAAGGCTGCCTCGTCAAGACCAACAAAGCCAACCTACTTCATGCACTTGAAAGTCAGGCAGAGAAACCTGTGGTTGATATTCCAGTAGGAGGCATGTATGTAATGGATGGTATGGCAATGATACAGAAATTGAATATCAACAAACTCACCGGGGAAAGGACATTTCTCAATCTGGCCCACGAAATACTGAAGCGCCTTGTCAAGGGAGCAGAGGGCAACAAGTCCAGTGAGATCCATTTCGTAACCGATACTTATCGAAAGGTATCGATTAAGAACGCCGAGCGAGAGAAGAGAGCAGCCAGAGGGTCTCAAGTGATGCGAATATATGGCCAGTCCCTTCCTCAACAATGGAAGAAGTTCCTCTCCAACGGTGACAACAAGGAGTCGCTAATCGAATACTTGTTTGAGACGTGGAGTAAGGTCAAGACAGCATACCTCAGAGGAATTACAGTGTTCTTGGCACATGGAAACAAATGCCATATCTTCACAGGAAGCAGCACTCCAGATCAGGTAGTTGAAGTGAAAGAAGAGCCGTCACTAAATTCGACGCATGAAGAGGCGGACACACGGATGTTCCTCCATGCCACGCATGCAGCACACACAAGCAATGACGTCATCATCGTTAGTCCGGATACAGATGTGTTCATAATCGGCATAGCCTTAGTACCCCAAATCTCTGCACATCTATATTTCCACACAGGAAAGGGAGTCAACCTTAGGACAATTGACTTGAAAGCAATCTACGATAGCATTGGGGATGATGTCAGCCAAGCTTTGATAGGCCTACACTGTTTTACTGGCTGTGATAGTGTAAGTGCCTTCTATGGCAAAGGCAAAAAGAAGGCCTTAAACATCATACTAAAGAATCCAGAGCTGTGCGGTGCCTTGAAGGACCTTGGAGAACGGTTTGACATACATCCAGACATGATGGAAGCACTGGAGACATTTGTCTGCAAGTTATATGGACAGCACAATATCACTACTGTGAATGAGGCCAGGTACAACACGTTTCGTCTTGCTAGAACGTCTGAGATCACAATGCCTCCCAACCAAGATGCCCTGAGACAGCACATCAAGAGAGCCAATTACCAAGCTGGTAAGTTAATTGGTTGTTTCTTTGAATATTGAACATCACCTGTAATTTATGTTTGGACAGGAGTACTAGTATATGGTGCAGCATGTGTTAATGAAGATGATTATTTGGAAAGTTTATTGAATTGAAAACAAAATATTGAATGTCACAACAATGTTGTAAATGTTCAAAATTAACAGGTCTATTTGAAACAGTAATTGAAGTAACTATCTGTACAGTTGAGTGGTTAAGATAACATGACATGTAGATGATCCAGAGATTTTTTTGCTCCACACTTAGTCAGAGCAGGATGTTTTGGATTTCGCATGTTTCTCTACACAGAATTTCCCAATAATATGATTGTACTGTTATTAGTGTTAATGATACTAGGGCATGCCCGTACAAAATTATATCCCCCCCCTCTATTTACATGAAATGGTTTGGTCCATTCGCAAAGCCAAAGCGGACGGCTTGCGAGTACGGTGACAATCCCCCCCCTCTATTTACATGAAATGGTTTGGTCCAAAGCGAACGGCTTGCGAGTACGGTGACAATCCCCCCCCCTCTATTTACATGCAATGGTTTGGTCCAAAGCGAACGGCTTGCGGAGTTTGGTAAAGAAATCGCCATAGCTCGGTAACTACTTCTCCGATTAATATGAAACCTTGAAAAGGCACATCCTCGGGTCCCCAGCAATATACCTGGCAAGTTTCAAGTATATCGGACCGGTAGTTGTCGAGAAACAGCGGTCGCATACACACACACAGACACACACACAGACACTCACACAGAGATTACTGGAATTATAGATAGATACCTCTGATGTTGTTTTGGAAATATGTATTTCTCCATTCTTAATGTTATTGATCACTTCAATATTTCAGGAATTTACAAGAGGAGCCTGCAGCCCATCCCTGACATTCCCGACCCTGATGGCTATGGATGGATGATGGAAGAGGAACTTGCCATAGACTGGATGACACTTCCACCTGCACCAGACAGCATGATGGAGCTTGCTAACTGCACTGGAAGCTGCAAGAAGACACGATGCAGCAACGAAACTACATGCACTTGCCTACAGAATAACATTCCGTGCACAGATTTGTGCAAGTGCGGCAGGAACGACTGCTCAAACATAACTGGCCATGTTGACTTTGATGAGAAGAATGATGATAAAGACTCCAGATCTGAAGATGAGGAAGACTCTGATGCTGAAGAGGATGAAATAACTGCACTATTTGTATGATGTTTTGGACAAGTTTCAACATGACCAAGCCGAAGAGACAAATTGTGGCTAAAGTTCAGCCCATCTCGAGTTTATCATGACGTCAATACGCACTGGTTCACTTGTACGCCGTGTAATTGTCTTTGATGGGTTAAAATATCACCCCTTACACACTTATTGGACCTATTAACAGTTTCAAAATAGCATTGGTAAACCACCATGGATCGTAGTAGCAACACCAATCACAAATATTGTACAAAAATTTAAAATTATGCAGGTTTTAAGGTCCAAAAACATGACTTTCTGATAAATGCATCAACAGCATGTTATTTTACCAAGTCGTTAAAACAACATTTTTACTACTTTTGGGGGTCTGAATTAATAAATATTGCTGGCAAGACCAATACCAATGTGAACATGACATCATATAGTTTGTGTTGTTTTTTTACTGTGTAAATGGGTATTTCAAATGTAACATACAATTGGTGTATACTGGTGTTTTGGGGCAGCGGTTCTCGGTAACGTACCACGATATCGCTTGTGAAAAAAAACAAGATGTTTTGGAGGTCATAAGGCTTCATCCCACACCCTTCTTGCCAAATCCCTAGGTTCAGGTCATGAAATCAAAAAAAAAAGTAGATATCCACCCTATGGCCCTGTGTCTATTAGGGCTTGCTTTCTTTTTCATATATTGTTTTGGGGAGAGGGGACGTTAAACAAAACGTATTATTCCAACTAAATCCACGGCGGGAGTATGCGCTCTACTGAGTGGCGTTCTAGTTATTATGTGCGGACAAACAGACAAAGACAGACAGACAAACGGACCCAAATGCAATACCCGCTCCTCCTGCGAGGGTAATTATATTGTTAGGTTGAAGTCAGTTGGGATTATTTATAGGACCTGCATTCATTAAAAGTTGCATCGTTGTGAGTGCTGAAGGATTCGGAAATAGCAATCAGCTGTCGCCTCTTCTCAATTTCCCGCGCACACCATTTCGCGCACACCATACTGAGGGCCGTCCAAAGTTAATGTGAAAATGTCAGAAAACAACCAATTGGACATCATGGATCGCATTGGTCCAGATGAATAGCGGCGATGCTCGCAAAAAGGTCAATTTCTCATCACATCGACTCGTTTCGCCCTCCACGGAGCGTCCGACTCCAACCGCAAACTTGTCCGAGCAATATTGTTCGAAAGATTACCTCACCTGTCGTGCGGAGATCAATCGGCCGGCGAACGCGCAGGTGACCGACCTGCCAAATGCGATCGTTACCTTGGTAAGCTGCGCGATTTTTTTCGACATTTGGAAGTGCATCTCCTGGTTCGAGTTCGCGGCTCCCCCATGGCCAGGACTCGCCGCCGCCATCCTGCCTTGGGCGCGGTTGGTTGTTCGTTGCTTGGAGCGAGGATACCTCAGCGCAAGCTTGGGCGGAACCTTCTCTTCCTCTTCTTCTTCATTACGCCTTGTGCCTTGTTATATTATTACTCTTTCGTTGTTTTATATCCAAACGTTATCCTTTGATTTTTCCCTTTTTGTTATTTTAATGTACAAGATTGTATGTTTTTTTTCTATTCTACTACATTTGCATTTTTTCTTATAATATATTTTGGATTCGATACGAATTAGCTTTAACGTACGTCACTCTGAGTCTGAGAATCACCGCCAGCCATCGCCCACGCCCCTCCCCCGGAAGCCTCACAAGCGTCGTAGCCACGCCCCTACCACGGAAGACGCACCATCGACAGGCATCGCGACCACGCCCTCCCCCAGAAGAGCCATCGCGGCCACGCCCCTCCCCCAGAAGAGCCAACGCGGCCACGCCCCTCCCCCAGAAGAGCCA
This sequence comes from Myxine glutinosa, assembly GCF_964187855.1. Classification (NCBI taxonomy): domain Eukaryota; kingdom Metazoa; phylum Chordata; class Myxini; order Myxiniformes; family Myxinidae; genus Myxine; species Myxine glutinosa. Next base: position 134,616,916 of record NC_136263.1, read on the forward strand.
TCGCGGCCACGCCCCTCCCCCAGAAGAGCCATCGCGGCCACGCCCCTCCCCCTCGGCCTCGACATTCGGTGCGTTTCGAGGACGCACAAGGAACTTCGGCGCAGGATGAGGACATTCGGCCCATCATGCCTGTGCTACACAAACCCTAGAAACTATCACCAATAACCTATCAACAGGTCCTGAGTGCCAGAGGAGGATTAACATTTTTGGGGCCGAGGGCACAAAAAATATTTAAACTCAAAACATCAAAATATTTAGACTCAAAACATCAAAATATTTAGACTCAAATCATCAAAATATTTAGACTCAAACCACCCCCCCAAAACACGAATACATGAAAATGCATTAACACGTAGACTCCATTCAATGTTCCACCGAGTTAATGAAGGATACACGAGCACGAGGTACATCTACCAGGAATAGGACTAGCTGATTGGTAATGAACACACCCCAGCACTTTCATTGGTGTGTTCATTACCAAGTTTTTATTAGTTGCAAAATCTAAGATTTTTCAAGTATATTTATTGGTTGATCTTGTGTGTTATTCAGTCTGTCTGCCTGTTTGGTCTGTTTGTCTGTCTGTGTCACACGTCACAATTTAAAACCGATCTTTACGAAACTTCACCAAATGGTAGAGTTGGCCATAAGGAAGAAGCCTATTGATTTTGAGGTCAAAAGGTCAACATAGGCCAAAGGTCAAAAACTTTGTCAAATTTCTAAAATCCTCAATTTTCATCCCATTCACTTCATATTTGAAGAGGATTTGCATATCAGGTCACTGAATTCAACCACCAATTATTTTTGAGGTCATCACAGGTCAAAAGGTCAACATCGGCCAAAAGGTCAACAACACCTTAGTTTAGGGAGTTCGCAAGTATCGTTCTATGTATAACAGATTTCTTGTTTGTCTGTTTGTATGTCAATCGCCCACAGGTCACAATTCTAAACCGATCATCATGAAACTTTACCAAGTTGTAAAGGTCGTTACACCTGAGAAGCCCATTGATTTTGAGGTCAAAGGTCATCTTGAGATCATCATCCGATTACCGTGAAAGTTGAACAGCATTTGCATATTGAGTCACTGAATTGGGAAATCAACTATTTTTTAGGTCAAAAGGTTAAATAAAGGTAAACTCAAGGTCAAAATTCCAAATCATCAATCTTTATCCAATTAACTTGAAAATTAAACAGCAATTACATAGTGCAACATTTAATTAATCAATTAATTAAAAAAAAAAAAACTAATTTGAGGTCACAAGGTCAAATGTCAACTCAAGGTCAAACTTCTAAAATCGTTATTTTTTTTATCTGAAAACCAATTTTCATCTGATTGACCCAAACTATGATTAAGATTGTCAATTTTAATCTTATGATGAAATGGACAATTTGATGTCTCCATGGCAACTTTTTTGGGGTGATTGGGGGTGGATTTTCCAAGTATTGTGCTCTGCACGACGTCTTTCTTGTTTTTAATTTGTTTTTGTATACATAGACGAGGCTGGTGGAAGAACAAAAAGTTTATTGGAGAGTGCTCGCCAAGTGGCATAAGCACTCAAGCAAGCACTTCAACAAAACCGTTGGTAAGGAACGGCTGGCTTGGCAAGCGATAGCAAGCTGATTGGTAACTGTATACATTTATATGAGTTAAGTTAAACAGACCGAAGACCCTTTTCTGATTCTGCTGCTTGTGTAATAAAACAAGACCAAAAGTCTAACTGCGGTGTAGCCGGGTTTGTAAAATATTATAAACCACAAACACATATGATTAGCTTTTTTAATTGTCGCTAATAGTGTTTACAACATAAAACAAAGCCATTTGGATGAATCCCGACATCCGTGAGGTAAATTTTACTTACAGAACTGAGGGAAGATCTACTGTAATCTATATACCCCACAAGGGTTGGAGGTGTGTGTTTCAGACGCTCGTATAAAAGGACACGGAGCCGTTAGTAGTTCGAGCAAGCCATGTTCCGCGTCCGGCACTCCCGGCCCGGAGGCCGGAGGTCACTCCGGAAGTACATGTGCACAGTATTGTCATGCCACAGTCATACACTAGGCGGTGTTATCAACACAAGCTAACACCTGTAACATCTCCCTTTTTCAACATTGCTAATATCATGTGATGCAATTTATTCTACCGAAATTTCGAAAAGAGATGTAAACTGGTAACACAACATAACAATATTCTGGCTCAATTATAACATAGGATTATGCCAGGAGCTGAACATTTCCACCAATCAATGACATCAAATCAATAACTAAATGTCCTTGCTGTTACTTGTAACAGTTCACAGATAAAGTCTGTTTGGCGGTTTTGACAGTCTTCCACTGCGGGAGAAAATAGGGCTCCTGTGTGAGAGAGGCTCTTTGACCATTGCCGGTGTTGAGGGTGTGCTGCAGGTCCTCCCTGCTGGTGTGCTCACTCTCACCAAATTCTTCTTAGCATTGCAGGCCTCAGGCTCAATGGCAGTTTTGTCTTCACTTTGCACATCCGGTCTTGTGATGCTCCGGTTGTGCCTTTCCTCCGCTAGCCCATCCGAGGGCTGTCCACAACAGGGAGGTGGTGCTGACTCAGCTATTCTCAGGTCCACGCGATTGCAGCGATATAGGGCACCTTCCACATCCACGAGATAGGAGCGTGGGGCAACCGGTTGCACGCAGGTTCCTATTTTCCAGCGACCAGTTCAGTCTCCAGGCAGTGGTTTCATACGGATGCACTCACCAACTTTTAGTTCAGGTAAGTCTCTGGCTGACCTGTCATAGCCGAGCTTCGATATCTGCTTTTTTTGACGCAGTTTCTCCAAAACACCTGGCACAACACAAGGCTCGAGCAACTTGTTGGTCACAGGGAAAGGTGTTTTCAGCCTTCTTGACATCAAGCGCTGCACTGGGCTGCTAGCCATGCCCTCCGTTGGTGTGTTCCTCCACTGGAGCATGGCCTTCCAGGGGTCATTGCCATCACATGTAGCTTTCTTGCACAGGTTCTTTACGATTTTGACGGCAGACTCAGCTTTGCAATTGGCCTTTGGGTGTCGTGGAGAGGATGTGAGATGCTCGAATTCCCATTCGATGGTAAAGAGTCTGAATTGCTCGCCTGCAAATTGAGGCCCATTGTCAGAGATCACACGGTCCGGTTGACCGTGACGTGCGAATTGTGCCTTGCATCGCCGGATTGTTGTCTCAACAGACAGGTCTGGGAGCAGCTCAATTTCCCAGAAGTCAGAATAGTGATCGACCATCAGGAGGAAGTCTTTCCCAATGTACTTGAATAAGTCCATGCTGATGATCTGCCAGGGCCGTGTGGGCAACTCGTGCGACATCATCGTCTCCTTTTGCTGCTCATGTGCATATTCATTGCACAGGGAACATTTACTGACAAAGTCTTTAATCTCTCCTTGCATGTTTGGCCAGAAGAGAGTATCGCGTGCTTGCCTGTAGCATGCTTCCCCTCCAATGTGGCTGGAGTGGATTCGTGCCAACATCTCTGGGCGCAAAGACTTCGGTATGATAACTCTCTGACCTTTGAACAGCACGCCATTCTGCATACTGATTTCATCTCTGCATAGCCAATAATCTCCAACAGCAAGAGATGTCTCCTCTCTCTGGTCAGGCCACCCGGCCAAGACAACAGCTTTTAGTGCTTGCAGGTATTCGTCTCTGTCTGTGTGCTGTCTGATCTGAAGCAGGCATCGATCAGTGACATTCAGGTAATCTGCCTGATTGATCTGCTCCACATCATACTGCTACTGCTGCATGCTACAAACTGTGTGTCGCTCATGTTCCACATTGGAAGTACTGACCGCTGCTGTTGCCCTGCTGAGCATGTCGCTGATATACATTTAGGGCCCAGGCTTGTACACAACCCTGAGGCTGTAGTTCTGGAGTGTGAGCAGCATGCTCTGGAGCCGCTTAGGTGCGCTTATGAGAGGCTTGCTGAAAATGGCGATGAGCGGCTTGTGATCAGTCTCTGCCGTGATCACTTACCGGCCATACAGATAGTGATGGAAGCGTTGACAGGCAAACACTATGCTCAGGCATTCTTTTTCGATTTGTGCATAGTTTTGTTCCGTCAGCATTAGCACCCTTGATGCAAATGCATCCGGTTGTCCCTCTTGCATGAGACAGCACCCCAATCCATTTTGGCTTGAGTCACTTTGTATAGTGACTGGCTTTGAGATGTCATAGTACCTTAATACAGGCATCGTGGTGACCAGGCGCTTTATTTCCTGCACTGCAGCATCGTGTTTCGGTAGCCAATGCCATATCGCATCCTTGTCCAGCAGTCTCCTCAACGGCTCACAAACCTCAGAAAGGTGTGGCATGAATTTGGCAAGGTAGGTCACAAAGCCAATGAAACGCTGACCGCCTTCCCATCTGTTGGGTGTGACACTTCCAGAATGGCTCTCACCTTTTCGGGATCAGCCGTCAGGCCATTTGAAGACAGTACATGTCCATGGAAACGGACCTTTGCTACCTTGAACTGCAGCTTCTTCAGGCCAAGTCTTAGTTTAACGTGCCTGCAGCGGTCCATCAGCGCCAGTAACTTTGCATCGTGGTCACTATCTGCCTCGTCATCTGTATCCCCACAGCCAACAATAAGGATGTCATCTGCAATGGGCTCTACTCCATCTAGCCCAGGCAATAGCTCATGCTGCTTGCGTTGGTACACCTCTGGTGCTACGGAGACTCCAAAAGGCAGTTTGAGCCACCGTTTCCTGCCCCAGGGAGTCCAAAATGTTGTCATGTAACTGCTCTTCTCGTCTAGCTTGCATTGTAAAAAGGCATCACGTGCATCTATGAGTGTGAATACCCATGCCTTTGGTAGTTTGTATAAGACATCTTCAAATGTTGGCATGAGGTAGTGAGATCTTCGCAGTGCTTGGTTCAAAAACTTTGGATCTATGCAAATTCTCAGCCTTTTTTACTATGACCATGTTACTTATCCAGTCTGTCGGATCGGTCACAGTGGTAATGTGCCCATCTGCCTCATGTCTGTCCAGCTGTGCCTTCACGGCGGACTTCATGGCCACGGGTGCATTGCGTGGGGAGCACTGGACTGGACGGATTTGGGCGTCCAGTTCAAAATGTATTTCTCCTGGAACTGACTCTATTGGCCCATTGAAAACATCGTTGTACATGCTTATGAGCTGTTGTTTGGTCAAACCTACTAAAATTGTTCGAATTACTGCTCCAGTCACCACTCATTTTCATCGTGTCTGGGAGTAGAATGTTGGCAGCCATGTAGATCAAGGCAAGAGATCAACTATGATTATGCACATTATGATTGTGCACCTATGGCTATGCCCGAGGCGTTTCAACACAGCACGTTGTGGCGGGATATCACAGTTATTCACTCACTTTTGTACACGCGGTGGTGCTTGAAGGAGTCCGTTATGGGGTGTCTTGCATCAAGCCACTTCTGTCACCATGTTTCAGACGCTCGTATAAAAGGACACGAAGCCGTTAGTAGTTCGAGCAAGCCATGTTCCGCGTCCGGCACTCCCGGCCCGGAGGTCACTCCGGAAGTACATGTGCACAGTATTGTCATGCCAGTCATACACTAGGCGGTGTTATCAACACAAGCTAACACCTGTAACAGTGTGCTCATTTACCAAGCAGCTAGCTAGCGCTTGCCAAGCCAGCCATTCCTCAAAGGTTTTGAATGGAGTGCCTGCACGAATGCTTAAACCACTTGGCGACATCTCCACAAGAAACTTGGTAAATGAACACACCCAATGTTCTTGAGACCCGACCATAGATCAACTGTAATCTATATACCCCAAAGATGAATGACCCTTCCTGCAGCTCCCGTAGTGAGCGGGTGTAGGCCTACTAGTAAGTTAAAATGTCGGTCAGTGGAGTCAGCCGGCGTAATGACATCATAGATGTAATAACGTAACGGATACAAACCTTCCGTACTTTAATATGCAGAGGATGATATATTTTAACTTCCAGGAAGTTTGCAGTCACCATAAAGGGATTAGTGTTACGATTAGATTTACTATAATATTAACGTTACGTTATCATTATTTCGAAAATGATATTACTAATACTATGAAAAAACCGAGGCAATTCCTTACTTCCACGGTTATTAATATTAGTACCGTACACAGATTATCATTGATCATGAACCATACACCGCTTCAATCCATAAACTTTCCATTCATGACATTGGGATTAAAGTATTATGTTTATATTTACTATATTATTATTAATACAAAAACGATACCACTGAAATGATACACTACTGTATTAAGAAACATGGGTTTAATTTGTCCGAAGCGGTCCGAAGGTGAGGCATGAAGCCTAAGGCCTATACGTACCGTTTTGTTGCAAGAGACGCAACGCCGATGCTTTCAATATTTGATGGTTATTTTAACAATCGGTTTGTTTGTGTTTCACACTGAATGAAAAACGTACAGATGGAGGATAGTGATTGTGATACATGACAGGTTCGACTATATCTTCGGCTTGAACGACATATAAATCAAAATGGCGGTGCTTGGAGTCAGCCGTGTACGCCATAATGACATCAGACGTAATCACATCACCCTGTCATGTGACCAGATCCTCAGCTCTGATTGGTATATGTTTGAGTGGACATACATGCATACATGCATACATACATACATACATACATACATACATACATACATACATACATACGGATGGACAAACACTCTTCGAGACGGCTTAGCCCTGGGGGCTACGTCGTACAAAGTTAATTTCAGGTGATTTTCAACCCCTTTCGCCTTTTGTTACCTACGCTACCGAAGGTGGATGAAGGTTATGTTTTCACCCCTGTTTGTCTGTCTGTGTGGGAAGAGGATATCCCAAAAAGTTGTGGACGGTTTCGGATTAAATTATTTGAGAGGTTGGTCATGTGACAAGGATGAAATGATTAGATTTTGGTTAGTCCTTGTCACCCCCTTGTAAAAATTGCAGCATTACATTTGTGGGCAGATCAGCGTTAATTCGTTTCATTTTTCCCTTTTTCAGACTGAGTGAACGTAACCATGGGTGATACAAGCAATTACTGTAGATCATTGAACAACAATTACACCATCTCTGTAATGACAAAGATGGAGCACGAATGGATGCACTGGACATTTAAAGGCTTGTCATAACCTGTAAAATGGATAATAAAAATCACAGGAGTACTGCAAATGTACGTGGTATAACTTATGGAACCATTCAGTGTTGTCACGTGGTACAACTTATGGAACCATTCAGTGTTGTCACGTGGTATAACTTATGGAACCATTCAGTGTTGTCACGTGGTATAACTTATGGAACCATTCAGTGTTGTCACGTGGTATAACTTATGGAACCATTCAGTGTTGTCACGTGGTATAACTTATGGAACCATTCAGTGTTGTCACGTGGTATAACTTATGGAACCATTCAGTGTTGTCACGTGGTATAACTTATGGAACAATTCAGTGTTGTCACGTGGTATAACTTATGGAACCATTCAGTGTTGTCACGTGGTACAACTTATGGAACCATTCAGTGTTGTCACGTGGTATAACTTATGGAACCATTCAGTGTTGTCACGTGGTATAACTTATGGAACCATTCAGTGTTGTCACGTGGTATAACTTATGGAACCATTCAGTGTTGTCACGTGGTATAACTTATGGAACCATTCAGTGTTGTCACGTGGTATAACTTATGGAACAATTCAGTGTTGTCACGTGGTATAACTTATGGAACCATTCAGTGTTGTCACGTGGTATAACTTATGGAACCATTCAGTGTTGTCACGTGGTATAACTTATGGAACCATTCAATGCTGTCACGTGGTATAACTTATGGAACCATTCAGTGTTGTCACGTGGTATAACTTATGGAACCATTCAGTGTTGTCACGTGGTATAACTTATGGAACCATTCAGTGTTGTCACGTGGTATAACTTATGGAACCATTCAGTGTTGTCACGTGGTACAACTTATGGAACCATTCAGTGTTGTCACGTGGTATAACTTATGGAACCATTCAGTGTTGTCACGGGGTATAACTTATGGAACCATTCAGTGTTGTCACGTGGTATAACTTATGGAACCATTCAGTGTTGTCACGTGGTATAACTTATGGAACCATTCAGTGTTGTCACGTGGTATAACTTATGGAACCATTCAGTGTTGTCACGTGGTACAACTTATGGAACCATTCAGTGTTGTCACGTGGTATAACTTATGGAACCATTCAGTGTTGTCACGTGGTATAACTTATGGAACCATTCAGTGTTGTCACGTGGTATAACTTATGGAACCATTCAATGCTGTCACGTGGTATAACTTATGGAACCATTCAGTGTTGTCACGTGGTATAACTTATGGAACCATTCAGTGTTGTCACGTGGTATAACTTATGGAACCATTCAGTGTTGTCACGTGGTATAACTTATGGAACCATTCAGTGTTGTCACGTGGTACAACTTATGGAACCATTCAGTGTTGTCACGTGGTATAACTTATGGAACCATTCAGTGTTGTCACGGGGTATAACTTATGGAACCATTCAGTGTTGTCACGTGGTATAACTTATGGAACCATTCAGTGTTGTCACGTGGTATAACTTATGGAACCATTCAGTGTTGTCACGTGGTATAACTTATGGAACCATTCAGTGTTGTCACGTGGTACAACTTATGGAACCATTCAGTGTTGTCACGTGGTATAACTTATGGAACCATTCAGTGTTGTCACGTGGTATAACTTATGGAACCATTCAGTGTTGTCACGTGGTATAACTTATGGAACCATTCAGTGTTGTCACGTGGTATAATTTATAGTAGAACCATTCAGTGTTGTCACGTGGTATAACTTATGGAACCATTCAGTGTTGTCACGTGGTATAACTTATGGAACCATTCAGTGTTGTCACGTGGTATAATTTATAGTAGAACCATTCAGTGTTGTCACGTGGTATAACTTATGGAACCATTCAGTGTTGTCACGTGGTATAACTTATGGAACCATTCAGTGTTGTCACGTGGTATAACTTATGGAACCATTCAGTGTTGTCACGTGGTATAATTTATAGTAGAACCATTCAGTGTTGTCACGTGGTATAACTTATGGAACCATTCAGTGTTGTCACGTGGTATAACTTATGGAACCATTCAGTGTTGTCACGTGGTATGACTTATGGAACCATTCAGTGTTGTCACGTGGTACAACTTATGGAACCATTCAGTGTTGTCACGTGGTATAACTTATGGAACCATTCACTGTTGTCACGTGGTATAACTTATGGAACCATTCAGTGTTGTCACGTGGTACAACTTATGGAACCATTCAGTGTTGTCACGTGGTATAACTTATGGAACCATTCACTGTTGTCACGTGGTATAACTTATGGAACCATTCAGTGTTGTCACGTGGTATAACTTATGGAACCATTCAGTGTTGTCACGTGGTATAATTTATAGTAGAACCATTCAGTGTTGTCACGTGGTATAACTTATGGAACCATTCAGTGTTGTCACGTGGTATAACTTATGGAACCATTCAGTGTTGTCACGTGGTATGACTTATGGAACCATTCAGTGTTGTCACGTGGTACAACTTATGGAACCATTCAGTGTTGTCACGTGGTATAACTTATGGAACCATTCACTGTTGTCACGTGGTATAACTTATGGAACCATTCAGTGTTGTCACGTGGTATAACTTATGGAACCATTCAGTGTTGTCACGTGGTATAATTTATAGTAGAACCATTCAGTGTTGTCACGTGGTATAACTTATGGAACCATTCAGTGTTGTCACGTGGTATAACTTATGGAACCATTCAGTGTTGTCACGTGGTACAACTTATGGAACCATTCAGTGTTGTCACGTGGTATAACTTATGGAACCATTCAGTGTTGTCACGGGGTATAACTTATGGAACCATTCAGTGTTGTCACGTGGTATAACTTATGGAACCATTCAGTGTTGTCACGTGGTATAACTTATGGAACCATTCAGTGTTGTCACGTGGTATAACTTATGGAACCATTCAGTGTTGTCACGTGGTACAACTTATGGAACCATTCAGTGTTGTCACGTGGTATAACTTATGGAACCATTCAGTGTTGTCACGTGGTATAACTTATGGAACCATTCAGTGTTGTCACGTGGTATAACTTATGGAACCATTCAGTGTTGTCACGTGGTATAATTTATAGTAGAACCATTCAGTGTTGTCACGTGGTATAACTTATGGAACCATTCAGTGTTGTCACGTGGTATAACTTATGGAACCATTCAGTGTTGTCACGTGGTATAATTTATAGTAGAACCATTCAGTGTTGTCACGTGGTATAACTTATGGAACCATTCAGTGTTGTCACGTGGTATAACTTATGGAACCATTCAGTGTTGTCACGTGGTATAACTTATGGAACCATTCAGTGTTGTCACGTGGTATAATTTATAGTAGAACCATTCAGTGTTGTCACGTGGTATAACTTATGGAACCATTCAGTGTTGTCACGTGGTATAACTTATGGAACCATTCAGTGTTGTCACGTGGTATGACTTATGGAACCATTCAGTGTTGTCACGTGGTACAACTTATGGAACCATTCAGTGTTGTCACGTGGTATAACTTATGGAACCATTCACTGTTGTCACGTGGTATAACTTATGGAACCATTCAGTGTTGTCACGTGGTATAACTTATGGAACCATTCAGTGTTGTCACGTGGTATAATTTATAGTAGAACCATTCAGTGTTGTCACGTGGTATAACTTATGGAACCATTCAGTGTTGTCACGTGGTATAACTTATGGAACCATTCAGTGTTGTCACGTGGTATAACTTATGGAACCATTCAGTGTTGTCACGTGGTATAATTTATAGTAGAACCATTCAGTGTTGTCACGTGGTATAACTTATGGAACCATTCAGTGTTGTCACGTGGTATAACTTATGGAACCATTCAGTGTTGTCACGTGGTATGACTTATGGAACCATTCAGTGTTGTCACGTGGTACAACTTATGGAACCATTCAGTGTTGTCACGTGGTATAACTTATGGAACCATTCACTGTTGTCACGTGGTATAACTTATGGAACCATTCAGTGTTGTCACGTGGTACAACTTATGGAACCATTCAGTGTTGTCACGTGGTATAACTTATGGAACCATTCAGTGTTGTCACGTGGTACAACTTATGGAACCATTCAGTGTTGTCACGTGGTATAACTTATGCAACCATTCAGTGTTGTCACGGGGTATAACTTATGGAACCATTCAGTGTTGTCACGGGGTATAACTTATAGAACCATTCAGTGTTATGACGTGGTATAACTTATGGAACCATTCAGTGTTGTCACGTGGTATAACTTATAGTAGAACCATTCAGTGTTGTCACGTGGTATAACTTATAGAACGATTCAGTGTTGCCACGTGGTATAACTTATAGAACCATTCAGTGTTGTCACGTGGTATAACTTATGGAACCATTCAGTGTTGCCACGTGGTATAACTTATAGAACCATTCAGTGTTGTCATGTGGTATAACTTATAGAACCATTCAGTGTTGCCACGTGGTATAACTTATAGAACCATTCAGTGTTGTCACGTGGTGTAACTTATAGAACGATTCAGTGTTGCCACGTGGTATAACTTATAGAACCATTCAGTGTTGTCACGTGGTATAACTTATGGAACCATTCAGTGTTGCCACGTGGTATAACTTATGGAACCATTCAGTGTTGCCACGTGGTATAACTTATAGAACCATTCAGTGTTGTCATGTGGTATAACTTATAGAACCATTCAGTGTTGTCATGTGGTATAACTTATGGAACCATTCAGTGTGGTCACGTGGTATAACTTATGGAACCATTCAGTGTTGTCACGTGGTATAACTTATGGAACCATTCAGTGTTGTCACGTGGTATAACTTATGGAACAATTCAGTGTTGTCACGTGGTATAACTTATGGAACTATTCAGTGTTGTCACGTGGTATAACTTATAGAACCATTCAGTGTTGTCACGTGGTATAACTTATGGAACCATTCAGTGTTGTCACGTGGTATAACTTATAGAACGATTCAGTGTTGCCATGTGGTATAACTTATAGAACCATTCAGTGTTGTCACGTGGTATAACTGATGGAACCATTCAGTGTTGTCACGTGGTATAACTTATGGAACCATTCAGTGTTGTCACGTGGTATAACTTATGGAACCATTCAGTGTTGTCACGTGGTATAACTTATGGAACCATTCAGTGTTGTCACGTGGTATAACTTATGGAACCATTCAGTGTTGTCACGTGGTATAACTTATAGAACCATTCAGTGTTGTCACGTGGTATAACTTATGGAACCATTCAGTGTTGTCACGTGGTATAACTTATGGAACCATTCAGTGTTGTCACGTGGTATAACTTATGGAACCATTCAGTGTTGTCACGTGGTATAACTTATGGAACCATTCAGTGTTGTCACGTGGTATAACTTATAGAACCATTCAGTGTTGTCACGTGGTATAACTGATGGAACCATTCAGTGTTGTCACGTGGTATAACTTATGGAACCATTCAGTGTTGTCACGTGGTATAACTTATAGAACCATTCAGTGTTGTCACGTGGTATAACTTATAGAACCATTCAGTGTTGTCACGTGGTATAACTTATGGAACCATTCAGTGTTGTCACGTGGTATAACTTATGGAACCATTCAGTGTTGCCACGTGGTATAACTTATAGAACCATTCAGTGTTGTCACGTGATATAACTTGTAGATCCCTTCAGTGTTGTCATGTGGTATAACTTATAGATCCTTCAGTGTTGTCACGTGGTATAACTTGTAGATCCTTCAGTGTTGTCACGTGATATAACTTGTAGATCCTTCAGTGTTGTCACGTGATATAACTTGTCGATCCCTTCAGTGTTGTCACGTGGTTTAACTTATAGATCCTTCAGTGTTGTGACGTGGTCTAACTTGTAGATCCTTCAGTGTTGTCACGTGATATAACTTGTAGATCCTTCAGTGTTGTGACGTTGTATAACTTGTAGATCCTTCAGTGTTGTCACGTGATATAACTTGTAGATCCTTCAGTGTTGTCACGTGATATAACTTTTAGATCCTTCAGTGTTGTCACGTGATATAACTTGTAGATCCTTCAGTGTTGTCACGTGATATAACTTGTAGATCCTTCAGTGTTGTCACGTGATATAACTTGTAGATCCTTCAGTGTTGTCACGTGATATAACTTGTAGATCCTTCAGTGTTGTCACGTGATATAACTTGTAGATCCTTCAGTGTTGTCACGTGATATAACTTGTAGATCCTTCAGTGTTGTCAGCTGATATGATAAAAGGCAGTCACAATTTTCAAAAGGGGTAACGAGACATTTTGGCCACCCTGTGCTATCTTGACTGCTACTACACGACCATTCTATGCATTAACCACTCTGACTGTAAGACCCTTGCCTTACTACTGTCTAATAACTCGTATCTTCACTTAAGGGCTGTACACAAAAATAAGTCTCTTTTTTGGCAGTTTTTGACACCCTCTCCCCCCCCTGCAACGCTCGGTGATGCTTTGCCTGACCCCCACCCTAAAAAAAAAAGGAGGTGTGTGTGTGTGTTGGTTGTTATCTCCACACATGTGTGGGTCTCAGAGGGTGGAGCAGAGTCCTCCCAGGTCTCCAAGTATCAACCTCAACCTCTGTTTCAGTGAAGGATTGTGATTCATGGGCTAAGTTGTGAAGTTTGTGATGTTGTGTTGTTCTCAGAGTTTTGTACCAAGGGCTTTTTCAGGATTGTCACTGAATCCCATAATTCATTTCAGGAACCCCGTAAAGCCTCCAACTGAAGTTCGTTTGTGGTAAAGTTCCCATGCATGGTTTTAGGATTTCTGTAAGGTTCTTATTTGTCATTCTCGTTGCCCCAATTATCACTGGTACAATTTCGGTGCTCTTCAGCTTCCAGTATCGTTTGACTTCATTTTTGAGATCTTGATATTTTTGTCATTTTCTTCATTTCTGCATTATTTAGACCAAAATTGTTGGGCACTGATACCTCAATCAGCAATGCTGTCTTTTCCTTTTTGTTCCCGAGTACTATGTCCGGTCTCAATGCTTTGTTTCTATGTTCACGCTGAATGGGATCATCAGGTCAGTCATGAGAATTATGTCCTTGTTTTCAATAATTGCTTTTGGTTCATGTCTCCAAGAGTTTTGTGGAACTGGGATATTGAAATTTCTGCAGATATGCCAGTGGATTACTCTGCATACCTTGTTGTACTTTTGGGTGTAGAGCTGCTCTGACATGAGGTTTGTACATCCCGATAGGAGGTGACTCAAGTTTTCTTGTTCTACCTTGCAGAACCTACACTTGTCCGATTGACTCAGTCTTTCCATCCTTTTAAATCCATTGGTGTGGTGTCCTTGGTCTTGGGCATTAATAATTAATGATTGGTTTCCCATCCCAGTTGAGCTGACCACTTCCTTCTTAGCCATTTCAGTGATCCTTCTTTGTCTATCCCCAATCTGTCCAACTCTTTTTATATCTCCCTGCTGTTTTGTCTTTCTCTCAGTTGTCACTATATATCTGCTGGTATTTCATCTTGTATTTTTCTTTTGTCTTTTTTGCAATCATTGGGGCTGTATTCGTTGCTGTTTCCGCTTGGTGCATGACATATTCTAAGCGCACCTGTTTTTGGAAGTTTTTTTGTAAGGTGAGTGAGAGGTACCTTTTCTGGCTTGTTGTGTTCATGCTCGTACCCAAATTGTATTCCGTAGTCTGTTGAGCTTTTCACGTACTCTGCTAATCCTACAGTCGGTGCTCTGTGCACTTGATTGAGTTCCATTAGGCTGCCACCTCCTTCTTTCCTTGGCAGGTACAATGGTACATTATTGGGATGCACTGATTTGTGTAGAACATTTTGTGGATAGTGAGGAGTTTCCTTGTTTTGATATTTTGTTTTTGATTTTTGCTTGTGGCCAGTTTACTATTCTGCAGCTGTATGGGAACACATGTACTGTGAGTTGGTTTATAGCTTTGATTTTGTTCGTTGAGGAAAGGTATGTTTTTGATCAGCCTCAATCTATACAGGTATTGTTTAGTAATAGTTTTGCGCAGTGTTTGTGACATATTTGGTGGCCCTTTTATACTCCATGGTGTTTGTATGACGTTTCGTTTTCTAGTTCCTGTATCGTTGTGTCTGGGTTGATTTTTATGTTGTCCTGTTTTGTTGGTATACCATGTACGAATGTGCACTTGGCACACTTATGTCGGCCAAATTCCATTTGGATGTCGTCGGAGTACTGGTTCACTAATTTCAGTTGTTCTTCCAATTTTTCGTTGTTCAGTGCAAAGAGTCTTAAATAAATCAATGCCAGTAGATGTGTAATCTTTCTTTCGACATTATTTTACTGGATGTTCATGTGTATCCATGTCCTTGCTCATTGAAGATGTTAATTAGTGGATTCAAAACAGGACAAGGCAAAACAAGGCAAACTGAAGGGATCAGCAAGGCAAAACAAGACCTTGGAAGATCCCACATCGTATCTTCACTGCTGGTATTTTGATCTTTCCTTCTGAGTGCTGCAGGATTTGTATGGTATTCCATAGATCCATTGCTTTCTCAATCAGCTTGATTATTTGGTGATTTATCTTGTACATTTGCATGCACCTTAACATCCATGAATGTGAGGCACTGTCTAAAGCTTTTATTTTATAGTCAATCCATGCAGTGGACAATTTGGTTCTTCTCATATTGCAATGTTAGAGTATGGCCTTGTTTAGTAGTAGGTGGTGTGGAAGTGTAACTCAGCGTAACTTATTAATTGGCACTGGTAACTTATTAATTAACCTGGTAACAAAGCAAATACATTTTACATGCAAACTCTGTGAAGGACGAGTTTGTAAATGAGTTAGGAATGTGCACGAACAATGTAATCTCTTGAAACACCTGGTCAAGGCCCCAGGCTAGAGCACCCCCCCTGCTGTGTAAATGGAAATCACAGCAGGAGGGGAGCGAGCTGATGCCAGGACTCGGTGCGATGCATGACCTCGGGACATTAGCGGAGAGGAGATTAAGTCCAGTTTGGCGATATAACGAGAGCAAACGTTGAGTAAAGTAGACGTCCTCAGAAGCCCTGCCCGACGGAACGATGGAATGAACGAGTACTTGCTACGTGAAGCGCTGACCGAACGGGAGTGTCGGATGGAGAGAAGGACCAGCGAAAAGAGTTAACCTGATCCATTATATTATGCGGTATCATTTTGGTAATTGGATGAAGTGAATACAGTTTAATAAACTAGACCTTTTGTAACCTGTGCCGGTCTTTGGAGTCCTGTGAGTCATACACAAATTCTACAACAATATGGAGGCACCGCTGAAATTTCGAGTGGACGTCGCCAAGGTGAGCATGTAAGCATGACGTCTTGGGGATCTGTCCATTATGAAATATGAATTCTGAAGATGGAGGATTTGGTGTGTGGGACTTGCATTCCGTAGGTAATCCAAGGAGTGTAAAAGTATTTTTGTCACGACCGTCCAAGGTAAAAGTCACGGATGGAACGGTTTAAATGATTCTATTATTCGTGTGCTTGCATATGCGTACGGTATACGCTGGGTGTTAAGAGCCTTACTCTGGTCTGCGGGCAAGTCGGCTCATGAAGTGCACCATGAGGCGATTTGTTTGCCGGGTCGGTAAGGTTCGGTAAGGTCCGTACACGTGTACAATCGTGTACACCCGTTTTAAATAGAGAATTTTTTTTCAGTTTTCCCGCCATAACTAAAACTCGTTCGATTTTTTTTTGACGAAATTTGCTAGATAAATAGCATGGGTGACACGGATTAAATGATTTTATGATTATGAATTAATGAGAAAATGATTTTATATTTAAATATAAAAATTGATCTGCTTGGTGTTAGTTTAAGGGCTGTTCCAAATTTATCTTGATTATGAGACAAAAAACAGCAGAATGGGAATCAACAGACAATGGAACAGCTCGCGACGAGTGTTTGTGGGTGACAACCACCCTCTGGTCGAGGCTCATAGAAGGGGTGATGCTTACTGATTCGGCACGCTTAAAATAGGTGTTAATGGTGGGATGTCAGAGGTTTTGGCGTGGGCTTAATAGTCACACTGTTTGAAAAATAATGCTCGATGCAACATGATCCTAAAAAGAACCCATCCCTACATCGAAGGATAAGGAAGGGAAGGAATGGAAAATTTGAAGTATTAAAGTTACGGAACTCAAAATGTCTGGGTTTGGATGGAGTCATTAAAGGATTGAGTCATTCATTGGTTTGATGATGGTCCTAATATTTTGATAAATGTTTGATAATGGTCCTGGTGATTTTAGTCCTAGGAATAATATATGCTAGTGGTTTGTCTGAAGGTTTTAATGAGATCGGATTTTATCTATCTATAATTCCAGTAATCTCGGTGTGTCGGTCTGTCTGTATGCGACCGCTGTTTCTCAACAACTACCGGTCCGATATACTTGAAACTTGCTGTTGGAACTTGTTGTTGGAACTTGTTGTTGGAACTTGCTGTTGGAACTTGTTGGAACTTGTTGTTGGAACTTGCTGTTGGCACTTGTTGGAACTTGTTGGAACTTGTTGTTGGAACTTGTTGTTGGAACTTGCTGTTGGAACTTGTTGGAACTTGTTGTTGGAACTTGCTGTTGGCACTTGTTGGAACTTGTTGTTGGAACTTGTTGTTGGAACTTGCTGATGGAACTTGTTGTTGGAACTTGCTGTTGGAACTTGTTGGAACTTGCTGTTGGAACTTGCTGTTGGAACTTGTTGTTGGAACTTGTTGGAACTTGTTGTTGGAACTTGCTGTTGGAACTTGTTGGAACTTGTTGTTGGAACTTGTTGTTGGAACTTGCTGTTGGCACTTGTTGGAACTTGTTGGAACTTGTTGTTGGAACTTGTTGTTGGAACTTGTTGTTGGAACTTGCTGTTGGAACTTGTTGGAACTTGTTGTTGGAACTTGCTGTTGGCACTTGTTGGAACTTGTTGGAACTTGTTGTTGGAACTTGTTGTTGGAACTTGCTGATGGAACTTGTTGTTGGAACTTGTTGGAACTTGCTGTTGGAACTTGTTGTTGGAACTTGTTGGAACTTGTTGTTGGAACTTGCTGTTGGAACTTGTTGGAACTTGTTGTTGGAACTTGTTGTTGGAACTTGCTGGAACTTGTTGGAACTTGTTGTTGGAACTTGCTGTTGGAACTTGCTGTTGGAACTTGTTGGAACTTGTTGTTGGAACTTGCTGTTGGAACTTGTTGGAACTTGTTGTTGGAACTTGCTGTTGGCACTTGTTGGAACTTGTTGGAACTTGTTGTTGGAACTTGCTGTTGGAACTTGCTGTTGGAACTTGCTGTTGGAACTTGTTGTTGGAACTTGCTGTTGGAACTTGCTGTTGGAACTTGCTGTTGGAACTTGTTGTTGGAACTTGTTGTTGGAACTTGTTGTTGGAACTTGTTGTTGGAACTTGCTGTTGGAACTTGTTGGAACTTGTTGTTGGAACTTGCTGTTGGCACTTGTTGGAACTTGTTGGAACTTGTTGTTGGAACTTGTTGTTGGAACTTGCTGATGGAACTTGTTGTTGGAACTTGCTGTTGGAACTTGTTGGAACTTGTTGTTGGAACTTGCTGTTGGAACTTGCTGTTGGAACTTGTTGTTGGAACTTGTTGGAACTTGTTGTTGGAACTTGTTGTTGGAACTTGCTGTTGGAACTTGTTGGAACTTGTTGTTGGAACTTGCTGTTGGCACTTGTTGGAACTTGTTGGAACTTGTTGTTGGAACTTGTTGTTGGAACTTGCTGATGGAACTTGTTGTTGGAACTTGCTGTTGGAACTTGTTGGAACTTGCTGTTGGAACTTGTTGTTGGAACTTGTTGGAACTTGTTGTTGGAACTTGCTGTTGGAACTTGTTGGAACTTGTTGTTGGAACTTGTTGTTGGAACTTGCTGTTGGCACTTGTTGGAACTTGTTGGAACTTGTTGTTGGAACTTGCTGTTGGAACTTGCTGTTGGAACTTGTTGGAACTTGTTGTTGGAACTTGCTGTTGGAACTTGTTGGAACTTGTTGTTGGAACTTGTTGTTGGAACTTGCTGTTGGCACTTGTTGGAACTTGTTGGAGGAACTTGTTGTTGGAACTTGCTGTTGGAACTTGCTGTTGGAACTTGTTGTTGGAACTTGTTGTTGGAACTTGCTGTTGGAACTTGCTGTTGGAACTTGCTGTTGGAACTTGTTGTTGGAACTTGTTGTTGGAACTTGTTGTTGGAACTTGCTGTTGGAACTTGTTGGAACTTGTTGTTGGAACTTGCTGTTGGCACTTGTTGGAACTTGTTGGAACTTGTTGTTGGAACTTGTTGTTGGAACTTGCTGATGGAACTTGTTGTTGGAACTTGCTGTTGGAACTTGTTGGAACTTGTTGTTGGAACTTGCTGTTGGAACTTGCTGTTGGAACTTGTTGTTGGAACTTGTTGGAACTTGTTGTTGGAACTTGCTGTTGGAACTTGTTGTTGGAACTTGTTGTTGGAACTTGCTGTTGGAACTTGTTGTTGGAACTTGTTGGAACTTGTTGTTGGAACTTGCTGTTGGAACTTGCTGTTGGAACTTGTTGGAACTTGTTGTCGGAACTTGCTGTTGGAACTTGTTGTTGGAACTTGTTGTTGGAACTTGTTGTTGGAACCCGTACTTATTTAATTAATTACATTTCTTATTACATTACAGTAATTACATTACAGTAATTACCTGAGGTAATTACAGTAATTACAGTTCCGGTAATTACAGTAATTACAGTAATCATTACAGTAATTGCAGTAATCTTATTACAGTAATTACATTACATTAACTCAGGCACCTTTTGAGTAAGGAAGCTGATATTTGGACATGACACTGACCAAGTGATGTGGCTGTCAAGGAAAATATTGATTTATTGATTAATCATTTAATAAATTAACTCGTTGATTTATAAATGACTTATTTAATTAAAATTCCTGAGAGATACATCTTCGGATGAAATACTTGCAGATTGGTTATGCTATGAGCCAATTCATTAAGGAAAATATTTTGTGATGGCCATATTGGCAATTTCGTGGCCATATTCGTGGCAACTCAGTTAGTGCCACTGCACCTTTAAAATGCATCCCTGCGTTCATTTTTTGATCGATTGAGTTGAAATTTTGAACAATCGGATCTGGACTGTCGTTGTTAACGACTCTAGCACGCACTCGTCCAATCAGGATGGAGCGGTATGGTCCCCGGATCATCACTGCCCGCAGTTTTAATTAATTTTACTTTTTCTCTTGGTCATATAATTTTGAAGACATGCGTGTCATGATAGAGGAAATGTTTGTTCTGTTGAACGGAATAAATGTTGTTTATTTGTGTGGGAGTGTATTTTTGTGTATTTCTTGTGTATTTTGGATATATTTTCACGACTAATTCCAGTTAACATCCTGCAAAATTTGCTCGTTTGCTGGCCGAGTCGAAATTGCGTTGAGTTTCTATGGCATGCGCCATTAAAAGCGCTGTGTAATGGTTGAGCTCCTTTTATTTCGGTTTGGTCATGCGGATGAGCAAACAAAGTGACAAATGCTGCGGCTGGAGCAGTAGAAGCGATGTTTTTTTTAATGGAAACGATGTAATGAGTAATTAAAAGTGGGAGGGGGCAACACCACGCATACCTCTTTTAAGGTGTGTATAAACCCTGGAATATTTCAGCAATCAATACAATGCTGAAACTATGTAAGTTAAGTTAATGAGTAATTTACTGAGTAATTTACTGAGTAATTTAATGAGTAATTTAACGAATAATTTAATGAGTAATTTAATGAGTAATTTAATGAGTAATTTAACGAATAATTTAATGAGTAATTTAATGAGTAATTTAACGAATAATTTAATGAGTAATTTAATGAGTAATTTAATGAGTAATTTAATAAGTAATTTAATAAGTAATTTAATGAGGAATTTAATGAGGAATTAAAAGTGGGAGGGGGCAACACCACGCATACCTCTTTTAAGGTGTGTATAAACCCTGGAATAAACGTGGGAGGGGGCAACACCACGCATACCTCTTTTAAGGTATGTATAAACCCTGGAATATTTCAGCAATCAATACGATGCTGAAATGATGTAATTTACTGTGTAAGAGGGTCGACCTTGGGTTTGTTTGGGTTTGTTGTTTATTTTGTGGATGTGTATTTTTTGTGTATTTTGGATATATTTTCACGACTAATTCCAGTTAACATCCTGCAAAATTTGCTCGTTTTCTGGCTGAGTCGAAATTGCGTTGAGTTTCTATGGCATGCGCCATTAAAAGCGCTGTGTAATGGTTGAGCTCCCTTTATTTCGTTTTGGTCATGCGGATGAGCAAACAAAATGACGAATGCTGCGGCTGGAGCAGTGGAAGCGATTTTTGAATTGTTCAATGATTATTCGATATTGTTATGACTTATTGTCAATAGGTATACTGAGTGGCCATGAGGTAGCCTGTTGCTATGTACAGTTTTATTCTATTGTTGATTATACCACATAATTGTGGTGATAAAGGAAATGTTCGTTTTAAATAGATGATTATGATATGACCATGACTATAAAATCATGATGATTATTATGAATGATATCATAGGGTTCAAATGCAGAATGATTGCATGAACTTGGGAAAGAACTTTCAAGCCCTATGGGATAAATTGGGTGTTACAAGCGATGGAGCTTCAAAATTTAGCATGATTGAAGGAATTTACAGTCTTATTTCAGGAGTTTTACGAAATTTAAATGGCCAAGAGATTTTGGGTACTATTAAAAGGAAAATGATGAGATATTTTTCCCAAAGAACTTTAATATCTGCCATCCATTTTGGCTGTCTCACGAATGAAGGATGAGTTGCCTTTAGTGGTTGCAAAGAAAATTTGTGGAGACCAGGCAAAATGGGGAAATATGTCAGATATGACCCTAGGACAGGACGGTGATTCATCAATTAACATGAGGTACGAACCAGAGGTGACGACCGATGAGATTCGATCTCAGTCAATGGATGGACCTGTCCTGACATCATTGGGGAAAGGGCTTATGCAAGGAGTCATCCAAAATGATTAATTTGATTTATTGATGAATATTGATGAATTAATTGAAATTGAATAATTGATTGAATTGTTAATTGATTGAATCTAATTGATTGAATTTAATTGAATAAATTTAACTGAATAAATTGAACTGAATAAATTGAATTGAATATATTGATTGTTTGATTAATGAAAATGCGGTCTCAAGAAAGAAGCTTTGATATCTTTGCGAGATATTATCAATGTGGAGACAACCTGGGAAAATTGAGCAAGGTGGTGAGTTTATATACAGATATATATGTGCGGTTACCATTGTGTGATTTCCCCGTCAAACAGAGCGGACACCTGAGGATTCACCCATTTCATACTGACCCTCCGGCTCATCTGCAAATACTGATCTGTGAGATTGGATTGTGCAAAAGCCACAGCTGAGGGAGATTCTCTGGAAATCACCGTGTGAACAGGTGGAGAGACCCTTCCTGGAGGTACGAGTGAAGCTTTAGAGGAACAAACTACAACACATCCAACGCTACTTTGATAAAAGGCAGAATGGGAAATGGAGCCTACAAGAATACACAAGGACAACCAGAGATTCCAAAAAAAAAAAAAAAAAAAAAAAAAAAAAAGGTACTTGTACACATCATATGTACGACCGTTATGGTGCCGAAGCTATAAGGCAGGTCGAGAATTGGTATTTGTGGACAAAGGGACATGATGAGGAGTTTCCAAGAGATGGTACATTTGAGCGAAGTCGATTGGAAAGATTAGAACAAAGATTGAAAGCCAGAAAGAGACAGAATCTAACGGTAGACTGGCTTGCATTCCATCTTTGGGATGGTGAATCCAGACAACGGGAACAGCAAGAACAGATAACGGATGTAGAATTTAAAATAAAAAGGATACAGGATACAGTGGAGGAGACAAATGCACAACTGCCCTCGAAATTAGGAATGAAAGTGACAGTTGTCCCATCTGATTTCCAGTTGTCTCCCCAAAAAGGACGGTACAGAGAATTTTTTCGTGTTTCAGGAGATAACGAGAGATTGCAGTGGCAACTCAGGGATGTAGAGATGCAGCCCAGCAATACAAGTGCACAGGTGCACAGCCCAGGTAACGACAGAAGCCGGTGCTTCAACTGTGGAGAGATGGGACACTGGATAAGGAGATGCCCATATCTGAGCAGAAGACAATTTCGACAGGGAAACCAAGGACAAAGAAACCAAGGACAAAGAAACCAAGATCAAGGGTACCAGTGCTGACCGATACCTCAGACAATGATTAGGCCTTCATTGCGACAAATCCCAAATGACGATTGGCCTCAACAAATTAGATTACTGGACAAACATGAATAACTGTCGATGATTCTTGTGTCTGAAAAGTTTTCAGAGCAAGAATGATTCATTTTTCTTTTTGCTTGTTAACAAATTAATAATTAATTGATCAAATGCCAAAATTGGATCTTCTATTTTGGGCACAGCAATTTTAAATTTACAAAGTTTGGAACAATTGCGTTGCAATTGTTGGCAAACCAAGTAACAAGAGTCACATGATGATCAGGTGGGAATTTCGGACTATTGTTCCGCACAATTGATAGGTCAATGGTAGACTGACATGCAAATGGGTGTGTAGTCAAAATTTGGATAGATTATTGTGAAGGCAGAAAGGGTAATTTCAATTTGACATCATAAAGGTTTTCTAAGAATGGACTTTTGGTTCATTTGTCTATAAGCATTTTGAATTTGATTGACAAATTTTATGAAATTGAAATAAAATTGACACCCATCTGATCTGTAAATAATGGTTCCAACGCAAACAAATATGCATAATGCATGTGTGTGTGTGTGTTTTTGTGTATCAATCTTACAAGATTGTTGACACCGACAGTGTGCCTGTCTGGAAATGGATAGTTATATGTGGATGGGATTGGGATATGTGGATGGGATTGAATATCCAGAGAATCCGTAAAATAAAATAGAAATATAATTTGATTATGAACATTATCTCTTTTGTCAAGGGAAATGGAATATAAAAAATTTGATGTGCTGGGTTATGAGCAGCCATTAATTAATAGTAAAATTGTGAGTAATTTTGGGATTCCATTTTTGATAGAATGTATATGAGAATAACATCTATTTATGGATATGAGCTTCATAAAAGGAAATGAGGAAGTACAAAAACATCCAAATTTGGGAGAGGTCTTACACTGACTTCCCAGAATACTCTGCTCATGGATTTTATATATATAAACTTGAATTTTATCAGCATATAAATTGTGCTGTATGTATGGATGTGTTTTAGGCATAGATGATATGGGAAAAGAGTAAAGAAAATTTTGCTGGTTTGAACTATTGTGGGTTTTCAGTTCTGGAGTTTAAACAAAGTCACTGGTTAACAGATGAGAAAGGATAGTAAATAAATTATTCTCTGCTGGGCAAATTAAGTACGATATTACTAAGACTTATGAGAGCTATTGTTCCGCCTTACAGCAGTGGAAAATTATTGGAAAAATTAGATCCAACATAATGAATCTATAAAAGAATGTGATAGGGATAATATCCTCAATTTGTACTAATTATTTGATTGTGGGTAAAGGAATTAAGTCATCGTAGTGGATTGTTAACAGCAGCCTGAAAATGTCCTGAGAGTGTGCATCCATGTAATCAGAAATCCCAGATTTGTTTTTACAAACAACATTTTGGTAGAGGTCTTGTGTGGAACACTTCCTTGGTAGATAAAAAACGGTACTGCATGCTGGCAGCCACTTTTGCGGCCAGTTAGGCCAAACAAATTGAGAGGAAATTGTAGTTAAATACGTAAGTTACACATGGCTATTTGTAAAAAAGGAAATTTGTTGAGATGGGAAACATTTTTTCGAAGGTTTATTAAGGTGTTATAATATGACATGTGGCAAGGCAAACAATTGGATGGGAAAATTAGATCTGGCTATAGAATAAATTTATTGACCCCTTGAAGTTAATCCTTCGAATCATTGTTTCACTGGCATTTTTGTTCAAATTGGAAATAGTTTGGTAGAGCTTTGGTTAAAACCTTTGGTTGCGGTATCTTGGAACGAATTGATAAACCATAGGAGATTGATAAGAATAGTGTTACAGATAGGACTTTGATGGTATGGTGGGCCGAGCGGGATGGCCGCCGTATCCGTACAAGTTACCCCGATTGCACCCGGGGTTGACTAATCGCGCTATGCTGGCTCAATAAGAAAAAGAAGACACCCGGCTGGATTACAATCACACAATACGACACCAGGGATACGGTTCTCAAAGGTTGTTATTACAATTGCGGAAGGTTTAGATTACAGGGACAAGAGGGAAACATAGGAAGGTGGGCACTTAAACACACTTATATTATCCCCGGACAGACGACAGGTAAACGCGGGACAAGGCTCACTCACACGGGGTTTGATGGCCAGGAAAGCGGGTAGCGATCGCTCCAGGTGCACCTGTGCTCAGGGCAGGATCACGTACGGTGGTGTCCAGAGATGCGTGAAGGTATCACAGCGCTTGTGGGTCGCGACTTTGGTCTCAAGCTGGGGAGGTCGCTCAGCGCTCGGGAGGGTGGCGTCTTTTCCTTCCAAGCTCGGGGCGCATCTCACGTCACGTCCGGCGCGGGGCCGCGTATATCCGGCGGGGAGTCACGCCCTCGCTCGTTAGCTCCGCCCCATATGGCATCGGCCCATGGCTTCTCATTGGGTGCGGGGGTTACCGGCTCCGCCCTTGACGAGGGGCCGACAGGGAGCCCCCTTCTGGGTAACCCCGTCGAGCACATGTTCAATGGCGGCCAACCGAGCCGGAGTGAGGACGCAAAGCCGCTGTTGTTGTGGTTGTTGTTGGAGCTTGAGATGATGGGAAGAGATGCGGGGAGGTATGGGAAGGTCCTAAACTCCTACTGGTGCCATATCATCACATTCTGGTGCAACGAAGAGTCATAATTAATGGAAACAAGTCCTTAACTGACATAGATTAAGAATAACTAGCAAGATGTCCTATAATTGTCTACGTGTGGTGCGGGGGACCTGGGCACGACATTTAATGGGGGAATGAAGGGGAAGATCGGCTCTAATGGGTGTTGTTTACAGACAATGGGACTAGGGAATGGGGTAAGGGGAGAGTTGGGGAGTATCGGAGAAGATAGGGGAATATTTACAAGCGGATATGGAGGTCAAATTCCATATTCGCAACATTGCACCCTTCTCTACCCTCGGGGCGTCCCGACCCGATAAATTTTTACCTACTTTAGTGTGGCACGCAATGTAGTTCCCTCTACTATTAACTCTACCCTGAGTGCGACAGTTTTATAGATATTCACAAATGAGTAAATATGTCCCCCTGCGACGTTGCACCCTTCTCCTCTCAGAAACACACCCACAGGATAACCGAATCCGGAAAGAATCCTCAAACTAAACATACAGCCGGTAGGGAGCATTATTTACAAGACTACGCTGATATTTACACTACGATCCAGGACCTGTCTTTGGAGGAACACATGCAGATGTTATGCATAGAGAGAGCGCGCTTGCCAACATCGATACACCAACCCACGAGTGCTCTGTGGCCGACGGCCTTTAATAACGTGCAGAGCACCCTTTCCGAGCATCAACAGCACCACCCCACCACCAATCGGTGCAGTCACCATTGTTCAATGAAATAAAAATAAATTCGACAACCCCTAACCCTGCAGGTGTCTCTTGCTCTTCTTGTGGTGCACTTGGTGTTAATTATTAGTGGTTCACCTGTATGGCATAGGTGCCCCGTTGACCCATAGGTCCATCCCCGGGTGGTGCTTGGCCGCAAAAGAACTACGGTCCATTGTGGGTGGCCACCAACATTGCGGTCCATATGGTGTATCGATCCAGGCAACAAGCAGCGAAAGTGCAGGCCCACAACTGCGTAGCCAGCACCTCTCTCTCCTCTCTCTCTACCCCAAAGCCAGATCCTCGGAGGTGGGAGACAAAAGAAGAAACAAGTGAGTAAGGTGGTAAGGGCGCAAAAGTGCACGCAATATAAGGTAATGCACACTGGGGGCACATGGGAACCAGGTGAGACAGGTACGTTCCTATCGTACGCCCCCCCCCCACCAGGTAACCTACATGGCCCCTCCCTTACCCCTTACTGTATCCACAAAACACAACACTACCCATAAACATCTACTTTACAAATCAACAAACATCCCTACTGTCTTCCCCGTTCCTCCCATAAACCAAATTCGTCTTCTCTCCCTCCTAACCAATCAAATTTGCCATTTTCAACTCTCATCAAAATTTGCCATCTCCAACTCAACATCATAATTTGCCATTACCAATTCATCATCAGTCCCTCCTAGGGAGGGAGAGATGGAATCACCCCAATGTCTCATCCACGTCGTGATGCGTCTCACAAATCCTCACAGCAATCTCATTTCTGCGACACAAACAAAGAAAACACAGGTGTGGAGTCATCATCATCACCACAGGTAAGTGGCTGCGTATGGTGCGACAGGTTCATCAATCCTAACTATCTCCTAAATGACTTTAACAACTTTACACTACCCGGGGTCTTTCTCCGGCCAAACCATTGGCCCTCTTACACTATGGGTTCTAAAAACCAATTCCCATTGGCCAAACTGTGGTGCTCTTCAATTTGGGGTCTCACTCCCCCGATTCATCTCCCGGTGCCCTCGTACAATTTCTGGGCTGCGACGTGTACCTCTCCCAGTGGGTCTACCCACCTGCACACCTCCACCACTGCAGTTGCCTCCGAGCTTACCTGCTCCTTACCCTAACCTAACTACCAGGGGAAGGCCCTCTGGCTCTCTCCCCACTCCGTGCCCTCTCTGGCACTGGGCTGCCCGATCCACACCCGGGATCCTCAGGCACCCACTCACAACTACCGGCTCCCAGAGCCCACCTGCGGCCTCACCTGGCCGACATCCTCACAGTGGTGGAGTGCCCAACCAACTACACACACTAACAGGCTACACGCCCAGCCATTTCCACAACACTAATGCACCCATCCACAACACCATTCTGCAACCGCACCACAAATGCCAATATCCAACCACAATTTACCTGTACCCTCTACCTAACACTTACACTACCCGCCCCGGGTATCCGTGATGGGGGTCCACTCTTCCCCCATCCACACCTTCGCACCATGCACACCACTCCGTACCACTTACTCCAACTCTCTCCACACACCTGTACCTGCACACCTGTGCTCTCGCACCTGGTGCCACCTGCACCCTTCTCTCCCCAAGCGCATTCGCGCTGATCCACACACTCACTACTCATACACTGCTCCACACACCTGTCCAGTTGCACACCGGTGCAATCACACCTGTTCAATTCTCACAAACACGGCATCATCTCAGCTAACTACTCCCTTCTGAAACTTGCGCTTCCCAGTCGTCCCTTTAACTATTGCGCTCCCTCGTCATTATAATCCACACTAATCTACCTGCGTCCCCACTACAGGTATCAGTCACTAACTAACCTTAACGTTACCTACTGTCATCTTCGCTAGATCCCTACACACCATATCCTAACCCACCCGGGCTAGTTTTCACTGCCATACACCCCATAAGCTATTGCGCATTTGCCCCCACCTATGGGAAGGATGGTGGATTTGCCATCCCACCACATCGGGGGTCTCTCACTACCAATTTTGCACATCAAATTTCAACAAATCAAAAATTTGCCAATCACTACCCATCATCTGCCAATCACTACTGCCAATCCCTTGCCAATCATCAAATTTTGTTTTTCTCTAATTTTGGGTCCAAAACACTAACCTCATCACCCAGTCTACTCACTAATACCTCTCGGTGCGCCAATCCCTGTCCAAAGCCCGGCTTCGTAAAGCCAAGCAATGGATGCTGGTTGTTTTGTGCCAGCGGCTGGATGTGTCCGGCACTCGGTGCAGGGACGGGGGCTTACCCGGGCCGAGATCCCACGCACCACTTCGGCGTGGAGCCATCCAATGTCCCGATCTCGACCTGCCGGCACGTCTCAATAGAAAGTGGTCGCCATGACGACCCTTCCTATCGAGCTGCCCGCTCCGCCTAGTGGAGCCCGGACGCGGCCGTTCAAAGCGAGGCCCGGCACGCACCGAGGGCCCGATTCGGCTATAAGTCGTTCTACACTCTACCCCGTTTAATGTCGATGCTTCACCTGCATGCTTACACCCCGCAGCCCGTTCCTTGCTCACACATCCAGCCGTTTCCATGCCCCTCGTACCGTTCCTTACACACCCAGGTACACCCATTCCACTCACCGCCTTGGTCACACACCTGACCACCGAACACTTTGGCACACATTCGTCGCTCGCACACCTCACCAATACACCGCTTCGCGCCCCCTCCTCTGTCACCTCCTCTGTGACAATCACAGGTGTGCTCTCATTCGCACACCCAACCACGTGCCTCACCACCAACTCCAGCGTGCATTCCCACTCACGCTCTACCATTCCAGGTGTACATCCTTCCATCCCAGGTGTACATCCTCGCTCACCTGTCACAACTAACTCACGCTCCATGTCACTCTCACTACTCTCACCTCCATTCTTGACAGCGCACTCACCCTTACTCTTGACAGCGCAGTCTTTCCCCATGCACCTGTCCGTCACACACCTTTCTCGCGCACACTCTCCCGTTACACCCTCTGTAACACTCACCACAGGTGGACACTCTTCCTTACTTCTGACAGCGCACTCTTTCCTCATGCACCTGTCCGTCACACACCTTCCTCGCGCACACTCTCCCGTTACACCCTCTGTAACACTCACCACACCACGCTTCCATGTGCTCCCTCGCACACGCGCTACGACCGACTCACTCTCGCCAGCACACTCACTCCTTGGCACGCACTTTTTCCTCACACACCCCAGAGTCGGACTTTCTTGCACACCTCCTTTTTCGCACACCAGACCTGTCGCACACTTCACCAACGGCCTCTCACGAACACCCGGGTCTATCTCGACCCCCAAGCTTATTAAATCCCCTGGCGCTTCATACGCACGACCATATTGGTCACCACTTACACCGGGTCCTCTTCCTCTTCGCTTCTCCTCCATCACCTGCGAATCCCTCATCCGGTTAATGAGCACATCATCACGATCCAAACACAGACTTTGGACCAATTCTTTTATCTCCTCTTTTATCTCTTTCTTATCCCCTCTCCGTCGCTTCTTAATTTCGCTCATCCCTTCTTCCACTTCTTCTAATTTGTGCTTCACCTCTTTTATTCCCCGGTACGTCTCCTCAAGCTCATCCTCTAAGGCTACCTTGACCGTTTCCAGGTGCGTCCTCACCTGCCGGTCCTTCGTCTCCATTACCTCTATCACCTCGTCCAACCTCGTTGTCAGTCCCTCACGTACCATCTGACATTCCCTCTTCGTCGCTACCAAGTCGTTTTTTATGTCGTTTTGTGTCGCTTTTAAACCTCCTAATACCGCAGTGTTCCTTTGCACCTGCTCCACTAACTCCGTCTGTCCCACCGTCAGCTGCTCCACCTCTTGCGTCAGGTCCTCTATGCCCCCTTGTAACTTTACAGTCCCCTTTCTCACCTCCTTCTCCATGTGCTCCTTACAGTGCCTCACCTCCTCGCGCACTCCTCCGACCTCCTCACTCACTCCTCTTCTGATCTCCTCTCCCATCACTTGCATCTCCTGCCCAGATGCCACCCTCATCTGCTCCATTTCCTCCCTGTGAGCATCCAGTTTGGTTTCTACCCCCATTCTGACCCCCTCTATCTGCTGCTCCATTTGTTTAACTTCCCTTTCCGCTTGGTCCCTCATGTCCCTCAATTTGCCTTCCATACTGTTTTCTAACCCCTCTAACCCATTTTTCACTCCCTCTATCTGATTCTCCTGGGCAGCCATTCTATTTTCTACCCCCGTTAACCCATTCTTTACTTCTTTTATCCCGTTGTCTAACTCCTCAAAATTATTGTCTAACTTCGCAATTTTCTTGTCTAACTCCTCAAAATTATTGTCTAACTTCTCAATTTTCTTGTCTAACTCCTCAAAATTATTGTCTAACTTCTCACTGGTACCCCTCGCTTCGTCCCTCATTACCCCCATTTGGCCCTCCATTCGCCCACTATCAACCCTCATTTGCTCACTCTGAGCATCCATCCGGTTCCCCAATTGGTTACTCTGCAGTTTGAGGGACGCCTGCATTTGCGCCATAAATTGCTCCATGAGGACCTGCATCTGGGCCATCCCTCCCACTTGTGCAGCGGGTGCGGCCGCCGTAGCTATGTGCGAGGCGCAATTTCGCGCGTCTGCTACCCCCGCTGTTTCGCTCTCCTCATGTCCCTCATGTCCCTCAATTTGGTCCTGGACCGACCCTGCTTCACTCTCCCCTACCGGACCCCAGCCGTCTTGATCCGCCATAGCGCGACTTTCAAAATTCGGTTTTTATTTTTTATTTTCGTAAAACAAATTGAAATTTCGCCGTTATAATTTCGCGCGGGAAACGCGCTCCGAATCGATTTTCCCTCCCAAAATTTGGGCCTAACTAATTTAGTCCCGGGTTCGAATTCCACTCCTCGACACCAATTGTTACAGATACGACTTTGATGGTATGGTGGGCCGAGCGGGATGGCCGCCGTATCCGTACAAGTTACCCCGATTGCACCCGGGGTTGACTAATCGCGCTATGCTGGCTCAATAAGAAAAAGAAGACACCCGGCTGGATTACAATCACACAATACGACACCAGGGATACGGTTCTCAAAGGTTGTTATTACAATTGCGGAAGGTTTAGATTACAGGGACAAGAGGGAAACATAGGAAGGTGGGCACTTAAACACACTTATATTATCCCCGGACAGACGACAGGTAAACGCGGGACAAGGCTCACTCACACGGGGTTTGATGGCCAGGAAAGCGGGTAGCGATCGCTCCAGGTGCACCTGTGCTCAGGGCAGGATCACGTACGGTGGTGTCCAGAGATGCGTGAAGGTATCACAGCGCTTGTGGGTCGCGACTTTGGTCTCAAGCTGGGGAGGTCGCTCAGCGCTCGGGAGGGTGGCGTCTTTTCCTTCCAAGCTCGGGGCGCATCTCACGTCACGTCCGGCGCGGGGCCGCGTATATCCGGCGGGGAGTCACGCCCTCGCTCGTTAGCTCCGCCCCATATGGCATCGGCCCATGGCTTCTCATTGGGTGCGGGGGTTACCGGCTCCGCCCTTGACGAGGGGCCGACAGGGAGCCCCCTTCTGGGTAACCCCGTCGAGCACATGTTCAATGGCGGCCAACCGAGCCGGAGTGAGGACGCAAAGCCGCTGTTGTTGTGGTTGTTGTTGGAGCTTGAGATGATGGGAAGAGATGCGGGGAGGTATGGGAAGGTCCTAAACTCCTACTGGTGCCATATCATCACATTCTGGTGCAACGAAGAGTCATAATTAATGGAAACAAGTCCTTAACTGACATAGATTAAGAATAACTAGCAAGATGTCCTATAATTGTCTACGTGTGGTGCGGGGGACCTGGGCACGACATTTAATGGGGGAATGAAGGGGAAGATCGGCTCTAATGGGTGTTGTTTACAGACAATGGGACTAGGGAATGGGGTAAGGGGAGAGTTGGGGAGTATCGGAGAAGATAGGGGAATATTTACAAGCGGATATGGAGGTCAAATTCCATATTCGCAACAATTCCAATTTTATTCCAATTCCAACAAATTCCAATTTTATCAGCATATAAATTGTGCTGTATGTATGGATGTGTTTTAGGCATAGATGATATGGGAAAAGAGTAAAGAAAATTTTGCTGGTTTGAACTATTGTGGGTTTTCAGTTCTGGAGTTTAAACAAAGTCACTGGTTAACAGATGAGAAAGGATAGTAAATAAATTATTCTCTGCTGGGCAAATTAAGTACGATATTACTAAGACTTATGAGAGCTATTGTTCCGCCTTACAGCAGTGGAAAATTATTGGAAAAATTAGATCCAACATAATGAATCTATAAAAGAATGTGATAGGGATAATATCCTCAATTTGTACTAATTATTTGATTGTGGGTAAAGGAATTAAGTCATCGTAGTGGATTGTTAACAGCAGCCTGAAAATGTCCTGAGAGTGTGCATCCATGTAATCAGAAATCCCAGATTTGTTTTTACAAACAACATTTTGGTAGAGGTCTTGTGTGGAACACTTCCTTGGTAGATAAAAAACGGTACTGCATGCTGGCAGCCACTTTTGCGGCCAGTTAGGCCAAACAAATTGAGAGGAAATTGTAGTTAAATACGTAAGTTACACATGGCTATTTGTAAAAAAGGAAATTTGTTGAGATGGGAAACATTTTTTCGAAGGTTTATTAAGGTGTTATAATATGACATGTGGCAAGGCAAACAATTGGATGGGAAAATTAGATCTGGCTATAGAATAAATTTATTGACCCCTTGAAGTTAATCCTTCGAATCATTGTTTCACTGGCATTTTTGTTCAAATTGGAAATAGTTTGGTAGAGCTTTGGTTAAAACCTTTGGTTGCGGTATCTTGGAACGAATTGATAAACCATAGGAGATTGATAAGAATAGAAACAAATATGGACCCAAAATAGAAAGTTGGATTCATGCCTCTCATTGCAAGCAAGCACATGGGGCTAAGGTGGACGATCCCACAGAAAATTAGGCTGCACCTAGCAGCCCAGCAGAACATTCAGTGGTAGAAAAATGATAGTCGTGATTTACAGTCATTTGAATTACATTTTAACACCCCTTGCATTGATAAACATTACATTTTCAACATGTGATATTCCTACTTGGAATAGTGACATTTATTTGCCTACATGCATGACATACAATTATCTACTGATATTAATACAGCATGAGTGAAAAAAAAAAAAAAAAAAAAAAAAAAAAATGTATCACAACTACACTCATGATCAGGGGATTGAGTTCAACCCCGGGAGATAGGGGGATCAGGGTAAGACAAATAATCTGATTATGTTACATATTAAGGGATTTTCTTTATTTACCTTTTAGGAAGCTTGTTAGTTTGGTATATAATGTTAAATGTCATCGACATATAACTATGTCATAGGTATGAACATATACAAGGAGTAGCAGACTTGTTTGTTGGTTTAGTAGTTATATTGGCAATTGTTTTAGTGGTGGCTTGCTTGAAAGCCTTAGTGACGGTGTGTTTGAATAAGGTAACCAACAACACGATGATAACGCATGAAGTGACAAATGAGGAAAGAAATGTGGAACCAGAAAAGGAAGACTTTTATGGCAACATAAACAGTAGAATTAAGATAATGGCATAACGACAATGTTATGAGTTGTGTCAATTACAATATCAATGAACTCATATCACCACGATTGACACACTGTTAAAAAAAAAAAAAAAAAAAAAAAAAGAGGGAAAAGAAAAAGTGGAGAGGAATTATGGTAATAATACATTATGCTTAATTTGTTGGTTTGGGAAAATTGTTGTTGCGAATTAGGTATTCCCGTTTGTGATTGTAATCATATACAATGCTATTCTTAGTTTAGTAATAAAATACATACCTGATTGAATATTATTTGTGTGACGCATATAAATGAATATAACTTTTTGAGTTAAGGAAAAACAACAAATTGTTGAATGTGAAACTGTCGGAAGATATACATGATTATGCTGATTTCATGGTAAGATGTACCCTATCTGATTCAGTGTGTGCGGAAAGCAGATTCAGATATGACTGAGCATAAAGATAAGACGAGATCACATTTTGGAGGGATTGCTAACGGAATTGGGAAGAAGTTCGAGAAAGAAAATTTGTGGCTAAAAAATGAAGTTAATCGTGGCATACACCCTCTTTCTCAAAGAATGATGAAGACATTCTCCCGTGTAACTTGGAGATGAATGCTTACCTTCACCAAGGAAATTTATGTGACCATTTGCCTGGATCACACTGCAACATATGAAAGAAAGGCGATCACTTACTCTTGTTCGAAGACTTCGAACATTCACCACATCAGAAGTTGCAGGACAACGACATTTTACCTGCAACCTCTGTGAAATGCGGGGACATATGTTATTACTTCACCAACGTCCGGGGAACCAGCATGGAGCTGCAAAAACGGCTGTGCCCTTGTCACAACAGCTGTGCACGATTCTGCTGGTTGCTCCTGGTAAGGACCATGAATGACCTGAACACCATGGTCCCAACATCAGTGTGGATGCATCCGGCATCCCTGTTCCACATCTTGCTGGCCAATCAACGTCACACCAATACTTGCTGCCCACTCACAATGAGGGAAGAGGCAAGTCGACTACAACTGGGTGAAGGCCTTGTTCAAGGAATCATTATGGTTCACAACAAAAAGTGGCAAGAATGCTACATGGAGAGAAGGGTCAGTCTATGACTCCGCAGTGTTACCACAACAGCGAAATCCTACACGAAGTAGTGCAGGAGCTATGAAGACATTAGGAGAAAATGTTTCATACCTGGATTCAAACACAAGTGATCAGCCCTTCCTTTCAAACAAAGTCAACATTTGTGTGGAGGCAAACGTTTTTTGCCAGATGGTGCAGATGCTGTACAAAACTTGAAAATGAAGTGAAATTGTTGTATCTTGGTGATGGTGAAGTGTTGTTTTGAAAATATATTTGTGATGCAAATCCAATAGATTGAACGATATGGAAGAAGTCAATGACCAACGAAATGTTTTGTGATTCTTGCAGGATGACGGTGTATGCCTAAGGGAATTTGATTACCAAAGTGATTGATTATTTACTTATACTTGTAATGATGTTTACTTGTAGTGATTGATTGTTTACTTATATTGATGTTTAGATTAATGGTTAATATAAACAAAAACAAAAAGATGAGGGAATTGTGGAAGTGTAACTCAGCGTAACTTATTAATTGGCACTGGTAACTTATTAATTAACCTGGTAACAAAGCAAATACATTTTACATGCAAACTCTGTGAAGGACGAGTTTGTAAATGAGTTAGGAATGTGCACGAACAATGTAATCTCTTGAAACACCTGGTCAAGGCCCCAGGCTAGAGCACCCCCCCTGCTGTGTAAATGGAAATCACAGCAGGAGGGGAGCGAGCTGATGCCAGGACTCGGTGCGATGCATGACCTCGGGACGTTAGCGGAGAGGAGATTAAGTCCAGTTTGGCGATATAACGAGAGCAAACGTTGAGTAAAGTAGACTTGTCCTCAGAAGCCCTGCCCGACGGAACGATGGAATGAACGAGTACTTGCTACGTGAAGCGCTGACCGAACGGGAGTGTCGGATGGAGAGAAGGACCAGCGAAAAGAGTTAACCTGATCCATTATATTATGCGGTATCATTTTGGTAATTGGATGAAGTGAATACAGTTTAATAAACTAGACCTTTTGTAACCTGTGTCCGGTCTTTGGAGTCCTGTGAGTCATACACAAATTCTACAACAGTGGTCAATTGTTCCATAACATCCTCTCTTGCATCCCTTCTGCTCTGTCTCTAGGCCTCCTTGTTGTGTTAGGTGGAGGTACATCATTTCTGTGATGATTCCTGTTAAAAGTTTGTATGTTGTTGGTAGACTGGTCATTGGCCAATATTTGTGAGGTAGTTGGGTTTCTTCAGATTTTGGGTGAGGACGATGTTCCCTTCTGTGAGCCATTCATCCATTTTCTGTTCATCTTGAATAAGTTCATTGAATGCTCGAGCATAGTGAACGTTGCTTAAGCCAGAAGTTCAAAATCCCATCTGGGCCAGAGCTTTTGAAGTAGCCTGGATTTGAATTGTTTAACCCAGCTATAAACTAGTATCTTACATGCAGGTTGATTAATGAATGTCAATGGAGATCACTTACATGCAGGTTGATTAATCAATGTCTGCGCTGTCTGTTGGATGGACATTAAACTGGGCGTCACGTCTGTCGGAATTAGTTGGTGGACATTAAAGACCCCATGGTGTCTTTTGTGAAGAGAAGGCAATCCGTCTCTGAACACTCTGAACAAATTACAAATTCCTGCACTTAGTCGAGTATCCTTAGTCAAAGTGGCGACTCGTCCAGTTTATAACACCATGCGTTCTAGCCAATGAATCTGTCTCTGCAGCCCTGTGCAAGGAGGAAAAGAAGATGAAGAAAAATAATGTAGGAATATAAAAAGTCACACAAATTTATTTCCCCAAGAAATGTTATAACCTATTTAATCCTCATTGGTTGTATATAACCATATTGACAGGATCACAAGTACAAGCGATAGCATCAGTCTTGGCAGGAAGTGAACAGTAAGGACCTGAGCTAACTTACAATTGCTATTATAAGGGGGGTGGACACGTATCCAACGAAGACAATTCTAGTTTTGTATTTTTAATTAATTTTTTGAAATTTGTCGAATTTGTTTTTCACTTCGATGTTGTGGGTTACGATGTGTAAATAAAGGTGGAAAAAGTCTGATTTAATGCATTTTAATTCCAGGCTACAAGCCATGAGGCAACAAAAGGCGAAAATTTTGAAAGGGGGTGTAGACTTTCTAAAGGTACTGTTACGTGGTCCCCTCAGTGCATACCAGGTCTCGGTGACCCCCGGACCGTGAGAGGACCTTCGCCAGCAAATAGTATTATATAGGCGCATTCGCCACGCAATCCATAGGAATTTCACCCAGGAGCCAACTGATGTGCAAGTATATATTTCCAATGGTAATGATACCAAACACTTTCAAAGACCCAACCACGGAGATTTTCCCCGAGCAATCAACAATACACAACCAGGCACAATCAATATTACAACCATGTGAACTCATCTACACAAACTCTAAGATGGCCATCTTATACTAATACATTCCTCACGTGAGCCCCACTCCTGACTCCCTCCGTGGTCAATGTCTCTCCTCTCCGCACACGGGCGGTTGAACGAGCCCCGGGCGGACGTGCTCTAAACGTGCCGTCTCGGACTGGGGCCGCGGCTGCAGCGCACCTCCTTGCCAAGCCACGGGGCAAACCCAGCGCGGCGTCCAACGTGCGCGAGGCCCCAAGTGCGGACCCGTACGCGTCTTTGTAGACGGGGCAAACTGTCCCGGACGCTTGGTTTCGTGCACGAACTCACGGTGACTGGACGTGTCAAAAGGTATTTACCGCCCAGGTAACTCCTCTCGCCAGACGTTTCGAAACGGCGCGTTTTCCACGCAGCGCAAGGTCGCTTCCACCTTTTGTCGGAGCAGGGCGAGGAAGAAGAAGAACCGTCCTTTTCTCTCCTCGTGTCTTTTCTTCTCCCGTTTCCGGCCACTTCCGTTTCCGGCCACTGGTTCCGAAGGGCTCCTGACCCTCCCATCACAACAACCCTTAATATAATACACACGGATAAGCAACCTGAATGGTAATTTACATACATTCACCTAAATATGTAACACTCCCCCCCTTCAAGAAAGAAAGTTTGAACCCAGCGAAAACTTTCTTTGCCGGCCAATTTGGAGAAACAAACCAGATCACTCAACCCCCCCACATTATCAATTCCCCCCGGGCACAGTTATCACTTAAAAATAAAGCCAGTTAAGCCACTCGATAGCACTTTTCCGGGAGGCCAAGCCGAGTATTCACTACATGGATGCCTTTAGGAACGCGGAGTTCACGGTTAGTCCGTGCAGGAAAGTTCTCTACATGGGCGCCTTGAGGAACGTGGAGTTCACGGTTAGTCCGTGCAGGAAAGTTCTCTACATGGGCGCCTTTAGGAACGGCGTTCACGGTTAATTCGTGTAGGAATCTTGGCTCGGCGGCTCCGCCGCCTTCAGTGCTTCAACTTCTCAGAACGTCCCTAATAATTAGGGTGGGACCACTGGTCCCTGTAGTCCCCTGAATACCGGTCTTCTTCTCGGCCACTACTTTGCCAATTCTTCCTTCGGGAGCGGCCGTAACTCAGGGAGCCTCCATAATAATATTGACTGCGGCCACCACCAAAACTACCGCCCAGTTGTCCTCTCCTGTAGACCTCTCGACGCCTACGAAATGCCTTCCCTACTGTTATGGTCCGACCCTCCAAATCCTTGCCATTCCAATTCTTCTCTGCCTCTCTGGCGTCTTTTGTGCTGGCAAACGTGACAAAGCCGAACCCTCTTGACTGTTGCGTTTCCCAGTTTCTTACCAACCGCACTTCCACCAGCGGCCCATATCTGTTGAAGACAGAGGTCAGAACTTCTTCCTCTGTTTTGAAGTTCAGTCCCCCTACAAATAACTTGGCACTTTTGTCACCATCCCGAGCTGGTGTGGTGTTATTTTCCCTGCTGGGCTCTTTCTCAACCCTCAGGTTACCATAAACTTGACCCCCGGCCAAATCATTCCCGAGAACCACAGATACACCCTCTACAGGAAACGTGGCTTGTAAACCAACGGTGACCGGTCCTGACACCAAATCGGACTCCAACTGGATGACCTGAAGGGGAGCACTAACACCGCCCCCGATCCCCTGTAAACGAACACTATCCCCCGTTGCCGTCTCCTCGGACCATGGCAAAATGCCTTCAAGCATTAAAGATTGATGGGCCCCTGTGTCTCTCAATATCCTAACCGGTCTCCGGTTAGTCGAGGCTCCATCCAGTGACACAAACCCCTCGGAAACAAATGGTTGGTAACCCTCTTGATGGCGATTTCTTACGCTAGCCATCGCATTCGGAGTTGTAATAGTCGGACTCCGCTCTGGGTTGTCCCTTTTCATGAGGTAACAACTGGACATCAAGTGTCCAGGTTTTTTGCAAAACGCGCAAGTAGGCCCGGAGGAAAAACTCGGGGTCTGCCTCGGGCCCCCCGAACTATAAGTTTGTCTTGGGCCCGCATCCCTCTGATTTCGAACCGGTGGGGTATCATAGTTGTCCCCATAATCATCTCGAGGCCGCCGCCATGTATGGTCGTTCTCCGCACCTGCTGTTCCCCACCTCCCCTGCGGAGATCTAGGCGAGGAGTTAGGTTCGTGGACCCCTATTCGGTGGGTTAAGGCATAATCATCTGCCATGGTGGCTGCGTCCCACAACTTCGGTACTTTCTTTTCCTGCAGGTACACTTTGATGTCCTCGTGGACACACTGCTGGAATTCCTCCACCAGGATCAAGTCCCGCAATGTTTCGAAGTCTTTCCCGACTCCTTTTGACTCACACCACCGATCAAACATGTTTTCTTTCACTCTGGCAAACTCCACATGGGTCTCACTCTCCCTCTTCCTGGCATTCCTGAATTTTTGCCTGTAAGCTTCCGGAACCAACTCATAGGCTTTGAGGATGTGCTTCTTCAGTACCTCATAATCTGCACATTGGTCCATTGGTAGCGCCGAATAAATTTCCTGAGCTTTCCCCACCAGCACACTTTGCACGAGTATGGTCCATGCCTCCTCCGGCCAGTTTAATTGTCGAGCCACTTTCTCAAAGTGTGGAAAAAATTTCGCGACTTCTTTTTCACTGAACGGTGGAACCAGCCTCACATGTCTGCCCACATCCCAGGTTTTCTGGTTAGGTGTCGACCCCGTCAGCAAGGGTGGTGCCTCTCCCCGTTCTCTCATTAACTCCAGCTCCTTGAATTTGATTTCTTGCTGAAGCTGCATGTCACGTTCCTTTAATTCCCTTTCCGCTTTTCTCTCCTCTGCTTCGAGGTCCCTTGCAGCTCTCCTTTCCTCTGCTTGTTCCTTTTCTCTTCTTTCCTGGAGTTCTCTTTCCACTCTCCTTTCCTCTGCTTGTTTCTCTTCTCTCCTCTCCTCTGCTTTCCTTTCTTCTTCTGCTCTTTCCTTTTCTGCTTTCCTTTCTTCTTCTGCTCTTTCCTTTTCTGCTTTCCTTTCTTCTTCTGCTAACCTTTCCTGGAGTTCTCGTTCCACTCTCCTTTCCTCTGCTTGTTTCTCTTCTCTCCTCTCTTCTGCTTTCCTTTCTTCTTCTTTTAACCTTTCCTGGAGTTCTCGTTCCACTCTCCTTTCCTCTGCTTGTTTCTCTTCTCTCCTCTCTTCTGCTTTCCTTTCTTCTTCTTTTAACCTTTCCTGGAGTTCTCGTTCCACTCTCCTTTCCTCTGCTTGCTTCTCTTCTCTTCTCTCTTCTGCTTTCCTTTCTTCTTCTTTGATCCGTTCCTGGCTCCGTAATTGCAACTCCAGTTTCCGGAGCTCCACGTCTTCTGGTTCTTCGGGTAGCCACTCCCAGGCTAACTCGTCCCATGTTCCTAATCCCACCATAGATTGTATCACCGTGGCCTGCAACTCTGCCTTCCTCAAATTAGTTCGGACCTCCAAGTTAAAATGTTTGGCCAATTTCAAGAGATCCGACTTTAGCAACGCTCGGAACTGTGCCTCACTCGGGGTTACCCCAAAGTTCTGTGCCACAAACGCCATGGTGCCTATCGTTAACACCTGTTAACCTTCACCCCAAGACTTTCCCCAATTTCTCAAAAAAAAATATTACCAATTAATAATTAATTAATAAATTTTAATTACCAAAAATATTATTATTTTATTATTTTATACACTTTTAGATCCCGGACGTAGACCCAATTGCGAAACCGCAAATCGTAATTTGGACGAGCCCCCAATTCTGTTACGTGGTCCCCTCAGTGCATACCAGGTCTCGGTGACCCCCGGACCGTGAGAGGACCTTCGCCAGCAAATAGTATTATATAGGCGCATTCGCCACGCAATCCATAGGAATTTCACCCAGGAGCCAACTGATGTGCAAGTATATATTTCCAATGGTAATGATACCAAACACTTTCAAAGACCCAACCACGGAGATTTTCCCCGAGCAATCAACAATACACAACCAGGCACAATCAATATTACAACCATGTGAACTCATCTACACAAACTCTAAGATGGCCATCTTATACTAATACATTCCTCACGTGAGCCCCACTCCTGACTCCCTCCGTGGTCAATGTCTCTCCTCTCCGCACACGGGCGGTTGAACGAGCCCCGGGCGGACGTGCTCTAAACGTGCCGTCTCGGACTGGGGCCGCGGCTGCAGCGCACCTCCTTGCCAAGCCACGGGGCAAACCCAGCGCGGCGTCCAACGTGCGCGAGGCCCCAAGTGCGGACCCGTACGCGTCTTTGTAGACGGGGCAAACTGTCCCGGACGCTTGGTTTCGTGCACGAACTCACGGTGACTGGACGTGTCAAAAGGTATTTACCGCCCAGGTAACTCCTCTCGCCAGACGTTTCGAAACGGCGCGTTTTCCACGCAGCGCAAGGTCGCTTCCACCTTTTGTCGGAGCAGGGCGAGGAAGAAGAAGAACCGTCCTTTTCTCTCCTCGTGTCTTTTCTTCTCCCGTTTCCGGCCACTTCCGTTTCCGGCCACTGGTTCCGAAGGGCTCCTGACCCTCCCATCACAACAACCCTTAATATAATACACACGGATAAGCAACCTGAATGGTAATTTACATACATTCACCTAAATATGTAACAGTACTGTATATACAGCACCCTCCATAAGTATTGGAACAGTGAAGTCGAATTTGTTATTATTGCTATAAACTCAATAAATTTGGATTGGGATCAAAAGATGATTCTCCGGCAAGAGTACAGAAGGTCACCTTTTATTTCTTGGTATTTCTTGGTATATATATATATATATATATATATATATATATATATATGTTTTTTCTATGTATATATGTATTTTATATGTATATATGCAGGCAAGGGGGTTAACAAGGGGAGATGTAGAAAATAGGGCAAAATGAAGAAGATTGTCATGAGGCCCGCAAGACTAACCCCCGCTCTCGCAGGGAAAATGGCCTTAAAATGCATGTTGTTTCTCTTTTACCAGAACAATAACACTTTTTATGTTCAGTCCCCACATTCCACATGAGAGCTTCTTAAATACGTATACACTTAACAATTTACAGAAAAAAGGGAAAATTCTGCAAATAAAATGTGGAAACATAATTATTTATTTAATCTACACACAACCCTCCTCCCACACCATGACGCTCCTCCGTTCCCCAATCCCCAATACCTGAATTTC
This sequence comes from Myxine glutinosa, assembly GCF_964187855.1. Classification (NCBI taxonomy): domain Eukaryota; kingdom Metazoa; phylum Chordata; class Myxini; order Myxiniformes; family Myxinidae; genus Myxine; species Myxine glutinosa. The sequence goes on from NC_136263.1 coordinate 134,659,872, forward strand.
TTCCATATGTACGTAGGTTTGTAATTAGTAGGTAGCCCTTATTTGAATCCCAAAAGGATCTTGGGAACCCTCAGAGACTGCAAATGGGCTCTGTGTGCTACATACTGTGGGTGAAGGAACACATCAAAACTGAAAAATAATTTTAAACATATTGGAGTTTTGGCAGCATTTCATCAAATATTAGTTCCCAACAATCATTATGAGCTGTGTTGTATCATGAGCGATGCATTGGGGCAGCAAAGTCAAAAAAGATAGTTGTTAAGTGCACTAAAGTTGCTTTCACACTCACAAAGTTAGTCTGCACTAATGTTAACTTTGCAGATGAGCATTACAAAAGTTTTTGGAATCTTGTTTTGTATGAACCTTCTCAAAAATTTCATCCTTACTTTCTAGTTCACCCAACATGGGGAAATGCAGAAAGGACCGTGTTAAGATAATCTCACGATAATTCACCAAATGTCTGTCTGTCTGTTCCCAGGTACCGCAAAAACGGCTGAACCGATCGCAACGAAATTTTGGGTGGGTAATCCTGGGACCCCTGGGAGTAAAATAGGCCACATTGTTTTTCCAATTTTCGAATATTCTAGTTTTTCCAAACACGATGGAATAATATTTATCGATATGAACAGTGATGTGGCTTTTATTAAAATTCTACAAATACTGTTTAGATTTTGATGATTTGCATGTGATATGATTCAACGGATGTTTATATGAATCGTTTAAAATAAAAAAAAACCCTTCAATTTATGATATTTTACCTTTTCATTTTAGTTCGGCAGCTTAGCAATTTTTGGGGGAACGACTTTACAAAAGTACCATTTTTATTTTAGTGGTTCATTGGACCATATGCAATAGAATTAGGACCGGAGGCAAGACATATACAGTGTTTGACTTTTGCGCAAATACGACTCGCACAGCATAATATCGAGCAATACATTTATGCAAATAAATCATCAGCTATTGGAGTTAGACTAAAATCGTAAATACATAAATTGCTGGACAAATTACCTTGAACAACATGTTGTCTGTTCTAAAGCTATATTGTCATTACATCCTTGTAGTTGCGTACATGTTAGATATATGAGAGGTGCGCGAGTCACAAGTATAACACATTTGTATAAACACTCCGTATTATATTACTAATTATTATTACATGGAAGCGTAAGATTTATTATGCATGCATGCATAAGTTTTACAAATAACACTGCATGTAATGAAATAAAAGTTAGCCTCCTTGTTGAAAATATATACATCATTGGTTTTTGTCCAATAAAAAGGTGAAGAACACTGTATATTTCTTGCCTCCGGACCTAAATCTATTGTATATGGTCTAATGGACCACCAAAATACAAATGGCGCTTTTGTCAAGCCGTTCCCCATTTTCGATAAATATGCTGCTAAGCTGCCTGACTATTTGGGCCTCCCAAATGAAGCCCCGTAGGGCGGGTACCGTTCCTAATCCAAATAACCTGATATAAGCACAGCAGGCTCCATAATTTTAGACCGATACCTAGGCCAGACAGCGTTGTGTGCATGGCTTTTAACTCCATAACTCTCCAACAAGATGATGCAGAGGTAGCCGACTTATCTTTTAACTCTCCAACCTGGATTTGATTTGAGGTCCAACTATGGACTGTCAGATTGGTATTCCGTGTATCACCAGGTGGGCCATCCCTCTTATGCCTCCGTATCACCAGGTGGGCCATCCCTCCGTCTGCCAGCATTAGTTGTCAGGTGTTAATGATCGCACGGTGTCTATCAATCAAGAGTAGGCAAGTCATTGCCAGCAACCCTGAACAAATTCCTACCTTAACCTACAGGTGGCACTGCATTATTGGCACATCGGAGAATGGCGTACACCTTCAGGCCAACTCCAGGCAGCTTCCTGATTTGTTGCAGCCTGAAGGAAATGCTTTTGACAATAGCCACATAGACAATAGCCAATGTTATGCAGCTCTTTGGGTCCCTTATAGTTATCTAACACCTTCTCAGCTATACTCAGGTTTGAGATAAACAATAAAGTTCAGCATAAAAAGGAGGAACAAAGCATTAGCTGGAAATTTTCCTTTCTCACATCATCCAGGCCATTATGGATGATTCCATTTCGCAAACCTGGAATGCTCTGGTGTCCTCGTATTTTCCTCCCATGAACAGCAAAACTATCGGTTCAATGGAGATCACTTGGAATGGTGTTGTAGAGGTTGAGGAATCTTTCAATTATCTCTGTGCTCTACTTTGTTACCTTTTGGGCACTGCACATTGTATGTGTGAACAATAAACCACCTTTGGAGGCCATTTTCCCCCACAGAACAGGGGTTGGCCTTTTTCGGGCACCTTGGTCCCCTTTTTGAAGCAATGTTTTATGGCCGGATGCTCTTCCTGCCGCCAACCCTGTTGGTCGCCTATTGCGACACACAGGGAATTACCAGTGAGCTGGTACTCAATTTGCCGACCTTGGAGGGATGACAGGCTGAGTCAACCTCCCTGGCATTAGTTCAGCGATCGACCGGGATTCGAAGCCGGGATCCTAGGATCCCAAGTCGGCACCCTAACCACTAAACCAACACCAGGCCTTACACATTGTATGTGTGAAGTGATTGATTTGATTTTGTACATAGGCCTACATGTATTGTACATCGAATGCAGACATATAGATTTTACTTTATGTCATTAACCTCATATTAGCTGGATGAGGTTACAGTAAGCATGTTGTATCTCATCGTTGCCGTGTTTTTGTCCGTAGCTTAACTTGCATTTACTGGGATTTATTGGAAGTTTATTTTCTCATTTATTTAGTTTTTTAACATTTGCTGTAGAAACTGTGAGTCGTACCTCCTTGTGTGCGCTCAGACTTCTCACTTTGGCTCAAAATGACACAGACGATCCAGTTTGATAACAACAGAAGTGATGCCAATGCCATTCTCACGTTGGTTGTAATCCACTTTAGTGGGAGTCAGAAGGCTGAACAATCTTCCCAGGGCCCCAAGTATATCCCCTCCTTTTTTTTTTTTTTAACTAGATCCCATTTCAAGGACAAGCCTGTGATGTTTGGCTGTTCCCATATCTTTGTTCCAAAGGCTCTTCTTGAGATTGTTACTCAATCAAGGACAACTTCCAATTGCAGGACGTTTGTTGTAATATTTCCTGGTGGAGTTTTCAAATCGTCAGATGTTCTCATTCATTACTCCCTTTGCTCCGACAATTGCTCGCACAACGATGGCACACTTCAACTTCTAGGTATCTTTTACTTCGTTTTTGAGATCCTGTACTCGGACATTTGTAATCTCTGCATTATTTAGGCCAAAGTCACTGGGTACTTACAACTCGATTAGCAATGTTGTACATCCTTTTTACATTTTATCACACTGTCTGCTCATAATGACTTGTTTTCTATGTCCATGCTTGATGGGATGGTCAGATCGTACAGGAGCACTATTTCCTCGATTTGGATTGTTGTCCTTGGTTTATCGTGCTTCCATGATTATTCTAGGGCTGCGATTTAGAAGTTTTCCCAGATGTGACAGTGGATTCATCTGCATTTGTTGCTATGCCATTGCATATTGTACACCGCTCCTTTCCTATGCCATCTCCAGGCATTGCAAATCGTCATTGCCGGGCACAGAAGGGGGCTCTCGGCAGTGACGTACGCTGAAAGGGAGTACTCAGTTTTCACTCTGGTTGGTTTCTTGCTTTCTTGTTTGTTTTCTTGTTTGTCTGGGCGATATCTCAGCCGTCCTTTGAGTTAGGAAGCTGAAATTTCGGCACAATAGTGAGCAAGTCCTTTGTCAAAAACGGTATTTTTGGTTTTTTGATTAATCAATGAATTGAAGAGTTATTTAATTATTTGCAATTAATTAAGTACTTAGACATTTCCTTTCTCTTCTGGCCATTATCTCAGGCACCTTTTGAGTTAGGAAGCTGATATTTGGACATGCCAATGACCAGGTGATTTGGCTGCAAAGGCTATTTTTGATTTATCGATTAATCAATTAATCAATTAATCGATTAATTATTTAATTATTCGATTAATGACTTTTTTTTTTTTAAAGTTACAGATTCGGATGAAATGGTGGTGGTTTATGTGTTATATGAGCCAATTGATTCATTATTTAAATTTTTATTGATTATTATTTATTTATTTTCATTATTAATCATTTATTTACTTTCATTATCAATCATTTATTTATTTTCTTTCTCATCTGGGCAATATCTCAGGCACCTTTTGAGCTAGGAAGCTGATATTTGGACATGACAATAACCAGGTGATTTGGCTGTAAAGGGTAGTTTTGATTTATTGATTAATTAACTAATCGATTAATTATTTAATTATTCGATTAAAGACTAAATCTTCTTTTTTTTTAAGTTACAGATTCTGATGAAATGGTGGTGGTTTATGTGTTCTCTGACCGAATTGATTTATAATTTAATTTTTTTATGATTATTATTTATTTATTTTCAATATTAATCATTTATTTATTTTCTTTCTCATTTGGCCAATATCTCAGGCACCTTTTGAGCTTGGAAGGGATATTTTTGATTTATTGATTAATCATTTCATTGATTAATTATTTATAGATTAATCAATTAATTATTTAATTTTTTATTAATGACATTAAATTAAATTTCTAAAAGATACATCTTCGGATGAAGCACTAGTGGTTTAGTTATGCTATTAGCCAATTGATTAAGAAAATATTTTATGACAATCTTTTATTGATTTTAATTATGCAATTAATCAATCAATTATTGTACACCTCTCCCTCCCAATGCAGTCTCTATGAGCTGCACTGCGGTATTGCCGGGCGCCAGGGGCGCCCCGGCAATGCCGCGCTGGAGGATATTTAATTATCTGGCACAGGGACGGTGTACTTTGAATGTATCTGTACTTGTTGTAAAACCGCTCCTTTCCTATGCCATCTCCAGGCATTGCAAAACGTCATTGCCGGGCACCGAAGGGGGCTCGGCAGTGACGCACGCTGAAAGGGAGTACTCAGTTTTCACTCTGGTTGTTTTCTTTCTTTCTTTATTGTTTGTTTGTTTGTTTGTTTTCTTGTTTGTTTGTCCGGGCGATATCTCAGCCATCCTTTGAGCTAGGAAGCTGAAATTTCGGCACAATAGTGAGCAAGTTGTCGGTCAAAAACGCTATTTTTTGTTTTTTGATTAATCAATTAATTGAGGAGTTATTTAATTATTAGCGATTAATTAAGTACTTATTTAATTAATTTAATTTCCTTTCTCTTCTGACCATTAACTCAGGCACCTTTTGAGTTAGGAAGTTGATATTTGGACATGCTGATGACCAGGTGATTTAGGCTGCAAAGGCTATTTTTGATTTATTAATTAATCAATTAATCAATTAATCGATTAATTATTTAATTATTCGATTAATTACTAAAAAAAAACAAAAAAAAAACAGTTACAGATTCTGATGAAATGGTGGTGGTTTGTGTGTTCTGTGACCGAATTGATTAATAATTTAATTTTTTAATGATTATTATTTATTTATTTTCATTATTAATCATTTATTTATTTTCTTTCTGATTTGGCCAAAATATCTCAGGCACCTTTTTAGCTGGGAAGCTAATATTTGGACATGACAGTGACCAAGTGATGTGGCTATCAACGATATTTTTGATTAATCATTTCATCAATTAATTATTTAATTTTTTATTAATGACTTATTTAATTAAATTTCTAAAAGATACATCTTCGGATGAAGCACTCGTGGTTTAGTTATGCTATTAGCCAATTGATTAAGAAAATATTTTGTGAGTCTTTTATTGATTTTAATTATACAATTAATTAATCAATTATTGTACACCTCTCCCTCCCAATGCAGTCTCTATGAGCTGCACTGCGGTATTGCCGCGCTGCAGGATATTTAATTATTTGGCATGGGGGTGGTGTACTTTGAATGTATCTGTACTTGTTGTTACTGTTTTCAGGAGTCCCAAAGAGATCCTCACATTGTTAAAGCCAGTTGTTGAATAATGTACTGTTTAGGTTAACTCTCTAAAGTCCACGTGGATCGGTCTGTGCTGTGATTGTGTCGTTAAAAATCCCGTGTCATTTTCCTTTTCTAGAAGCCATTTGCAAAAATCTCACAGCATCAAAAGCAAAAATCTCCTCACAGACGCCCCCGAAACCGCTTCAAACAGGTTTCATGAATGCCTGAGACAATATATGTTTCACTATTTGTTATTTTTCGCCTTCTGTCTCTGTCCTTTCACTATCTTCCAAGTTCCTTTACCTCCTGCCCTTATGACTTCACGCCTTCACGTGCGCACATCCACTAACTGCGTCACTCGACCCTCCGCCTTTACATGCCCACGTCCACGAGCTACGTTGCTGAACCTTCTGCCTCATCTACATCACCTGGGCGTCCCACCAATAGACGGGTTAAAGACGTCATTGGCCCGTGGCGAAATGCCGGAGCCGCAGCTGTATAAGAAGTGGTAGCGGAGCGCAGCGAGGAGGGTTCTGTTTTCAGTCAGGGTGTGTGAGCCAGAATCTACAAGGAACACCGGCCCCACCGGGTTGGTGTGAGATGTGCAGGAGCCCATCTCGTATTACTTGCCTATCACCCATCTCTGCTTTCCACATCGGATGCATGATGCCGACCTACTGTAGAGGCATAAATCACTGTTAAGGTCCTGAAGGTGGGAATGTTGCGTAGGGGATAATTTGGGAATGCATACGTGCTGTGATTAAGTGTTGTAAAAAGATATGCCACTTGATCGTTTTCTCTCCTTGTAAATATTTACATTTTGGCTTCTGCCACTAAAAGCCATTTCCACAAGGAACTGAGTTCTGCACTTATTCTGTCTGTTCTGATGGCAGTATAAAACTGCTGATGTGTTTGGCCAGTGTTGATTTGTTATCCAAGTTAGAGAACTTTTTGAGACATCTTGTTCACAGACAAACAAACAGACAGAAAACCAGACAGACGGGTGAAAACATAACCTCCATCCACCTTTGGTGGCGGAGGTAATGATTGACACATTGAATTTTTTTTTTTGTTTGTTTTTTGTTTTTTTGGATACAAGATCGAGGCTCGTGAAAGAGCGAACATTAATCACACAGAAAGACAAACAGACACACAAAACAAATAACATCGGGAGCGGTAGACAAGATGGGGAGAGAGGGGGAAGGACACAAACACAACATTTGAGAGCAGGGACCGAGAGACATGGAGACATCGAGAGAACTGTGGGAGGGAGAGGGCTTTGGGGTGGAGGCATGGGAAGGGGGGGGGGGGTGGGAGAGGTATAAAACATATGGACACTGCCAAGACTTCCAGGAAAGAAGTTGGAATTTCAAACAAGGTGGATCTGGGGTGAATTAGTGGGGGTAGAAAAGATCAAGGTTTTGGATGGGGGAAGATAAGAGATGGTGGTGAACAGCTGTTTTGAAGACCTGGAGGGAGGAGTGTGATTGAAGTGAGTGTGGGAGTTTGTTCCAGAGGCGGGAGAAAAGAGGAATGAAAGAGTGAAGGTGAGCAGAGAGCCGAGATTTCGGCAGTTTAACCATCAGAGGGTGGCTGGCAGATCTTGTGCGACCTGTAGGAATATTTGGGGGACAGAGCACAGAGAGAGCTGGGGGAGCAAGGCCGGAGAGGAGTCGGTAGAAGACAGAAAGACCACCTACCTGCCTGCGGTGAGTGAGTGAAAGGCCCTCAGAGATAGCTTCATCGCGGGAGATTCCAATGATTCTGAAAGCTTTGGATTCAACAGCGTGAAGCCGAGCCAGGTGTGAGGCAGGAGCACCAGCCCATAGGGGAGAACAGTATTCCATTGAGCTGCGGATGAAAGCCTTGTATGTGGTGAGGAGCTCAGGGTGTGCCTAGGAAGGACTTCGCACGACGGAGGATGCCCAGTCGGCGACTGGCTTTGGAGGCCAGCTTGGAAATGTGGTTTTCCCAAGAAAGATCATGGCAGATGGTGAGACCCAAAAGCTTGAGCGACAGAACTTCTTGGAGAGGATTGTTGAGAAAGTAGATGGGAGGGTTGTCCAGTCGATCTTTTCGGAGAGACATAGTAAGAGTGTGAGATTTGTCAGGATTGAAAGACATGTTCCACATGTTTGACCAGTCTGTGATTTTGTCCAGGTCTTCAGAGAGTGAGGAGGCTGCAGACTGCCGATCTGAGGGAAGAGGAATGGAGCGGCAGAGAGTGGAGTCATCAGCAAAGAGATACAGAGGATTTTCCAGAGAGTCGGAGAGATCATTGATAAAGACCAGAAAAAGCACAGGGCCCAGCACACTGCCTTGGGGAACTCCAGCCTGAACAGGAAGGGGAGATGAGAGAAATCCATTCAGGGCCACACGTTGACTACGACCAGAGAGGAAGTCCGCAAGCCATGCATGGAGATTTCCATGGATACCATAGGAGGAGAGTTTGGTGAGCAGAGCTGGGTGCCAGACCGTATCGAAGGCACGTGATATGTCAAGGGAGACAGCTCTGATTTCCTGTTTGGCATTGAGGACCTCCATCCATTGTTGAGACAGCAGAAGCAGCATGTCCAGAGTAGAGTGACCTGGTCTGAAACCAAATTGATGATCAGAGATCAAGCCATTGGAGAAGAGGAAAGATTTCATATCCGAAGCAATGATGGATTCCATGACTTTGCTGATAATTGGGAGCAGGCTGATTGGTCTGTAGTTGCAAGGATCTGTTTTTGCACCTTTTTTGTGTAAAGCGGTAATGTTTGCTGATTTCCAGGATGCTGGCAGATGACCTTGAGCAAAAGATAGGGTGAAAAGAACAGAGAGAGGGTGAGATAGAGCGGCAGAGCAGGATTTTAGGACCCGTGGGCTGATGCCATCTGGTCCAGTTGCAGAATCAGAGTCGAGGTTTGACAAATGCCAGTCTGATATGCAATTGATAGTAAAGTTTATATTGTAAACTGTGAGTGATGGTGCGAGTGAATTAACAGAAGGGAAAACAATCGAAGTGATGCAAACTAATGCAAAACCCAAGAAGCCATTGCTTTAAATTACTATTGAAACAATACTCATTGGCCCAACACCATGGCAGTCTATGCATTAAATGCTCTGTCTTATTCAATATTGCACTGTCAAGCACTCCGACGGTACTGATAAATGCTTTGAATCTAACATTTTACCAAACGACATCCTGATAAGTTACAGGCAAACGATGCACTAACACAATGGATTCAATGTCACAGCAATCATGTGAAAGAAGTTTTATTTCGAGTCTCAACTGTACTCTTGTTGACGTCTCTAGGTTAGTTCGCTCAGATTTCATGGTCCAAACCAGCCGTAGTCATACTTTATCAATCGCAATCACAAACGGTGGAAAACTCTCAAACATGCTGCTGGTGATAATCTATCTTCTATATATATAAAAGAAAGTTTTTGTTTGTTTGTTTCTTTGTTTGTCTGCACACGCTAATCTCCTGAACGGTGAAAGATAGGAGGAAACTTCCGAAACAAAAAATGTCGGGACGGGCCCCGGGAAGGTTATAGGCTAGGTGGCGAGGCCGGTCGAAGCCGCCTCAGCCAGGCTGGGCCCATTTCGCAATTAAAAGCTGAGCTGAATTATAGTAGTCAATCTTCTACGGCCGCAAGTAAAAGCTAAATTATAGTAGTAAATTCATTCAAAAAGAACTAAAAATATCGGAACGGGCCCCGGGAAGGTTATACGTTAGGTGGCGAGGCCGCCTCGGCCAGGCTGAGCCCATTTCACAATTAAAAGCTGAGCTGAATTATAGTAGTCAATCTTCCACGGCCGTGAGTAAAAGCTGAATTTTTTTTTTTTTTTTTTTTTTTTTGTATACAAGATCGAGGCTCGTGAGAGAGCTAACATTAATCACACAAAAAGACAAACCGACACACAAAACACAAAAAACAAGGTGAGCGGCAGACAAGATGGGGAGAGAGGGGGAAGGACACAAAAGAGAGGGGGAAGAGGGGGAAGGACACAAACACAACATTTGAGAGCAGGGACATCGGGAGGACTTGGGGGGAGGTGGGAGAGGAATAAAACATATGAACACTGCAAGGACTCTGGGGTGAATTACCGGGGGTAGAAATGATCAAGGTTTTCGATGGGGGAAGATAAGAGATGGTGGTGAACAGCTGTTTTAAAGACCTGGAGGGAGGAGTGGGATTGAAGGGAGTGGGGGAGTTTGTTCCAGAGGCGGGAGAAAAGGGTAACGAAAGAGTGAAGGTGAGCAGAGAGCCTAGACTTTGGCGGTTTAACCATAAGAGGGTTGCAGGCAGATCTTGTGCGACCTGAAGGAATATTGGGGGGACAGAGCACAGAGAGAGCTGGGGGAGCAAGGCCGGAGAGGAGTCGGTAGAAGACAGAAAGACCACCAACCTGCCTGCGGTGAGTGAGTGAAAGGCCCTCGGTGTTGACTACATCGCAGGAGATTCCAATGATTCTGAAAGCTTTGGCCTCAACAGCGTGAAGCCGAGCAAGGTGTGAGGCAGGAGCACCAGCCCAGAGGGGGGAACAGTATTCCATTGAGCTGCGGATGAAAGCCTTGTATGTGGTGAGGAGCTCAGGTGTGCCAAGGAAGGACTTCGCACGACGGAGGATGCCCAGTCGGCGACTGGCTTTGGAGGCCAGCTTGGAAATGTGGTTTTCCCAAGAAAGATCATGGCAGATAGTGTGACCCAAAAGCTTGAGCGACAGAACTTCTTGGAGAGGATTGTTGAGAAAGTAGATGGGAGGGTTGTCCAGTCGGTCCTTTCGGAGAGACATTGTAAGAGTGTGAGATTTGTCAGGATTGAAAGACATGTTCCACTTGTTTGACCAGTCTGTGATTTTGTCCAGGTCTGCAGAGAGTGAGGAGGCTGCAGACTGCCGATCTGAGGGATGAGGAATGGAGCGACAGAGAGTAGAGTCGTCAGCAAAGAGATAGACAGGATTTTCAAGAGAGTCAGAGAGATCATTGATGAAGACCAGAAAAAGCACAGGGCCCAGAACACTACCTTGGGGGAACTCCAGCCTGAACAGGAAGAGGAGATGAGAGAAACCCATTCAGGGCCACACGTTGACTACGACCAGAGAGGAAGTCCGCCAGACATGCATGGAGATTTCCATGGATACCAAAGGAGGAGAGTTTGGTGAGCAGAGCAGGGTGCCAGACCGTATCGAAGGCACGTGAAATGTCAAGGGAGACAGCTCTAATTTCCTGTTTGGCGTTGAGGACCTCCATCCATTGTTGAGAAAGCAGAAGCAGCATGTCCAGAGTAGAGTGACCAAGTCTGAAACCAAATTGATGATCAGAGATCAAGCCATTGGAGAAGAGGAAAGATTTAATATCTGAAGCAATGATGGATTCCATGACTTTGCTGATAATTGGGAGAAGGCTGATTGGTCTGTAGTTGCTGGGATCTGTTTTTGCACCTTTTTTGTGCAAACCGGTGATGTTGGCTGATTTCCAAGCAGATGGCAGATGACCTTGAGCAAAAGAGAGGGTGAAGAGAACAGAAAGAGGGAGTGAAAGAGCAGAAGAACATGATTTTAGGACCCGTGGGCTGATGCCGTCAGGACCAGTTGCAGAATCAGAGTCGAGGGTTGACAGAAACTTTTCCACCTTGTCAGGAGGAAAGAACACAGAGTCCAGGAGCAGCTGGGTACGACTGGGTACGGTGGGTACAGAGAGGGATGGGTTTGGGACACAAGATTTAGAGGCAAACACAGAGTTGAGGCATTCAGCTTTTTCACGTGCGGAGTCAGCCGTTAAGCCGTTTGAGGTGAGGGAGGGGATGGAGGGGGAACAAACACCAGAAACAGATTTGACCAGACGCCACCAGGATTTGGAAGAGGGAGACAGATAAGAGAGTTCGGTCTTGAGAATGGTGAGATATTGTTTCCTGGCTCTCCTGAGGGTGGACACACACTTTTTTCGGACTTTGTGAAAGGAAATGAGATTTCCTTCTGTTGGATTTGCTTTCCAGGAGACGAAAGCAAGTTGTTTCAGGGCAACAGCCTCACCACAAGATTCCGTGTACCATGGACGGGAGGAAGGGTATGACAACTGAAGACGAGATGGTATAAATCTGTGCATGAGAGAGAGCAATTTACTTTGAAAGAATTCCCAGGATGAGTTGATGTCAGAGGCGGTAGAGATGGGAGACCAGTCCAGATGATTGATGGCTGCTTAAAGACCGTGCCAGTTGGCCTGAGTGAAATGCCAGACTCGTCGACGCTGAGGAGGCTCTCTGAGAATGGTCAGAGAGATGTCCACTTTGACAAGCACATGATCAGATGAGCCGATTGGAGCAGAAGAAGAGCAGCAGACATTTTCAGGGAAGTTTGTCATAACCAAATCCAGAAGAGAAGATGCTCCGTTGACTGAGATCCGGGTCGGGAAATTGACAGATTGTGTCAGTCCCAGTGAGTCGCAGAAGTCCTTTGCTGAAGAGCCATGGCTGGTGAGAGAGGTACCCACCCCCAGCCAACTGGCATGGTGACAATTGAAATCACCACATATGAGGAAGAGAGAGTTGGGATGGGTAGATAGAAGTTGGTCCATATTATCAGACAGTGAGATGTAGATGGGGTCATCGCTGTTTGGTGGACGGTACAACACACATACGAACAAAAGGTGGGAGCGAAGGGGAAGCCGTAGCCAAAGGTATTCCTGGGGGTGAGGTGGAGAGAGGGCAGTGGAGGGCGAGTGAGGAAGAGACTTTTTTTATAAAGATAGCAACCCCACCTCCAGGACGAGGCTCAGGTCTATCATACCGGAGGAGGGAGTAACCTGGGAGATAACAAGGCATCAGAGACATCATGAAGGAGGAAAGTTTCTGTTAAGCAGATAACATCTGGTTTGTCAGAAGCAACCTGTATGGAGAGGTCAGTCAACTACACTTACCCTACACTTACCCTACACCCTACACATCTTACCCTACACTTTGAGCGAAGGCCCCGGATGTTTGAGGTCCATCCCGTTAATGAAGAGGAAGGGGGAGCATCGGGTCCAGAACAGGGGGGGGGAGGGGTAGGGTAAGATGTGGAAGAGGAGGAAGAGGTAGGGAGAGCTGTTGAAGGTGTGTCAGAGATTTCAGAGATTTCAGAATAGCTTGGAGAAAGGGAAGAATGGGGCGGACAAAAGGTTTGATGGAGATTGGGTGAGGCACAGTGAGGTGTTATTTGAGGAGGGGGAAGAGCGAGGCAGAAGGTTTGGGGAGATGAAGGTGAAAGTTGGAAGGGGGAAGAAGCAGGTAGTGTAGCAGCATAGCAAACCTGTTGTGCATTTTGTGATACAAGCACCAAATTTGGCACAAATGTACATTAATATTGTCGCGTGACTACCCTTGGTGAACACCGTAGGGTAACACGGATGACCGATTGCGAGACTTTACACTCCCGAGGCGAAAACTCAATGGCGGATTCAAGCTCAACACAAAGTTAAACGCGCGGGAGGCCAGACGCAACGAGCTCCACAGCCTTATCTATTAAAATGAAACACCCAGGAAACTGCGTTCAAATATGTACAGAAAATAATATAAGGATTTATTATTGAAAAGTAATAACAGTGAAAAAAACACGCGCCGGTAATACTAATAACTAAATCGGGACGTCCCCACACGACTGATATCAAACACAAAACGAGGGAGATTAATTACGAAAAGAACACGTCACGTCGTTCAAAATGTACGCGGATTCGGGCTTATCTGGTCTTTCGTCGTCTTTGTGGCTGCCGTCCAACACCGCTCCTTTCGGCCCGATCGCACACCTCGCTCCAAGTTCCACGGCCCTCTGCGTCCGCCTCCAAGCGCCACCAGGCCTCGTCGGTCCAACGGCCCACACACACCACGAGCTCCTTTGCTCCAACGGTCCACCGCAGGGCTGCACGAAGCAACCAAAACCAAGTGCCAACTGCCAACTGCAACGAGCTGTGGTCACGAATGTTCAACGAACCGTGTCCTGTGCCAACTCCGACGAACTGTGCAACGAACCGTGTCCTGTGCCAACTGCCACGAACTCTGGTACGGAACTGTAACAACGAACTCTGCGACTCAACTCTCTCAACTCTGGACTCCACTCGAACTGCCGAAATGGCGTCCGACCGTCGCCTATATTGGTGGCCGATGACGTCACATTGGCGCGCTCCTCAGCCAATCATAGCCTCCCAACTCGCCCAGGTCACGCCCTCTGCGGCATGCGACTCCTGACATCTCCCGTCCGTGACCCCGCGGTCCTGGTGTAACACGTGCCAGCGAGGTTGGTAGGCCTTTGAGGTGCGCAGGCGAGGTTTGTAGGCCTTGGAGGTGTAAACGGTGGCGGTGTATTGTGGCGGTGTTCTTGGCCTGGTTGGTGTCCATTTATTACGAAGTCAATGTCAGGGAAAGGGAATTATTTAATGTTGCACTAAGGACCTAACTAATGTTTATGTGGTTTGCAGTGCCATAAAGGACAAAGGTTTGATTACTAGGTGATACTCACAGGGGCGTTACCTTTAATCCCTCACTATTTAACACTCGAATCTCCAGGTAGATCCACACTCATACATCTTACCCCGACAACCGCCTGAACATCAATAACTTATTACATGTAGAGTCCCTGTCACGACAGCCGAATACCTACCTATTCAGATCTACCTAGCTCTAGATGTTGCATTACCAAATTCATAACACAGCCCCCCCCCTGGAACCGTAGCTCCTGCAAGGTTCACCGCAGGGCTACCATTCCAGCCTTAACACTTACTGTCACACACTTAATTAACCTATGAAATAAATCAGGAAGGGCTGTGGGAAGTGAGTCGGACTACCTACCTACACTTCCTTAACATGCTGAACCCCTTAACCATCATGCAAGTATGTACATCTTCTTCGTTGTTCCTGTGGAGGGAGGAAACAACAACACACAACACTAACTTAACCACAAAACTTAACCATCTTTCCAAAACTCAAAACTCTAACCTTTGTACATACCCCGGTCTACAGACCGCGTCCCCCGGTGGATGCCACAAGACTCAACCTTACCTGCGGGGCCATCCCCAATGCATCCCCCTAAATTTCCTCGGGCCCTGTCCAGATGTTACAGGTGAGTGACACGGCTCGGTGGATTTCGCCCACATTCATGCTACACAGACCCCTTAACCACTCATTCTCATTCCATAGGTCATCAAGGCATTGCAAAAATCAACAAAGCACTTATTCCCAATACACCCCCTGCAGGACCATGGCATTGATGTCATTCACGTGTGTGTGCATTCCTCAACTAGGCAGCGGGGAGGTACCGCACAAAAAGATGGTGGGGGCGCATCAGGCTGTGGTGCCCGCAGTCCCAAAAACAAGTCAACCGACTTACAAGTTCATTGCCCCCCCCCCCTTTACCTCTTGGCCCCGTGACAGCCCAACAGCCCCTTTCCGCCGTTACCTCGCCGGTGAGGGTCTCCACACACACCAGGCTCCTTTGCCTCCTGCTTTCGCGCAGCAACACGGGTCACCGGGGGACTTCCTCACCCCGCGGCGCCCAACCAGACCCTCCACCGACGAGCTCCAATTTCCAGTTACCACCGGCTGCCAGGGGTAATTGCCGCAGAGGGGGGCCCGCAGGCATCGCTCCTCAGAGCTTGCTCTGTACCTGCGGACACACACACCTTCCCCACCCATGGTCCCCAAAACACACTTCCTCCCCCGCTGCCATTCAATTCTCCACACAACTCAGCACAATTCAGTACAATTCATAGATGGTGTAAAAGGTGTTACAAGGCTTGCCATGGCCTGCCAATGTGAAATCCCATTCACAGTTCGAATCATTAAATCCTTACACCTTTCCATTAGCACATTTCCAAAAAGCACAATTTATCGCCCCTCATTATCTCCAATAATCATCACTCACTCTCCAGGTTCCACTCTCACGACCACATCAAAACACCTAACCACAATACAAAAACATACGCCACCCACAAGACACTGTGGCTCCCATTCCATCCCCTCACCGGCCATGTCATCACTCTCACCCGCCTCCCAACTCCAAATTACATGTCCCCAATTTCCCAAAGCAAATCCTGAAGCCTGGGACAGTACTCCTCAAAACACTCACCTCAAGTGCAGGTAGTTGCAGGTTGGTCAGGTCCAAGAGCGTCATCCACCCTTCACAATCCCAAAATTTCACATTGGGCCTACCAAATACTTCCAAATTTCTCTTTTGTCCCCACTACACTGGCAGGTATGTGGATCCGCATCCAACGGTGATCATCACTACACAACTACCTGTGGCCACGACAGCTCTGCACCTCTACCGTGCAAGGGTCACCGGGACAAGGTGAGCAGTCAAAACGCCAACATGGCCCATGAGTGTCCATAAGGGTGCGACCCACCATCCATCCTTCGGCCCCCCTGCGAGGAACACAGCTGCAGCAGCCCCAGCTGGCCAATGTGGTGAGCACTTGCTGCCACAACACACACTACCGCACACACAACCTCGGCCCTGGGGGGCACGGTAGCAGTGCGTGGCATCCCTACAGCCACGTCCCCTGCACCTCCCCATCATCCCCCAGTCCGACTACAGAACTGCAGCCCCCCCCAGTGCTCACCCACACTTGACCACACCAAGGTCCAGTCAACAGCCATGCTCCACCAGGAGACCCACCCAGAAGACATGGTCCACACACCTCGGACACGCACGGCACCACGTTGACCCTCAGGCTACACAACTACATCCCCATCATCCCGCGTCCCAAATATCAGCACAGTTGCCCCCGCAACCAGTTGAAAGCTGTGTCTTGCTACCCTATTAATTTAATCACAGCCTCCAACACTTTGGTCTACACACCTGGATCAATAATGGCGTCACTATACAGTGTCCACCATGGCATTTCACAATCCACCCTTAAATTTGCATCTAACCCACAGATTACCCATGCCAACCATTTGTCACATTTCACTCACCTCACCAAAGAAGGATGCTTTGCCATACACATGCCAGCCGAGCATGGCCCATATGCTCGGCTCGTCGTTACACATCTCCCGATTCACATCCCCATGGCTCTCTTCCCAACCCGAGAGTCCATAAATCACAACGGAGCATCTGTGGAAGGTCGCTCACACCATCACGTTCCACAGATGCCCCAATGGTTGTCCGGCAGGCTATCTCCATCCCTGTCCATTCGGTTTGACCCGCGTCCATAGACCAACCACCATGCCAGGTCACCACATGCTGGTTGTCCCAGAGTCCCTGGAGGAGAGTGCCAGGCCGCATGCCCGGGTGGTCACCACATCAGTCCCAAGTTGGCCGTCCGCAGTGCCACCACCAAAGCGCGACCCACAACACCTCCCCCTAGTGGTCCTCAATATTTGCCATCCCAGGCTTGAGAAACCACCTCGGACCTCCCTGGAGGTCTTAACCCCCACCAGGGTCCGGTGACCCTGCCGGCCCGAGCCACCAGCTCGGACGGCGCCCCGACGGACAAGGGACGCCACACTCCACCAGACCCCCCGTGGGACCCAGGTCGTACCTCGACACCCAAGGCTGGACCCCACGTCCAAATCTCGCCATCACAGCCCCCCAGCTGGCCGGCATACCCAAATTTTGAAAGGGGCAACTTTTGCCCGAGGCCATCACCCATGACCTCTCCATGTCCAAATCCCGCAGCCCGGGGACCAATCCCAACCATGGCTGCTCCAAATCAAGTTCCCATTGTAATTTTATTTTAAATTTTATTTTACAAATTTTCATTCCCACCGCCAAACCGCAGCTGCAGGGAACAACCTCTACCACCGGTTGTTCTGCCCCTCCCTGCAGTTGATCCAAATTCCCTACAGGGACCAAATCTCCAGAAGCTCTATCTCCCGATCCTCCAAGATCCAAATCCAGCCCGGAGCCAACACACTCCCCCAACTGGTTGTCCAATTTTGGAGCCTCGGTTTCCAAATAGCAGTGTACAGTGAGCGTCCCCTCGGTCATTCCAACCACCTCCTCGGACCAACTCACCTCATGTCCCAGGCTCCTTTGGGCCTGAACAAGCTCTACCTCCATGGGACTGTCACAGGTCTCCAGTCGCTCCTGCATAAAATCACTCACCCTTTCATTATCCATTAGTGGCCCCCACAGGCCTTTCTCAATTAACCCTTGCTCCTGCTCTTTTATGCGGGTTTCCAACCCCCTCACCTCCTCGGCCAATTTGCCCCCCTGCCGGTTGAGCAGTCCCCATTCCTCACTCTGCTGTAGCATTCTGGCATCCACCCGGCCCCGATAGCCTTCCAGGTCCCCATTTGCTTTATCAATTCTAGCATTTGTGGCACCAATCTGACCCTCCAACTTTTCCCCCATTTGGACAGCCTGCGTCACGCCCTCCTCTATTTTTGACATTAATTCTTCCTGTTTCAATTCAATTTCCACCCCTATGGCTTTTTCCATCTCCCCCATTTGAGTTTCTACTTTACCCTCAAATTTCCCCAGTCTGTCCGTAATTTGGTTTTGCACTCTCCCTTCTATGCCATCAATTCGTTCCCCCAGCTGCTGTGCCATTTCCCCAATTTTTCCTTCCAATTGTTCATTCCTTTCCTTTATTTCATTCCTCCATTCCTTCCCCTGCGATTCCATTTTATTTTCCAACCCACTTTTCATTTCTCCCATATCCTTACTCATTCCCTTCATTCCTTCCCTCCATTCCTTCCCCTGCGACTTCATTTGTTCATTCAATTCCCAACTGGCTCGCTCACCGTTCTTTTCCATCCCTTCAATTTTTCGAAGCAATTGACCCAACATCTGGTCGGTTGTCGGGGCCGTTCCTACTACTCCCGGCTCCCCGGTAGGGGAGGGGGATAAGTTGGTGCTCGGGACGGGGGAGGTTCCAAGGCTCACCTCTGCATCTAATTCCCCTATTTCCGGCTCACTCCCGACGCTGACGGAGGCCTCGCTGCGTACTTCCATCTCATCAATTTCCGACATCCGCTTTCCGGAAGATTGTTTCCCGCGCGCGTATTTATTTTAATAATTCCTGAAACAATTTAAATTTGACGAAGACACGATATCGCGCTCCGTTTGCCCGATTGATTATTAAATTTCTCCGCCTCGACTATAAAAATTTTGCGTTCGAACGTCGGGCGCAATGTACGCCCGACCGTGTCGATGTCTCCCCGCGGACAAAAAAATTTGTCCGACCGTGTCGATGTCTCGCCGCGGACAAAAAAATTTGTCCGACGGGTTCAAATCCCACTCCTGACACCACTTGTCGCGTGACTACCCTTGGTGAACACCGTAGGGTAACACGGATGACCGATTGCGAGACTTTACACTCCCGAGGCGAAAACTCAATGGCGGATTCAAGCTCAACACAAAGTTAAACGCGCGGGAGGCCAGACGCAACGAGCTCCACAGCCTTATCTATTAAAATGAAACACCCAGGAAACTGCGTTCAAATATGTACAGAAAATAATATAAGGATTTATTATTGAAAAGTAATAACAGTGAAAAAAACACGCGCCGGTAATACTAATAACTAAATCGGGACGTCCCCACACGACTGATATCAAACACAAAACGAGGGAGATTAATTACGAAAAGAACACGTCACGTCGTTCAAAATGTACGCGGATTCGGGCTTATCTGGTCTTTCGTCGTCTTTGTGGCTGCCGTCCAACACCGCTCCTTTCGGCCCGATCGCACACCTCGCTCCAAGTTCCACGGTCCTCTGCGTCCGCCTCCAAGCGCCACCAGGCCTCGTCGGTCCAACGGCCCACACACACCACGAGCTCCTTTGCTCCAACGGTCCACCGCAGGGCTGCACGAAGCAACCAAAACCAAGTGCCAACTGCCAACTGCAACGAGCTGTGGTCACGAATGTTCAACGAACCGTGTCCTGTGCCAACTCCGACGAACTGTGCAACGAACCGTGTCCTGTGCCAACTGCCACGAACTCTGGTACGGAACTGTAACAACGAACTCTGCGACTCAACTCTCTCAACTCTGGACTCCACTCGAACTGCCGAAATGGCGTCCGACCGTCGCCTATATTGGTGGCCGATGACGTCACATTGGCGCGCTCCTCAGCCAATCATAGCCTCCCAACTCGCCCAGGTCACGCCCTCTGCGGCATGCGACTCCTGACATCTCCCGTCCGTGACCCCGCGGTCCTGGTGTAACACGTGCCAGCGAGGTTGGTAGGCCTTTGAGGTGCGCAGGCGAGGTTTGTAGGCCTTGGAGGTGTAAACGGTGGCGGTGTATTGTGGCGGTGTTCTTGGCCTGGTTGGTGTCCATTTATTACGAAGTCAATGTCAGGGAAAGGGAATTATTTAATGTTGCACTAAGGACCTAACTAATGTTTATGTGGTTTGCAGTGCCATAAAGGACAAAGGTTTGATTACTAGGTGATACTCACAGGGGCGTTACCTTTAATCCCTCACTATTTAACACTCGAATCTCCAGGTAGATCCACACTCATACATCTTACCCCGACAACCGCCTGAACATCAATAACTTATTACATGTAGAGTCCCTGTCACGACAGCCGAATACCTACCTATTCAGATCTACCTAGCTCTAGATGTTGCATTACCAAATTCATAACAATATGTTGCGAACATTTTCAGATATTGGGCCACTTGAAATTCCGTAATTTTTTTTTTCAAATTTTTTCAAATTTCGTAATTTCAAATTTTTCGGGTGACACTGTCACAATTTCGGTCTTCGAGGCCGGCCGATATAGTGGGGCGGCTTAGCCCAAATATTCAAAAGAATTGTGCATTTTGTGATACAAGCACCAAATTTGGCACAAATGTACATTAATATGTTGCGAACATTGTGTGGTCAGCAATGAAGACGAGAGTCTGAATTACATGCATGCAAAAGACCTTGTGAACCAGTGAAGCAAATACACGGGTAAGCATGAATTAAATCTAGGGCATGATATAATTTCCATGATGTTTACCTCTACACTCAATGGTGGAAGGAGGTAATGTTTTGATCCCAGCTTGTCTGTATGTCTGTTTGTCTGTTAGTCCACAAAATTCCAGACAAAGCTTGTAGTAGTGGTAGTTGTAGTGGTAGTGGTGATAACAGAAATTGTTATATAGAACTGAACTTATATTATTATTATATGCAGAAAATAACTTCATTTCTATATGCCCTGCAGTGGACAGGTTAATTGGTTTATGCACTGAAGGGGTCACCCTGGTGTGCACTGCTGTGTTCTGCCTCACTGAGTTGTTCAGGTATGATGTACTCAGCACAAGCTTCCGGTCGGCCCGGAGGTGGGGGTGCGGGGCTTGTCACGGAACGTCAAAACAAACGGCCTGCCGGGGCCGCCCAAAAGTCGGGCGTGAGGGGCGCGTCCACTAATGGAACGCCTCTCGCTTCCCAGATCGAGGGCCACGTGGTCAGGAGAACCTCGTCCCTTCCGGTCACACTTTGCCTATCGGCCGGCCTCGAAGACCGAAATTGTGATGGTGTCACCCGAAAAATTTGAAATTACGAAATTTGAAAAAAATTGAAAAAAAAAATTACGGAATTTCAAGTGGCCCAATATCTGAAAATGTTCGCAACATATTAATGTACATTTGTGCCAAATTTGGTGCTTGTTTCACAAAATGCACAATTCTTTTGAATATTTGGGCTAAGCCACCCCACTAAGGGAGGATGCTTTGAGGAGGAGGGGTGAGAGGGGAGTCTAGGAGGGGAGGAGCGAGGGAGAGTCTCGGAGGGGAGGGGTGTGGGGGGAGTTTAGGAGGGAGGGGAGGGAAGGGGCAAGGGGGGAGATTTGAAAGGGATGGGTGATGGGGAGGATTTGGAGGGGAGGGGTGAGATTGGATTTTGAAAAGTGTACGATTCATGGGAAACGAACATTTTTTGCAAAATGAGTTTGAGACCTTCGAGTCAAAAATACGTTTGAGGACACTGGAGGAGGGGTGGAGTTCTGGATAGTTTAGGGAATGTAGAAAGGAGGAACTGTAAGAGATGGTATTATATATATTTTTTGGAATGAATAGATTTGGTGAGCAAGACGAAAGCATCCTTTTGTAGGAAAAGAAGAAAAGGGTGTTATAATATATGAGAGAAAATCGTTGTTCAGGGGAGAGATTATACATTTCTAGCCGCGTGATCGCGAACGAAGAACGAACGAACAAAAAGAACAACAAATAAATGAATAAGACCTGGGAAGGAAATATTTTTTTGGGGGGGCTTTTTTTTTTTTTTTGTGAGTACAGATATTAAACAAGGAGGTACGGGGTGAACGACTGGTACGAAACAGAGAACGAAAATAATTTCAGCGCATTCGACGAATCGGAGAGAAAAAACCACAAGGTCGGAGACGGTACGGTAGTCTAAGCGTACGAATACTAGGCCGCAGAATACTCGATACCATTAACCGACGATTGTGTATACATGTACGAAAAATTAGCACCGAAAATTTTCCAAAAGATACGCTATAGGTACATACACCGAAAGATAGATACAGTCTCGCCAAAAACACGATTGTGATAGATCACTTAGCTTCGAGAGCGTGAGCGCATGGAGCAGCTTCGAAAAGACGTGACCTTGCCGTGATCTCGCGAGATCTCCGCGATCGCGAGAATTATAGTAGTCAATCTTCCACGGCCACGAGTAAAAGCTGAATTATAGTAGTCAATCTTCTACGGCCGCGAATAAAAGCTGAATTATAGTAGTAAATTCATTCAAAAAGAATCCGGGCAACGTCGGGTGCTTTCGGCTAGTATGTATGTATGTATGTATGTATGTATGTATGTATATATATATATATATATATATATACATATACATATACATATACATATATATATATATATATATATATATATATATATATATATATATATAAAAGAAAGTTTTTGTTTGTTTTGTTTGTTTGCTTGTCTGCACGCTCTAATCTCCTGAACGGTGAAAGATAGGAGGAAACCTCTGAAACAAAAAATGTCTGGACGGGCCCCGGTAAGGTTTTAGGCTAGGTGGTGAGGCCGGTCGAGGCCGCCTCGGGCCATTTCGCAATAAATCTTCTTCTTCTTTCAAAATTCTCTTGGAGTACAACTTATGCACTTAATAGGAATATCTGACCGATTGCAACACATGCTTTCAAAATTCTCTCTCGCGGGGCCCGACAGAAGAAAGAACAAGGAATTGTTGAGCACAAACGATACTGTGCTCGCGTCAGACTTATGCACAGAAGATTAAATTCATTCAAAAAGAACCCGGGCAACGACAGGTGCATTCAGCTAGTCAAAAATAAGGGCAATACCCCTGGTGCTCACCTGGTAGAATAAACAGGATACTACACTGACTAAAGGTATTTTAAACCAATTTGAATGGTTACTATAAGACAGGGCAGCATGTAGAATCATACTAGCATAATCCTAAGACTTTATACAAAAAAAATCGCTCAGTAGACCCCTCAGAGCCCGATTTTTTTTTTATATGCTGTGAACAAACTTTGGTACAGCATGGGTGGTGAATTTTCATTGAAATTGTGTGTGTAGTTTCAGAGAAGAAAGCAAATAACGAGTTTGGGGGTCAAACGTGAACCCACTTTGACCCCCATAGACCTGTTTAAACTTAGATTTTCTCAGTGCCGTAAACAAACTTCGGTACATCATGGGGGATGAAGGTTGTGGTCTTGTTTCATTGAAATAGTGTGTGTGTAGTTAAGTGAAAAAAGCAATTTCCTATTGGGGTTGGGGGGGGG
>NC_136263.1:134688496-135143496 GCF_964187855.1 Myxine glutinosa
TATATATATACACACACATATATATATATATATATATATATACACACACATATATATATATACACACATACACACACACACACACACACACACACACACACACACACACACACACACACACACACACACACACACACACACACACACACACACACATAATGAAAAGGCTGCTTGGCTTGTTCTCAGCCCATCAAACGTTATTAACAAATACAAGTTCCCTGAAGGCTTGATGAATTGTGGTACGTTTCCGATTTTGATTGCAAATGCGAAGCCTGTTCGATCCCGCATAAAGGCTGTTTTGTTTCTCTGGTCGTCAAACCTCCAGAATTTGGTTTGGGAGGGATAAAAGATGGTAATTGCATTTGTGAACATTTATCTTGTCTGATGCAAGATTCAATGGCATCAGCCACACTCGTGTTATTTTTGTTGGCCTTTGTTGTTCTTTTATCTTCAGGCTTTACAAACGAAGTTGGCCTTTCACAATCATCAACTTTTGATACATACTTCCATTTTCTGTCTTCCGTTGGTTCTTTAAACCACTTGTAAATCTCTGGAAGATTTAGTCCATTGCTAAAGAGTTGACAAATGGAGGAAGTTTTCAGATTGGATTCAGGCTGATCCTTCTCAACACGACTCCTACATTTTACTCGAGCTGGCTTCAACAATGGGCTTCCAGCTTTTTGGAGTGGAACCCAAAGCCTATTTGCTTGTTCAAACTTTGAGTCGATTAGAGCCAAATCGTTCTCCGATATCCCATACAGAAGCAAGTCTGCAAGGCAGCTCTCCTTTACTGAATACGTTCCTCGAGTGTTAATTTTTTTGGCAGAATCGGCAAATGGCACGAGGTTCTGTGGTAATGCATCAAAACATTCATTTTCATTTGATTCCATTCCTCTCGTATCCTGTAAACTGTTTGTTTTACTTGTATATTCCAAAAAAATATCATCTGCACAATCCCTGCTCGGAATTGACAAAACCTCACGACTTGCACGTGGTTTCCTTCCCCGTTTCTTAGCACCAGCGTTTTTTGAATTGTTAACGAGAAGTCTCTTCTTGTACTTTCTTCGACGTGGCTTTTTCCACATAGTTTCCTCCAGTTCCTCATCAGAGTTAAAGTCAAAATCACCAAACGGTGCAGAAATCAATAGCTCAGCGCTCGCAATTACTGTTCTCTGTTTCAGTGTTTCAGCATCGACGGATATTAAAAAACCTAAAGAGGTCTTGCCTCGGCAATAAACATTCCTCTTGTCTCGTGTTGTGCGCAAGTGCCTTTGACATCTCGTCATCACAGATCCTGACAATGATGATGTATTTTGTAATCTTTCGTCATTCTCCCCCACTTTCTCGTCTTCCATATTGCCATCCAAGCCTTCAACACACGGCACACCAACCAATTTGCATTCGCTTGTGTGAACTTCTCTGTCGACCATTTCAGTGTCAGGATTCCAAACTACGATGCTCAATTCTGGTCTGCTGATCAGAGGCCAGGGTGTCTGACATTTGGCTGTGCTTTTCATATGATCATGCATTTCTTCAGGGTTGTCTTCCACTTCCTCATAGTCATCGATTACCGAGGAGGGTGATGTTGAAATTTTATGAAAATTATTATGCATAAAGTTACTTGCATTCAAAACGTTTGCTTCACAGTAAGTGCCATTTGATGCCTGTTCTGCAGAATTGAAACTGAACCTATGTCGTTTTCGAAGAATCATCCCATTACCATTGGAGTTTTGTATTGGCACAGCAAATTCCCTTTTCCTTTTCCTCCCTTTCTTCTCCGTACGACATTGTTTGTGAGGACCATTTTCTCTGCTACATGTACCAGTGTCATGTTCAACAGTTGAGAGGGATAGAGCTTCATCAGAAGCAGCTGCATCAGAAGCAGCTGCATTTTCTGCTGGAGGTATCGTTTCAATCACATGACTTTTTGCCACACTCAGTGGTGCAGGACTATCCTCCTCTTTGATTATGTGAGAATTTCTCTGAGTTGGTGTTGGGTCTTCTTTTTCTTCATTGCCATTGCAAACAGAGGTCAAAATTATTTGGTCATCGTTCTCAGGTAGGTGTAGAATCGACCTGCTATGGGCTTCTTTACCTTGTTCTTTAACCCTTTCATCAAGCTTTGGACGTCGACGGAACCGACACAGACTTTCCAAAGCAACAACCAGCTTCTGTCCTTTTTTCCTTTTCCTCTGGACTTTGCGCTTGTGATGTTTTATCCATCGACTATCATTTTCCTCCAAGACTTGTGTGCTGTCCTCCAACGATTCCTTAAACTTGTTAAATTCCATCACGTTTTCACAGGCCTGGCCACCTGAAGTATTTTGCTGCAGTTTCACTTTACTGACTGACTCAGCTATATTTTGAATCTCTGAAGCCTGTAATAGTTGGTTGTTGGAAGTCAGGTGATCAAATTTGTGTGAACAGTTATGATTTGTGATCTCGTCACATGACATACTTGCAACACTGTCATGCATGTCAGTTGTCAGGTTGTGGCTATCAAGCAATGATTGTGCCAATGGTACTGCCACATCACTGGCCACTTCTGATGATTTTCGAGAGTGAGATGTTAACCAAAGTGTCTGTAGCTCATAGTGATTCTCTGTGTATAGGTGTCCTCGAGTACTTTTGCGTGCCGAGTGTCGCTGAGGAGAGAATGTTATGGGTGTGCTTGTCACTGTTAGGCTCCCATTCTGTTCCTGGCTTCCTGAATGCCCCACATACACAATGTCCTGCTGGCCAGTAAGGTCAGAAGCTGGTCCAGAAGGGATGGATGAAGCAACAATAGTCAGCAGCTTGTTGTCTGTTGGCCTAGAGTTTAGATCATCCAATGTAGCTCCTTGACTTTCATTCACAGTGGCAGGATCAGAGCATTTAGTGTTGTCCAAACAATCTCCTCCGAGTTTATCAAGCCTCTTATTGTCATTCAAGCAATAGTTCACCTTCATATTTTCATTGAGAAGTACATCATGCCTCCAATACTCCCCACCAACTTGTGCTCCTGTAAGGTAAGACCCCTTTTCAACAGGTAAAGTCATTGGGATACTGTCATTGTCAAGCCAGGAGCCCCACACAGATCCTGGTGCAGACAATACCAGATCTTGTTTATAGTGCTGGTAGCTTACAATAGGCTGCAGAAAGTTTGTCGTCTCATGATTATCTACTACTTTGTTTGTCATTTTTGGAAATGCTTGTACCTCCTCAAATGATTTTTCAAGTTTGTTACCATTGAAGCCTTGGAGATTAACTACTGATCCATCACTCTGTGAGAGGACCGCAGCTGGCTGCTTCCCCTTGGTAAATTCCTGAGGATGCCCAAGTTGTTGGCTGGTGATGAAACCATTAGATGTAGGCTGGGTGCTTCTATTGCTTTTATTCCAAGATGCTGGGGTGCTGGAAACCGTGCTGTTGGAAATGCCCTGCATACACAAATTCCAAGGAAACAAAAAAAATACAGGCTGTAATGAGGCATACCAAAAATAAATAATGAATAAGTACATGCAGTAGTTTTCATAACATGATGCTCTTTTTGGTTTTTCCCATTTTATCGGTGTAATTTTTTGTAATTTTTTGTCATTTTTGGAAAATGACACTTCCTCACTTGACAGCTTTTAGAGGAAAGAGCTTACTGAAAGTAGGGAAGTGCAATCTGATAAACTTATGATGTATACACAAAGAATTAAGTTAAGCACCCCTACACAAAGAATTAAGTTAAGCACCCCCTAATATATATTCTTTGTGTATACGTTTGGGACATGTTGGGACGACAAATTGCGAAGATGGTCCCTCCAATAGCCAATCTGGATGAATTGGAACGTGCATTACATCGGGAATGGAACAACCTGCTACAGCAACGCATACGACGGCTTACAGGGTCTATGAGACGTAGGGTTGAGTCAGTGATCCGATCACGTGGGTCCTACACACGTTATTGATGCAAAGATCGCTAGAGGTCTTCTCAGAACAATGACTGTACGTTAGAAAACATAAACGTCATCCACACTGTCCGTGATGGACCTATAGCTCCATACTTAAATTGAGGTGAAAATATGCCTAAAATTCCCAAAAAATTTCACCTTAAATTATTCAGAATAAAATATTGAAAACGGCATGATTGTTATGTTTTTATGTGACCATAATATCACTTCTCCAGAAAATATAGCAATATCATGGGTATATTACACTGTTTTGACGACAACAAACTTGTAATGTGCGAGGTTGTAAAAAAACGGGGGGGGGGGGGGGGTGCTTAACTTAATTCTTTGTGTATAAATGCAATGCCTCAAAACTCAAATTTTCACCAGTCAAATCATGTAATGAATAATTAAATGGAACACTGACTTTTACATTCTAAAACATGAGCAAATGCAAACGTACCTACATTTGGTTAAAAGAAAACCCAAGGAAAGGAGAAGCAGAGAAGGCATTTAGCATGTAACATAATCACATTAGAATAAATATTCACCCCACAACATGACACCCATGAACATATTTAACAGTTTGACAAACATTAGGCAAAAGAAAGAGAGAGAAGAGAAAAAGAAAGGAGTCTGTGTGCAACAGGTACACAGACAAAATAAATAAATAAATAAAGGACGAGTAACAGGGATTGAAAGTCGGTAGCATAACAAGTTGTTTACTAAAAAGGTGTAGAGTGAAAAACTATGATGAGTAAAATTTAAAAAAGGTGAAGACTATAATGAGTAAGGTGAGTACACAAGCCAGCAAGCGCGTGCGCGCATGCACGCACAATGTAGTTATCTGTATCCAGTCTATCTTTACTCGCACTGCTCATCCTGGAAAAATATTTCACAAGAGCAAACTACTGTGACTAAAAATTAAAAAAATCCATCTTATCTTAGTTCCAACTTTATTTTTCATCTTCACAAGAGTCATCACAAAAATTGTCGCCCCATTTGTAACATTGAAGTAAAAGGATTAGAAGATCGTTAAATGACATTTGCAATGTCTCCTTATTCACCGGTACATCTGGCAAATATGAAGTTTCTCACACAATCTGTTTTGCTTCAGAAATTAAATCAAAATAATGGGATCTCGACCCAAGGATGATGCCGAGGCAGAAATCTTCAGCAAAAGTTTTCTAGAAACGTGGACCTACCGCATATGAAAATAACGTGGTATGGCAAATTTAAGAAATTGGCCCAGGGGCTTGAACTTCCAGGGCGGGCCAAAAACAAAAAACGACAATTTCAAAATATATGAAGCAATACCGCATACCACAAACAAACTCTGAATCTTTTCTTGCTTTTCAGGTTATGACATATGACATTTGAATAAATGTCGAATTAGTGACTCATGATTTGCCATGGAATCATCTTGACAATTGTGCCAGTAATCAAGCTTGTTTTTGTTAATTTTCAGCTATTCTTCCAGAGATTGTGTCATTTTCTTGACCCACCCTGTGTAAGGAACAAACTGTATATATGTACAGTCACTATAATAAACATAAATGCAAATTTCGCATGTGGAAAAAGTAAATACACCCCTACAATCTACATTTATCACTACTTCAAATACCTAAAATCTGAATCAGGTGCACCAGCTCAGGTGCAAATGATTAGAACATCGTTAGAGAGAATCTTGGAGGAACCTGTCTTATTTAAACCTCAGACATTTCTTTTGGTTTGCTCTTTGTTGTTGAAGTGTGCGGCGTCACCATGCCTAGATCAAAAGAGCTCTCTGAGGCCTTCACAAAGAAGGTTATAGATGCCTACGAGACAGCATTTGACCACAAGAACCTGATACCAACTGTAAAGCATGGTGGTGGAAATATTATGGTTTGGGGCAGCTTTGCTGCATCAGGGCCTGGGCAGCTCACCATCATAGAATCCTCTATGAATTCTTCATTGTACCAGAGGGTGCTTGAGGATAATGTGAGGCCATCTGTCGGAAAGTCGAAGCTCAACCGAAGGTGGACCTTGCAACATGACAATGACCCTAAACATACCAGTAAATCCACCAAGGAATGGCTGAAAAGAAAGAAATGGAGGGTTCTGGAATGGCCAAGACAAAGCCCGGATCTAAATCCCATCGAGATGTTGTGGGGGGATTTGAAACGAGCTGTGCATGCAAGAAACCCCTCAAACATCGCACAGCTGAAAGAATTCTGCATGGAGGAGTGGGCAAAAATTTCTCCCAGTCGATGTCAGAGACTGGTAGACAGTTATAAGAAACGCCTACTTGAGGTTGTTTCTGCCAAAGGGGGCAATACCACCTATTAGAGCCAAGGGTGTACTTACTTTTTCCACATGCGAAATTTGCATTTATGTTTATTTAAATTATACAATGGACTACAAAATGTAAATGTTTCATGATATTTGTTATATTATATCACCTTTATCTATCAATATTGTTGAAATGAAGATCAAATAGCTGTATGTTGAAATATGTTGAAAGTCAAAACTTTACATGGGGTGTACTTAATTTTTCACGTGACTGTACACACGTACAAACACACACACGTACACACACACACACACACACACACACACACACACACACACACACACACACACACACACACACACACACACACACACACACACACACACACCAAGACCCAATCACGACTTTCACCCATAACTGGGGGGAATAATCAATCAGCTCTCACCTAATCAATGGATTATAAAATAAATTAACCCTCATGGTTTTCTAGCCAAAGAAAGCTGCATAAACAACCAATAAAATACACACCAGGTAAGCCCTTTGCTGTTTGAAACCCCATTTGGTTTCCTTTTCAGCTGCAGACATTCACAAGTAGTAGTACATACATGGGAATCCCGATGCTACACCACACCCCTCCCCTCCCCTACCCCCAGTAATGTCTGCAGTAGGTAAGTCAAAAAAGTGTTCCAACCAGATTTTAGGTACAGCATCCAGGTACCAAGAATGAGGCGAATCACACAAAGGTGCTTACAATGTCAAAGATACAATCATAAAAACTTGAATATTTGACAATGACCTTCCAATAAATATAAAGAATACTCACTATTATACATACACTCTTCCAAGATTATCCCTTTACTCCTTCCTATGTAAGATAAACAGGCCATATAAAACTCAGATGCATTATTTTAATGAGTCCGAATAATTTCATGCTAACTGGAAAAAGTTTGAACAGAATGGCTACGTCATGAACTTCATCAAATCCTTTGTTGTCTCAACCCAAATGGTCTTGTCTGACCGCAAGTAAAAGTAAATCATGCAACTCGACTCCAAATTATTACGTCTCGTCCGAATCTCATAAATATTGTTTTTTGGAAATCTGTTTCAGGTGCTGCAACACCAAATTACTCACTGCTGATTTGTCAACTTATTATCACCTTTGTACTATGGTATTCTTAATTGGTCCTACACTTGTTTTCCCCCTCTTTTTCTCATGTATGTAATTGAAGAAGCGTTATTGTTCCGTATAATATTTATTGTCAAGTCTTATTCAACCTCCCTTTTTGCATGCTTAATCTTTCACCATCTTGTGATGTATTTTGTTTAACAAAAAAGAGGTGCAGAGCATGGAGAGAATGAAGAAGAAGCCAATGAAGTCGAGTGGTCTCTATATGACTGGACGATCTTGCGAGCAAGTAGTTGCTTTTTTTACAAGTCAAATGAAGGCGATGCATACATTTGAGCTTAACCAGCATGCGATAAATTGTAATAAGTGATGCCACTGCTGAAGGAATCTACATTTACATAATTTCAATATCATGATGGTTTTTATATCTTTGAAGTGGTAAGAAGCAGATTCTTCATCGTGGCATGAATGTGGTTCAGATAAATGTCGACTTCATGACGAATTCTTGACGACACTAAATAGTCTAGTAGGAAGACTAGGTCCCCCTGCAGCCCCCGGAGATATACTTCTAATCAGTGTTTCTAGATTGGAAAAAATGTGTAGAAAATGACTAGCTATGGCCCCAAGCTGAAAAAATGTCCCACATACCATTTTTATGCAAATTACTGCTGCAAATTTTATGCAGAATTATGCAAATTTTATGCAAATTTTTGATGAGGAGTAGAGTTGAGGGGTCTTTGAGGGCTTCATCGAGGTGCTCTCGGTTGCAAGACTGGGTCATTCTGAGAAGCACAGCAGGGTCAGAGATCATGATGTTCTCCTCCTCAGTGAATCTCTCCATCAACAGCCTCTCCATTGCCTCACACACTGTTTTGAGGCAAAAGAGGGACTTTGCGTAGGCCTTTCCACTGAGAACACCTTTGAGAGATCCACTTGTTACTAGTTGTGCCTCAAAGAGAATCTCTGCATATCCAGAACCACGCATCTTGTGTCCAGTGAGCATCCCGATGTAGTTCATGGATGTGTGGAAGGGTCCAATCGTTACTACATGACTAGCAAATTCATTTGGCCAGCGCCAGATGATGGGAAGGGCTTTCATGCAGACACCCAGATCAAATGTATTCAGGACCCATCTCTGACCCACCTCAGCAGTTGCTGCCTCGGAACGCTTCAGTAGCTCACGAACAACTGCGTTGTCTGTGATCGGTCTGTGCCTGGTGCCTGCATGGCATGGCAATGGCCTGCAGCCTGTGCCTGGGCTAGGGGGTTTCACCTCTGCAACTGGTTCTCCCCCACCCAGCAAATCAACAGTCGACTACTGCACGCCTATCCACCAACCGATCACAGACAACGCAGTTGTTCGTGAGCTACTGAAGCGTTCCGAGGCAGCAACTGCTGAGGTGGGTCAGAGATGGGTCCTGAATACATTTGATCTGGGTGTCTGCATGAAAGCCCTTCCCATCATCTGGCGCTGGCCAAATGAATTTGCTAGTCATGTAGTAACGATTGGACCCTTCCACACATCCATGAACTACATCGGGATGCTCACTGGACACAAGATGCGTGGTTCTGGATATGCAGAGATTCTCTTTGAGGCACAACTAGTAACAAGTGGATCTCTCAAAGGTGTTCTCAGTGGAAAGGCCTACGCAAAGTCCCTCTTTTGCCTCAAAACAGTGTGTGAGGCAATGGAGAGGCTGTTGATGGAGAGATTCACTGAGGAGGAGAACATCATGATCTCTGACCCTGCTGTGCTTCTCAGAATGACCCAGTCTTGCAACCGAGAGCACCTCGATGAAGCCCTCAAAGACCCCTCAACTCTACTCCTCATCAAAAATTTGCATAAAATTTGCATAATTTTGCATAAAATTTGCAGCAGTAATTTGCATAAAAATGGTATGTGGGACATTTTTTCAGCTTGGGGCCATAGCTAGTCATTTTCTACACATTTTTTCCAATCTAGAAACACTGATTAGAAGTATATCTCCGGGGGGTGCAGGGGGACCTAGTCTTCCTACTAGACTAAAAGGTACATACAATTTCACCTGAAGTGATATTGTGCTATATGAAATGATATTGAGCATAGCGAGTGAATTTAGTCAAGTAGTGAGGTTCCTGAGAACAGACAGAGTGTGGACTGAAACCAGTCTTGGTTTGGGTCAATTTCAGTTTAAGGGGGCACTATACACACAGGCAGCAGCAGAAAAAAAAGACAAAAAAAGTTTGTACGATGCTGCTAGGAAAGCTTCCGTTCAGGAAACAAAGATACGGGAAAATATTTCAAAGGCAAAAAGAAAAAAGGAGGAAAGCTTTATTGAAGAAGAAGGCCAAACATATGGTAGTGGGGAGTTTGGAGAGGCGTTTGTCCATCAACATACAAGTACAAGGGTGAAAAGAATGAAAAAACTTGCAAAGTGAACTCCAGATTCATGAAATAATGGAAAAACATTGTACGCAATTGTAATTTCAATGTATAGGAAACGGAATCCTGATGTCAATGGCCACTTACAGCAAATGTGTGTTTACATAATATTAGTTTACATTTTCCCCTATAACTTTGGAATTCTTAATTCTTTTCACTTCAAATTTGGCACAGATATTGATAATGACCCAACAAAGATATTAATAGTTTTATTGTATTATGACCTTGGGTTTTTAATTTAAAGGATGTCACTTCTCATTGGACGATTAATGGTTGCCATGTCAACACGAAATGCCAATTATACAAATGCATCAATTAAAATGTTTGTTTCCTAGTATTGTATATATGTACCAAGTTTGAACGTAAATGGACTTGTCATAGAGAAGATATAAGCTGAAAAGTGGTAATTCATCATTTGTATGCATCTGGTTACCATGGTAACCATGCATAATATAATGCTATGTAATGTATACCAATGTAATGTTCATATATCAAGCAATATGTACATATATAGTTTTGCATATTTTCAATCAAGACATTTTATCAAAAAGTGCATTACTGTGATTCAGTGTTGTTTTTACTGTGTTCAGTGTAGTGCTCCCTTAAACTAGAACAGCACTTGGTAGAGCGCATACCTCTGCCAGGCTGAACAGTTTATGGTTCCTATCCCACTGACAAAACCAAATCTGGATTCAGACCTGAACCAAAATCTAATGGGCTTGTTCTTGTCACCGAACTAACTCATCCAGTTGAACCAACTCCTCACCGAACCAACTCATCCAAACCAACTCAACCAACATTTTAGCCCTATCACTCAACTTTTTAAACTATGTTATATATCGCTTTTTTCCCAATCTCTCAATGGTGAAGAATCACTTACAAAATTAAATAAATCTCATATCCGAATCCATATTCAGATCTTCACCAAAATCGAAACGATTCGGTCTTGTCACACACCCAACCTCTCCACCAAGTTCATCCAAATCCGCATATTCACTTTTTGAGATATTGTGCTATGTGTTGGTTTTAGCCCCATCACTCAATGGTGAAGAATGGTTTATATCCCTGGTGTTGGCTTAGCGGTTAGGGTGCCAGCTTAGGATCCTAGGATCCTGGGTTCGAATCCCGGTCGATCGCTGAATTAACGCCAGGGGGGTTGACTCAGCCTGTCATCCTTCCGAGGTCGGCTAATTGAGTACCAGTTCACTGGTAATTCCCTGTTTGTCGTAAAAGGCGACAAACAGGGTTGGCGGGAGGAAGGGCATCCGGCCGTAAAATATTGCTTCAAAAAGGGGACCAACAAAAACAACAACAACCACAGTGCCCGAAAAAGGCCAACCCCCGCTTTGCGGGGAAAAATGGCCTCTCAAGGTGGTTTTACTCAATGGTGAAGAAACTCTTCGGAAATTAAATAATTCTCACATCCGAATACATATTCAGATCTTCACCAAAATCTAACGGATTTGTCCTTGTCGCACACCCAATCTATCCATGAAGTTTCGTCCGAATCCATCCACAACTTTTTGAGATATCCGGCTATATATCGTTTTCTGGCCACATCTCACAATGGAAAAGAATCACCTAAAAATTATAGTAGCCAGATCCGGATCTTCACCAAAATCGAATCATTTCGTCCTCGTCACATACCCAACCTCTCCGTAAAATTTCATCCAAATCCGTCCACAACTTTTTGAGATATCTTGTTCACAGACAGACAGACAAACAAACAAATGAAAAATCGGTCAGACCGAGGACTTGCCGGAATGTACTTTTTATCGGCCATTTTGGACAAATATGGCGGCCGAACCACGTGACCGATGACGTCATCATTATTTGTTTTCTAAACTAATTTATTCCTAGATTATGCTCAAGAAATTTAATCTTGATCGGATGAAGTTTTGTACATGTCGAATTATGATGTCATAACGGAGGCACCTGTGACATCATCATTAACATATTTTATTCCCCATGCAGAGTTCTTTACAATGAGCCATGTCTCAATTTTTTGTATTCAGCACTTTCGGAGATATAGAGGTGCAAAGTTTTTCGGTTTTTCCAAGATGGCGGCCGAACCACGTGACCGATGACGTCATCAATTGGGCACAGTCTATTCCAGGGCAAGACAAATATGTGTGTAAAGTTTGGTGATTCTATGTGCAACGGTATAGACGTAGTGCTGCGGTGTAGAGAGACAGACAGACAGACAAACCAACCGATCAACATACTTGCTGGAATCTTTTCCGGCAAGTAACAAACAACCAGACAGGGGTGAAAACATAACCTCCACTACCTTTGGTGGTAGACGTAAGGAGAACTCAAATCTGAATCCCTGATAGACAAAATGACAAGGCAGACAGAGGGCAAATCTTGTGGAATGACAGGATCTGAATATTATTTGGTAAGCAACAAAAACAACAATATTACCATGTACAATATCAACAGGTGAAATAAAAATTGAAAGAACAAAAGGTCACAAGATGGAACCATGCGAGTTGTCTACAGACAATCGCATGGGATTTGAGCAGAAATCATTATCGCAGTTAAAATCCATGCAGCTAAATAGTTATTCTTCTTTTTTCTTTTGTATGCAGCACATGTCTGTGAGTAGCATCATTAGCTGAGGGGGGGGGGGGGGGGGGGGGGTTGGGGAGAGGGAGGGTGGTGGGAGGAGGGAGGGTGGCTGCAGTGGCGCTGTTGCAATGCAAACCGCTCTCCCACGGGTTTCTGCAAGGCATGCGCAGTCTCTGCTGGTAACCCACTTCTGGTTAAACTCCCAAAATCCAGGCTCACTGCTCACCCCCACTCATTCGTTCCTCTTTTATCTTGCTGGCAGAACCAACTTCCTCACTCTCTTCAATCTCATTCATCGCAGGCGTCAAGACAGATGCTCACCACCATCCCAGGTCATCCTCCAATCACACCAATGATATTTTCTACCCTCATTAAACTTGCCCAAGCGCACCAGAATTATTGCTCCAAACCTCCCCCTCCTCTCCCTACCCCCTGCTCCCTTACTTTCCTCTGTTTTTGCTTTTGTTTTTCTTCCCATTTCTGCTTCTTCCCCACTCTTCCCTTCCACTTCTGTGGTTGAGAGTTGGTACCTGCATCCAGATTGTTTATCCACCTCACCCCTCAGTATCCACCTATCCTCTTGATCTCATTCTTCCCAATGTCCTTTCTTCCTCCAAGTCTCCCTACATGTTGTCCTTCTCCCTTGCTATTGGTGTATCCCACCCTCACCTCGTACCTCCTCTCCCCTCCTACCGATCCTCCCCCATCCTCCTCCATCACTGTTCTTTTCATTGTTAAGTCCTGATCCATTCTGTGTTCTAGCTCCTCCACGAGTCTTCACTCTTTATAAAAACAAAATTATCTGAATGAAAAGCAAGGCAGGAGAATCAGTTCTTTGGGCACATTCAAAACAAATCTGAAAATGCATCAAGTGGAGAATGCTGATACAAATAAAAGGTCAACTATTACTATTCAGCACTAACTATTCAATCACTAACTATTCAGCAATAACATTTATCCAAGATTTCTGACCCAATTTATCCGAGATTTAAAGACCATTCAGCAAATTAAACAAAATATTTTGTCAAAAGTTATATAAAATATTTGCATCAATTCAAGGTTGAGTTAGTTTAAATAATGTATAGATTATGCAGATTTGAAATGGACCAGAACAATTGCATATTTAAATGACAGATTGGTGGTCTCTATATGACTGGTCAGGTGAGTCAGGTCTCTAATGACAGATTGGTCAGGTGAGTAATGGAAGCACAGTAGTGAGACAGATTGGTCAGGTGAGGGTAAGTAATGGAAACATAGTAGTGAGACAGATTGGTCAGGTGAGGGTAAGTAATGGAAACATAGTAGTGAGACAGATTGGTCAGGTGAGGGTGAGTAATGGAAGCACAGTAGTGAGACAGATTGGTCAGGTGAGGGTGAGTAATGGAAGCACAGTAGTGAGACAGATTGGTCAGATGAGGGTAAGTAATGGAAACATAGTAGTGAGACAGATTGGTCAAGTGAGGGTAAGTAATGGAAACATAGTAGTGAGAAAGATTGGTCAGATGAGGGTGAGTAATGAAAGTACAGTAGTGAGACAGATTGGTAGATGAGGGTGAGTAATGGAAGCATAGTAGTGAGAGATTGGTCAGGTGAGGGTGAGTAATGAAAGTGTAGTAGTGAGAGCAATGTATTCCTCAAGATTGGGATCCAAGTCACAGGCCAAATCGATTTAATCACAAACACTATTTTATTGAAATGTGGAGAAAATGGACTTGCTGAAGATGATTAGTCTCACTCCGCAGGGGATGCAAAACGATTGCAATGCCCCTGTCTGGGTGTCTGTCTGTCTGTGTCCATATATTTACACTTTAAAAATGTTTTTATTTACAACCACTTGTCCGATCGATGCAAAACGTTAAACATCGGAGGGACACCTCATGGAGAATATTTTATTGCCAACTATGAAGGCACATGTTATGACAGCCATATTGACTGAAATAAAAAAAAGACAATTTTCTCCAAAACCGCTCAACAATTTTTTTTAATAGACTATAGGACGTAATATGAAAACCACTCGAGCGATTTTTGTGGTCTACCCTGGGGTTATCAATGAAATTCTCACAGAATAATCAATTGGACGTACTTAACATTTCAATTGTTCCCCCTTGCAAAACTTGCACCCTTAGGAGTGATTCCATTTCCCGGTTTGGAGTGATTGTGTTTGGGGCAAATAATGTCGGGGCAGATTTGCTTACCAATTATGAAATCATATGAAAGTCACCCCAATTAAATTCGACCTCAATTAATTTCTGGTTCTGCTTCAGAATAGCTTACGTCAGTTTCATTTTCGAAGACATCAACTTGACCAGCAACATTGCTGAAACTCTCTCGACTACACTTGCAGGGAACACCATTTTCTAGGCACGTACACTTAGCTGCATCTTTGCAGTGACTATGGTTACATATACGAGAAAAAAAACAACCACCTTTAGAGGCCATTTTTCCCCGCAAAGCGGCACCGTGGTTGTTGCTTTTTTTGAAAGCTTTTTTGCTTTTTGCTTTTTGAAAGCTTTTTTTGAAAGTTGTTGGAAAGCTTTTTCGGGCACCGTGGTTGTTGTTGTTTTTGTTGGTCCCCTTTTTGAAGCAATGTTTTACGGCCGGATGC
Organism: Myxine glutinosa; assembly: GCF_964187855.1. Taxonomy (NCBI): domain Eukaryota; kingdom Metazoa; phylum Chordata; class Myxini; order Myxiniformes; family Myxinidae; genus Myxine; species Myxine glutinosa. The sequence continues at coordinate 134,703,407 of NC_136263.1, forward strand.
CCTTCCTGCCGCCAACCCTGTTCGTCGCCTTTTACGACACACAGGGAATTACCAGTGAACTGGTACTCAATTAGCCGACCTCGGAAGGATGACAGGCTGAGTCAACCCCCGTGGCGTTAATTCAGCGATCGACCGGGATTCGAACCCAGGATCCTAGGATCCTAAGCTGGCACCCTAGCCGCTAAGCCAACACCAGGCCTCTAAGCCAACACCAGGCCAACGTACATATATGAGAATAGAGTGCAATTTCCAAATCACTCTCTGGAGCTGGTGGAAGGCTTGCTCAATGCATTGTCAGTTGCCCATCTTCCATTTGCTAACCATGACGTCCTACAAGTGATGGGTGTGACTGCATCTGCTCATGGCTTTGCTGGTGTATTGCAGCCTGGAAATTAGCCCTCTGGATATGTTTGCAGAGAATCTCTATTTGGCGGCATAACCAACTCAGATTTAGCAAAGCAGAACACATTTGGCCTTGCTAAATGCTGTAAAATCATGCCACACATACATCAAATAAAACTTCTCCAGCACTTCCATCACATCATTAAAAAATTCTTCAAGTGGAGTTTCAGAGCCTTCTTTGTGCCTTTTACAGTAGAAAGCACCAACACTATTGCAACATGTTAAACCTGGGGTATCCATACCCCTTGGGGGTATGGGGACCAAAATATGGGGGTATGGGACTCGTAATAAATTTGATCGAGTTCGTAATAAAATAAAAGGGATGATTCGTAATAAAAAAGATGATTTGATCGAGTTCCAAGCATATCAAAGAAAGAAAGCTGATTTCGGAAAGACTGGGCTGGATTTTAAGCAGTTTTGGTGTGAGCAGATATCAGCTTACGCTAGCTTGGTGAAGAGGGCAATGAATGTGTTGGTTCCCTTCACAACTACGTATCTCTGTGAAACAGGTTTCTCTGCATTATTGAACCTGAAATCAAAGTGGAGAAATCGACTTGATGTGTCTGATGATATGCGAGTGGCGTTGTCATGAACTGTGCCCCGATTCCATATTCTCTTCACACGAAAACAGCAGCAACAATCTCACTCGATTAGTAAAACGGCTTGCATAAAACTTGCATGTTTTAGTTTAGTTTAGTTTGTTTTTGTTAACAAGCAAATAAATAAATAGGGATAAAATCCGAATGATTTTCTTTCCTGTTCTGTTCCTAATTATCCATACTAGGGCATTGCCCGTACTATATCTATATCTAAAATTATATCCCCCCATGAAATGGTTTGGTCCAAAGCGAACGGCTTGCGAGTACGGTGACAATCCCCCCCCTCTATTTACATGCAATGGTTTGGTCCAAAGCGAACGGCTTCCGGAGTTTGGTAAAGAAATCGCCATCGCGTGCACAAACGCGCAGGAAAGCGAATGAATCGCAAATTCGGTTTTATTAGTTTTAAAACATAGTTTAACGCCAACATAGTTTGCAAACGTGAAATAAATGAATACGCTCTCAAATGTGCCATCCGAGGCAGAGTGTGTCCTCCACGTTCGGCACACGCGATCGTTCGCTGCTCTCTGATTGGTTGAATCGTTTTTTGGACATAGCTCGGTAAGTAATTGTCCGATTAATATGAAACCTTGAAAAGGCACATCCTCGGGTCCCCAGCAATATACCTGGCAAGTTAAAAGTATATCGGACCCGTGGTTGTCGAGAAACAGCGGTCACAGACAAACAGACGTACAAACGTACAGACGTACAAACAGAGATTACTGGAATTATAGATAGATGTAAAACTAAGCTATTGAGATATTTTGAAGTCACACTGGAACCTAATGGGACTGGTAATCAGGTGCAGATCCCCGAACTTGGCCCATTTTCTGGATAATAAGTTACCAATTTTCATCCAAAAAAATAGGCAATTAAAATAAAATCACCCCTCAGAATGCACCACAGAGCACCGAGAAATCAAAAAAATTCTTGGGGGACATTCCCCCAGGCCCCCTTAGCTATGCGCACCTTCGGTGCACCTTGGTCAGTCAACAGTCTGGTGAAGGGGGTATGGGGACATCGTTGGCAATCCGTTGGGGGTCTTGACAGGGAAAAAGGTTAAGAACCCCTGTCAGTAAAACAATGTAGACCAATTAGGGCAGTACTGACTTTGCTCCCAATACTGTCATGATTGGCTCCCATATCCTGTGTGCAGAGGTTCACCCCTCTCTGTGTGGAGCAATTCCCTGACATGGTATTTTCTCAGCCAATGAAATCGCTATGATGAAAACATCTGTATCGGGGCTCTTGAAAGGCAAATACATACGAGTATCTGCTTCCACGTGGTTGCACTTCCAAGTTTGAAACCTCCTCCACGTGAACATTACCATGTATGCACGTATGCATGCCAGTCGTTTGACCCTTTCGTGGCATTGCCTCTCATTGACGAGTAGTAGCACCTCTCAGTTCAACATTGGCGAAACCAACGGATGTTTTTCGTTGTTGTTGAAACTGATCAACATGCCTTTGAGTTTCTATTTGCCGTTTACTCCATGGTTAGATCACAGGTGACTTGTGCCGAGGAATTCTCACAGTGACTTACTACAGTCACCATTCATGTGATGCTGGTGCACTTCTGTGTGCCAACGGATGGGCATGTACTTTTCCGAATTTTGGAAGTCATGTAAAAAAACAAAAGTACACTGCCCCATGCTAAAACATTAATATCCTCCAGCGTGGTATTGCCGGGGCGCCTCCGGCGGTAATGTTCACGTGGAGGAGGTTTTCAACTTGGAAGTGTGACCATATGGAAGCAGATACTCGTATGTGTTTGCCTTTTAGCACAGAGACTGTATTGGAAGGGAGAAGTGTACAATAATTGATTGATCAAATGCATAATTAAAATCAATAAATAACAAGAAATAGCAATCAAAGATTGCAGACCCTCACCAGGACGTGTTTTTAGTGGTTTTTAAAGCTTTTGTGTTAAAACGGATGTTAAAACGGAAAACCAAGTCAATGTCCACCGCCACCCACTCTATCCTGACAAACTGCATCACTGAAATAAAATCCTGGCTTCAAATCAACTTCCTCAAACTTAACTATGATAAATCTGAAATAATCATCATTGGCCCAAAAACGCTCACCAAATCCACCCATAACTTTGCCCTCAACATCGACGGTTTCCCAGTATCCACCTCCCCTCACATCCGGAATCTTGGCATCATCTTTGACCAAACCCTCTCCTTCAACAAATACACCAAACAGATCACAAAGACAGCCTTCTTTCACCTGAAAAACATCGCCCGTCTCCGTCCATCCCTCTCCTCTATGGCTGCAGAAACCCTCATCCACGCCTTCATCACCTCCCGTCTGGACTACTGCAACAGCCCCTCTATGGTTCACCCTCAATAATCACCAATAAACTCCAATACATTCAGAACTCCGCTGCCCGTCTACTCACCCATTCCCAGACCCGTGACCACATCACCCCCATCCTTTTTAAGCTTCACTGGCTCCCCATCCCACAGAGAATCCAGTACAAAATCCTCCTCTTGACCTACAAAGCCCTCCATAATCTTACCTGACTGACCTCCTCTCCAGACACACTCCCACCCGCAACCTCCGCTCTGCTGGTACCAACCTCCTGACCCCCCCCCCCCCCATCCGGACCAAATTCAGATCCTGGGGGGACAGGGCCTTCTCCATCGCTGCTCCCACCCTCTGGAACTCACTACCTCACACCATCAGAGACTCCTCCTCACTCACCACATTCAAAACGTCACTCAAGACCCACCTGTTCAACACTGCATTCAACATTTAACCCACAGCATTTAACCCCTGACTATCTCTTCTCCTTCTCCTTCCTTTTGCTTTGATTATTTACCTATTGATTTTTGTCTTTTTGCACTTGTTTTTTGTACTCTGTCAAAGCGCCTTTGGGCTTCTTGAAAAGCGCTATATAAAATAAATGTATTATTATTATTATTATTATTATTATTAAAACAAATATGGCAGCCGAACCACGTCACCGATGACGTCATCATTGTTTTTTCTCCACCAATTTATCCCTAGATGACGCGAAAGAAATTTCATCTGGATTGGATGAAGTTTTGTACTTGTCGATTTATGACGTCATAATGGAGGCAGCTATGACATCATCATTATAACCACCTTTAGAGGCCATTTTTCCCCGCAAAGCGGAGGTTGGCCTTTTCGGGAACCGTGGTTGTTGTTGTTTTTTGGTCCCCTTTTTGAAGCAATGTTTTACGGCCGGATGCCCTTCCTGACGCCAACCCTTTTTGCCGCCTTTAACGACAAGCAGGGAATTACCAGTGAACTGGTACTCAATTAGCCGACCTCGGAAGGATGACAGGCTGAGTCAACCCCCCTGGCGTTAATTCAGCGATCGACCGGGATTCGAACCCAGGATCCTAGGATCCTAAGCTGGCACCCTAGCCGCTAGCCCAACACCAGGGTATCTATGACATCATCATTAACTATATTATTCACCATGGAGAGTTGTTTGCAATGACCCATGTCAATTTTTTCTATGCAGCGCTTTCGGAGATATAGAGGTGCAGTTTTTCCATTTTTCCGAGATGGCGCCCATACCACACGACAGATGACGTCATAATTATCAAGAATTTTTTTTTTACAGGAGGAGGTGCAAATTTCCTGTCAATCGGATCAACAGTTGCAGAGAAAATCATATTTATTCTGTGCAGACAAACAAACAAACAGACAAACTAGAAATCGGTCAGAGACCGAGGACTTGCCGGAATGTACTTTTTTTTCAGGGGTGTTGGTTAGAAGGGAATCGGATAATGTTTGACAGAGTTATTAGTAAAAAACAATTTTTGACCTTGAGTTTGACCTTTCAAGGTCACTCAAGGTCAAAGGTCATGGTGCCAAATGAAATGTCGTATGTGACTTCCTATATGTCAGCAAGAGTAAGTGTATGTATATCTCTTGTACTTTTAGAGTTATAGTGGTTTGAAATATATTTTAAATGAAAACTCGACCCCACTGATTTCACGTTTTGGGTGACCTTGAGCTTGACCTTGGGCCTAGAGAGTTAAAATTGGGCACAGTCTATTCCAGGGCAAGGCAAATATGTGTGTAAAGTATGGTGAGGCTATGTGCAACGATGTAGACGTAGTACTGTGCACAAACAGACAAACCAACCAACCAACATACTTGCCGGAATCTTTTCTGGCAAGTAACAAACGGACTCAAATGCAATACCCTCTCCTCTGGCAAAGGTAATAATCATAAAATAATTAATCAATTGACTAATAGCATACCGCGACCACCAGTGTTTCATCTAAAGCTGTAGCTTTTTAAAAATTAAATGTCATCAATCAAAAAAAAAATTAATTGATAAATCAATACATAATACATCGATTAATTGATTAATCAAAAAACCAAAAATACAGTTTTTGCCAAAGCACTTGCTCACTATTGTGCCGAAATTTCAGCTTCCTAGCTCAAAGGATGGCTGAGATATCGCCTGGACAAACGAGAAAACAAGCAAACAAGCAAGTAAGCAAACAAACAAGAGAGAAAACAAGAAAGAAAACAAGAAAACAACCGGAGTGAAAACGGAGTACTCCCTTCCAGCGCGCTTCATTGCCGAGCCCCCTTCGGTGCCTGGCAATGACGTCATGCAGCATTTGGAGATGGCAGAGGAAAGGAGCGGTGTAAAACATGCTAAAAATGTTGAGGAAAAACCCCCAAAAAAACATGTGCGTTCTGACGTACCGTGTGTTCTGACAAACCGCGAGTTCCGACGAACCACGAGTTCCGACGAACAGCGAGTTCTGACCGACTTTATTAAACCTTACTATCATTCAACATACTAGGGCGTGCCCGTACTATATATACACAAAGAATTAAGTTAAGCACCCCTCCCGTTTTTTTACAACCTCGCACATTACAAGTTTGTTGTCGTCAAAACAGTGCAATATACCCATGATATTGCTATATTTTCTGGAGAAGTGATATTATGGTCACATAAAAACATAACAATCATGCCGTTTTCAATATTTTATTCTGAATAATTTAAGGTGAAATTTTTTGGGAATTTTAGGCATATTTTCACCTCAATTTAAGTATGGAGCTATAGGTCCATCACGGACAGTGTGGATGACGTTTATGTTTTCTAACGTACAGTCATTGTTCTGAGAAGACCTCTAGCGATCTTTGCGTCAATAACGTGTGTAGGACCCACGTGATCGGATCACTGACTCAACCAATCACATTTTTTCACTTTGATCACTCAATTTCATCAATGGATAATTGCTAATGTCATACCAATCATTATTTGATCTCACATACCTTAGAATATATGCCAATGTATACATATACACAAAGAATATATATTAGGGGGTGCTTACCTTAATTCGTTGTGTAGGGGTGCTTAACTTAATTCTTTGTGTATATATATCTAAAATTATATCCCCCCCCTCTATTTACATGAAATGGTTTGGTCCATTCGCAAAGCCAAAGCGAACGGCTTGCGAGTACGGTGACAATCCCCCCCCTCTATTTACATGAAATGGTTTGGTCCAAAGCGAACGGCTTGCGAGTACGGTGACAATCCCCCCCCTCTATTTACATGAAATGGTTTGGTCCAAAGCGAACGGCTTGCGAGTACGGTGACAATCCCCCCCCTCTATTTACATGAAATGGTTTGGTCCAAAGCGAACGGCTTGCGGAGTTTGGTAAAGAAATCGCCATAGCATGCACAAACGCGCAGGAAAGCGAAAGAATCGCAAATTAGTTTTAATTAGTTTTAAAACATAGTTTAACGCCAACATAGCGGCAACATAGTTTGCCAACATGAAATAAATGAATACGCTCTCAAATGTGCCGTCCGAGGCAGAGTCTGTTCGCCACGTTCGGCACACGTGATAACTCGCTGCTCTCTGATTGGTTGAATCGTTTTTTGGACATAGCTCGGTAACTACTTGTCCGATTAATATGAAACCTTGAAAAGGCACATCCTCGGGTCGCCAGCAATATACCTGGCTAGTTTCAAGTATATCGGACCCGTGGTTGTCGAGAAACAGCGGTCACAGACATACATACAGACATACATACAGAGATTACTGGAATTATAGATAGATGATTAGAGTTTTTGGGTCCTGTGGCAGCACCATTTTGCCTTTCATGTTAAAATATGTAAATATGCTTGAGCTTGGGGTGATCGAGGATTTCCGCAACTGGGTGCAGAAGTGGGACGAGCGGATTTCATTGGTTGAGATTAGAATAATAGATTCCGAACTCCTCGGACGTCTTTTCCTTCCACGCTGAAGTCGCTCACCATCAATAACACTCGAAACAAACAAAGCCAATGGAAATCTGATGCAACAAATCCGGGCAGTGTATAATCAGCAGAGGCATATGGGCCTGTGTTAGGCCCACCAGCAAGAAACTGGTTTCAATCTGCTAAGTGTAGCTCCCTGTGTTAGCATATGTCTGACTAGTTGTTTTAATATATTGGTAAGTTCTGTGCTGTTTGTGGTTGCTCTCAGTCCTAATAATCTCTCCCACCAAAGGTGATTGGGGGTTACAGTGCATTCAGAAAGTATTCAGACCCCTTCACTTTTTTCACATTTTGTTATGTTGCAGCCTTATGCTGAAATCGTTTAAATTCATTTTTTCCCTCATCAATCTACACTCAATACCCCATAATGACAAAGAGAAAACAGGATTTTAGAAAGTTTTGCAAATTTATTAAAAAGAAAAAACTGAAATATCACATTGACATAAGTATTCATACCCTTAGCTATGACACTTGAAATTTAGCTCAAGTGCCTCCCATTTCTCTTGATCATCTTTGAGATGTTTCTACACCTTGATTGGAGTCCACCTGTGGTAAATTCAATTGATTGGAGATGATTTGAAAGGCACACACCTGTCTATATAAGGTCTCACAGCTGACAATGCATATCAGAGCAAAAACCAAGCTCTGAGGTCTAAGGCACCGCCTGCAGAGCTCAGAGACAGGATTTTGTCGAGGCACAGATTTGGGGAAGCCTACAAAAAAATTTCTGCTGCATTGAAGGTTCCCAAGAGCACAGTGGCCTCCATAATTCTTAAATGGAAGAAGTTTGGAACAACCAGGACTCTTCCTAGAGATGGCCGCCCGGCCAAACTGAGCAATCGGGGGAGAAGGGCCTTAGACTTTGGGTTTCTTGAAAAGCGCTATATAAAATAAATGTATTATTATTATTATTATTATTAGTAAGAGAGGTGACCAAGAACCCGATGGTCACTCTGGCTAAGCTCCAGAGATCCTGTGTGGAGATGGGAGAAACTTCCAGAAGGACAACCATCACTGCAACACTCCACCGATCTGGGCTATATGGCAGAGTGGCCAGACTCTGACTTGTATACACCGAGAAATCTCTGTATTTCATTCCTAATTGAAATTCCTAATTGTGTGGGGCAGGTATTCTTTCAATACCATCTATTTTCCCGTACAACCGTACCAAAGAATAGTTTTTTTTAGTAATATTGCTGTCTACAAAAGGCATTGGCACAATGTGGAATGGAAAAGAATCATCTTTATCAAAAACAAGTACAAAAAGTTTTAATTAAAACAAAAGCCACGTCGATGTTACACAATGCTTAGATGCAGCTGTGCCTATAACGTCGATGTTATAGGCACAGGACATTCCTATTGATTCGATGACTTGATGTTATTTTTGTGCAAAGTGAAAATATATCTCGGCAATTTCCCGTGTGTGGCGCCGAATTTTTAATATATCTCGGCATTTTCCCGTCTGTTATTTCAGGCGGTGTATGACTGACCATGCCGTGATTGTAAAAAAATATATCTCGGCAATTTCTCGTGTGTAGCGACACGTGAACGAAGCTATGCTCCTCTCTCCACATTATTGTGACGACGTATAAATTAAATATTTCATCGTGACAATTGTCATCAAATGGACGAATTTTTAATATATCTCGGCATTTTCCCGTCTGTTATTTCGGGCGGTGTATGACTGACCATGCCGCGATTTTAAAAATATATATCTCAATGGACTTGAAGTTACAGGCCTTTGAGAATTCATTTCGTTCTATAAAGGGCAACTTTCATCGGATTTTCTTCCCGTTTTTTTTCAACCGAGTCTAAAACTATGTTAGCGACTGTGAAAAATGAAATGATATATCGAATTTGATTTGAAATAAAACTGTGTGAGAGAGCAAGACACCACAGGCCTACAAAACAGGCCTCAAAGCTATGCGAGTTAATAAAATGGTGGATATTTGTTTATATGAAGCCTCTCCCACAATGGGTGGAGCTATGGTTCCCAGAATGGGTGGAGCTTTGAGGTTTTGTCTTCTCTGCAAGAACAAGAACAAGAAGAAGAAGAAGAACAAGAAGAACAACAACAGCAGCAGAGGGCACTTTATTAGCAGTGTCTGCGACATGGCTAAAAATTGGTGTGAAAATTATTATTATTATTGATATTGATAGTAATTCTAAAAAAAGAAACTGAATTGTGTTACGGATTCGTCACTTCCGTTGTTGTGGTTTTCATCCACTGTAAACATTCTTGATTCCATGTACTATTATTGTTGTCGTTTGAGGGAAATAGATATTACTATTTTCAAAAGGTAAAAAGGTTAATGTTTTAAATGAAACCGGAACCGGACGACGACAAAGAGGAAGAGGAGGAGAAGGCGGAGCGAGTGAGTCGGACAAGAAGCCGAGCTGCTTCGAGGTCTGGAGTGAACGATTGGCGAACAAGGGTCACGAGTGAACTTTGGGTTTCCCGGAAAAGGGATTCCTGCGACAGAGTTGTCATCACTGTGACAGATAAACCTGCATGACAGGTTTTGCGGTTGATTCCGGAGAGAATCATCAGAGTGCCGTAACGCCACGAGAACGGGCCGTCGGCCATTTTTACCTCGCGCAGGATTTGCGCATCGCTCAAGGTTTTTCACCTCGCTTTAACCATTGGTCCAGTCATTCTAGCGAACTTTTACCCCTAACCCACCACTAATTGCAAGAGAAAAAAAATGATATTTTTCTGAAACCTGTCGATCCTCTGAACAAATACATAAAATTATACTCAATTATAATGAGTGGATCATACTTTATTTTCAGATTGAAAGAGAGCCATGAACGAGAGGTGGAGTGACGCTTGCAGTGAGAGATTTGATCAGTGTGCTGAGGACAGTTAAACGCTGTGGTCATTGTGAATGTAAGTCATATTATATTTAATTTATGATTGTTTAAGGTTTTATTTTTACAGATTGAATCGTTAACTACAGATTTAGTCATCGAACAAGTACTTATGAGAAGTCTGAAGACATCAGGTGGTCTGACCAGGGGACGAGGGATGACAGAGACACAACGCTCAGTCTGGGTCATGGCTAGTCCTTTCTTTGCAGAGGTGAACAACGCCCTCCAACACCTCACTGATGTGATGTATGTGACAAGTGAACAGCACAAGGATCTATCAAAGTCTGGACAGAAGAATGATGTAGCTGATACCCAGAAAATGCTTGAGTTTCTTCATGAGAGGGATCCCTTTCAAGACTACGATACTCTTCACAACATTTTCACTGGTATAGTTGCCCAGACAACGGTGAATGTTGATGAGGCGAAAACTGTGGGAGAAAGGCTCTTGGGCCAGATGAGTGGTAAACGTGTGCTTGAATACAGCTTCAAGAAGAAGGGTCAAGCCATAACTATGGACTCAGAGTCTGCAATGAAGACACCAGACGGAGACATCAATATCGACCCTCAGTTACTCTTCCAGAGACTTGTGATCGCTGGCACTGAAGTAGGAGACTTATCCAAAGCACTCCTTTGTGAGTTATGCACATATCCTCCATCTTTGTTCGAGACCAAATATGCCTTGCTGTCCGCCAATAAGCCAGCGTTAGCCTCAGCAATCAAATCCTTGGCACCTGCCGATACTGCATAACCGTCCGATATACAATACGTACTCGATGGCGGTGCCCTATTGCAGCGCATACCGTGGCAGTCAGGTGAACAGTACAAGGATATTCTTGACCGCTACCTGAAATATGTTAGTAGGCATTACGGGCATGCTTTCGTCATGTTTGATGGCTATCGTGAAGGTCCCTCAACGAAAGACTGTGCCCATCAGAAAAGGGGTGAGCGACCATCAGTGAAGGTATCTTTTTCTCAAACCATGACGCTTTCTGTCAAGAAGGAAGAGTTTCTTCGGAACAAGGAGAACAAGCAACAATTCATAGACATTCTTGGTGAGAAACTGGAAGAATCTCATTGTGAAGTGCTTCATGCGAGTGGGGATGCGGACCTACTCATAGCAACAACTGCAGTTAGTAGCTCTTCAAAATCCAACACTGTTCTTGTTGGCAAAGACACTGACTTGTTGATACTACTGTGCTACTATTTTCGCAAGAATACTGCGCACACTCTCTACTTAATGTCGGAGCCGAAAAAGGGTTCATTGAATCCAAGACAATACTTGGACATTGGCAAAGTCAGAGAGGCTCTGGGTGATACTGTCTGTGAAAACACTCTCTTCATCCATGCGTACCTGGGATGCGACACGACATCAAGGGTCTTTGGGATCGGCAAAGGCACTGGAGTCAAACTGTTCAAGGACAATGAAATGTTCCAGCAAGAGGCCCTAATTTTCGGCAATAAAGAGTCAACACAGGATGAGGTCATTGCTGCAGGAGACAGAGCAATGGTTTGTGTGTACGGAGGCAAACCATCAGACAATTTGAACGAATTGAGGGTAGCAAAATTTCATGCTAAGGTGACAACAAACAAAACATCGTTGCACCCACGGGTACTTCCGCCCACGAGCTCAGCTTCCAAATATCACAGCCTACGGGTATTCCAACAGGTTCAGGAGTGGAAAGGACACAAACTCAACCCACTTGACTGGGGATGGAGGATCATGGACACCAGGATGATCCCTATGCATTCTGACCTCGCTGCAGCACCAGACTATCTCCTAAAGCTGGTTAGGTGTTCTTGCAAGGGTGGTTGCAGTGATAAACGTTGTGGTTGTCGGAAACTTGGGCTGCCTTGCACATTTGCATGTAGGGAGTGCAGAGGTATTTGTGCAAATGCAGACGAATCAGTGGACGTTTTCGAGGATGCTGATGATAGTGACCATGGAAGAGACGAAGTGACGTGTTAAATATTGTGAACGGACAGAAGGACATTGGGTACAAATAGTTGTGGTAGTGTATTCAAACATGGTTAAATAAATAATTTAGAGTTGATTTGGTGTATTATTAAGAGTGATATTGTCATATAATTAATTTCCAAACATTGCGGTAGTCCGAAAAGTTCCCAAATCGGAAAGGACCTGAAAAACCATGTTCCACTCAATATATTTAAGTATAATTTTGGGCAGATATTTAGTAGACATCAAGGTCTCAGAAAAGTATTACTTCGTTTCTCTTGCAATTAGTGGCGGGTCCATTCACATTTTGACTGGACTACATTGTCACCACATTCAGACGTTAATCTGGTGTGTGTGTGTGTGTGTGTAACCTAGCTTTTAAGTGGGAAATCTGCGGTTCGCCGAGTGGGAGCCGTGGAACGTCCACACCCGAGGTTGTGATTTCCCAGTCGCCTTGAGGGCGCCTTTACGCAGCTTTGGCAGCGTGACTGTGACTGTCATCCGAACGGGATTCTGGTCTCGATTAGACATCGTTCTGACGATTACTGGAGCGGATCGATTTTGGCTTGATGCCGGAATAGAGACATTGGGAATGTTCTTCTTTTCGCTCACTTGGAGCACAGTGAGTTATATTGTACGAACCTGATGGTACTATCATAGGAAATATATATTGGTTGTACAATTGATTACTATTGTTGTTGAACTGTTATTCTTGTGTGATCTTAATACAATACTTGTTTGTTGGTAACAATTGGTGTGGTTTCACCATTGATCTTTGACATACAGAATAACACATCTTTCTGCCGTGACTCCTCTCGGGGCTCGGAGGTACACCGTGACCGGGGTTTGGGGAGGAGCACGTAACAATTGTGAGTTTTGTATTCCTTTTTAAATTCAAGTTATTTTGGACATATATCATCAAGAAGCTGATCAAATACAAATTCACCATCAATTGTGAATAAATTGCCAATGAATCTAAAGATGTTTCCACACCTTCATGCAGTTGTTAATTTATTCTTGCACATGTTCTGGACCCAGTCAGACTCGGACATGTGCAGGAACAAATTTGCAAAGCAAGGGGCCGCATCTGAACCCATGGGTATGCCCACTGTCTGCTGGAGTATCTTGTTGCCAAATGTAAAGAAACTGTTGTTTCGGAGAAATCGAACACCAAGTTTATTTTTTCAATAACTACATGAATATCGATTTTCCATTACAGACCGTTCTTTTTTGCTCTATTTTTTGATAGACTGTAATGTATACTTCATTACCTCTGGCTTTATCTACCGCTCTGTCCAAAGCAGTTTTTTGAGCTTGTCACTTGCAAAGTTTGTGTATAACGTGGAAAAATCATAAGTTGATAGACATTTGGCCTTACCACTGTTGTTACCCTCTGCTTGAAGCAAAAAGCAGGGTTAGGCGATCGGTTGCGTACGTGTGGCTTATGTGCGAATGTGTCTGCATTAAAAAAAAAAAAAAAAAAAATTTCTCGGCAACCGTTGTTCCCATTAACACAAAATTTTACCATAGAAGCGCCTTCGCCTGCAGAATATTTTATCCATAATTATGACGTCATAGGTCATGTGGTACAAACGTCATCTTGGAAAAACATTGCACGTCTATATCTCTGAAACCGCTCAATGGGAAAAAAAAGTTGAAACATGGCTCATTTTCATGTACTCCACATGGGGAATAACATATGTTAATGATGATGTCATCTGTGCCTTCATTATGACGTCATAATTTGCCAAGTACAACGCCTCACCCGATCAGTATGAATTTTTTTTTTCTCTGCAACTGTTGGTCTGAAGGACATTAAAATATTCCACATGAGGAGGTGCTCCTATGGTGAAAATATAATGACAATTATGATGTCATAGGCAGGTGCGTGAGAGTCAGCACAGGCCCCAAGGCAAACAACCTCGGGGCCCCCACCACCACCACCCTTTCTCTCTTTTATAACTTTTTAAGGAACTTTCTTTGAGGAAGATCCTAAATTAGAGTGACGAGCTCATAAATAAAGCAACTCACAGCAGCGGCCTTTTTAGCTCACAGTACAAGTGTTGAAAAGTAAATAAATAAAGTATTAACAAATCTATAATACAAGTTGAAGTTGGTGCAACTCGTACGTGTTGCAGAGTATGGAACATACAACAACAACAACAACAACAACATGCATTTTAAGGCCATTTCCCCTGCTAGAGCGGGGGTTCGCCTTGCGGTCCCCATGACAATCTTCTCCATTTTGCCCTATTTTCTGCATCTCTCCTTGTTAATCCCCTTGCCCGCATTTCGTCTTCCACCATCTTTAGCCAAGTCTTTCTCGGTCTTCCCCGTCCTCTACTTCCTTCTACATTCATTTCCATCACTCTTCTCAACCAGTCACTTTCATCCTTCCTCAACACATGACCAAACCATCTCAACCTGTTCCTCTTCACAGCATCAATCACAGGCTCTATTCCCATCGTCTTTCGCAATTCATAATTTGTCTTCCTCTCTCTCAGGTTGGCGTCAGGAAGGGCATCCGGCCATAAAAAAAACATTGCCTCAAACAGGGAACCATGATTGTCATGGGGCCCGCAAGGCTAACCCCTGCTCTGGCAGAGAAAAATGGCCTTAAAACGATCATTCATTCATTCATTCTCTCAACGATACTCCGCACATCGACCGAACCATTCGCATTTCCACCCTTTCCAGCCTTCGTTGCTGCTCTACGTTCATTACCCATGTCTCGCTCCCATAAATCATAACACTTCTCACACATGCAGCATACACCTTTCCCTTCAGCTTCAACGACACTCCCCTCCTCATCAGCATGCCACTCAGTTCCCGAAACTTCTTCCATGCACATCTCACTCCAGCAAGCGTTGCCGAGTCTGATCCAACTTCTCCATTCAGCATGTCTCCGAGGTAGCAAAATGTTTTCACACCTTCCAGCTTCACGCCGTCTCCAAGATCCAACTCAACATTTCCTCCATCTGCAGCTCCCTCTGTGCACACCTTACATTTGAATGTAGCTGCCACACTGGTTAATGACCTTCTCAGACAACTACATTTTTGATGAACCCACTCAGCGCACATTGTACATTGAATGGAGTTCACTCCGACACCCTTCCTGCACACAGCACATGGCCACTTCCCAGTTCTTTCCACCTCACCACATGCTTTACCACTTCCATCACCTTCGTCTTTCCGATATTCACCTTCAGACCTTTTGTCTCCATACATTCCTTCCACTTGTTCATCTTTTCTTTCAGTCCATCCATACTTTCCGCAATCAACACTAGATCATCTGCATACAACAACTCCCACGGTAAACCCTCCTTTACGTTCTGAGCCAGCACCTCCATCACAGCTACAAATAGTAGTGGACTTAGTACTGACCCCTGATGCACTCCCACCTTCACCTCAAACTCACCACTGTTCCCATCCTTCGTCCTTACAGCTGTGTGCGCTCTTTTGTACATTGCCATCACGACTCTGATCAACCATTCCTCCACTCCTAACTTCCTCAATGCCCATGTCAATACTTCGCGTGGAACCCTATCGAATGCTTTCTCCAGATCAACAAACCCAAGAAACAACTTCTTCCTCTTCTCCTGCAACTGCCTCACAATAAAGAGCGCGTCTGTCGTTCCTCTTCCTGGCATAAATCCAAACTGCATTTCGTCGATCTTCACCTTCTTCCTTATCCTCCTCTCCAACACCCCCTCCAACACCTTCACTCCATGCTCCAACACCCTTATCGCTCGGTACGAGCCACACTCAAGAGGGTCACCTTTCCCCTTGTATAGAGGGACGAGGGTACTCAGTTCCCAATCCACTGGAATGCGGCCTTCTTTCACCACCAGATTACAGATCTCTGTCATTCTCTTCACACCCCAACTTCCTGCTGCCTTCAACATATCTCCCACAACTCCCGTCGGCCCTCCCGCTTTTTTACTCTTCATTTCCCTCCCGCATGCGGCTCATGCCTCATGCTTGATCCCTGGTGTTGGGCTAGCGGCTAGGGTGCCGGCTTAGGATCCTCGGATCCTGGGTTCGAATCCCGGTTGATTGCTGAATTAACGCCAGGGGGGTTGACTCAGCCTGTCATCTTTCCGAGGTCGGCAAATTGAGTACCAGTACACTGGTAATTCCCTGCTTGTCGTTAAAGGCGGCAAAAATGGTTGGCGTCAGGAAGGGCATCCGGCCGTAAAACATTGCTTCAAAAAGGGGACCGAAAAACAACAACAACCACGGTCCCCGAAAAAGGCCAACCACCGCTTTGCGGGGGAAAATGGCCTCTAAAGGTGGTTTTTTTTTGGGTTTTTTTCTCCCTTATCGCTTCCTCAACTTTCTTCTCAGTTATCTTCCCTGCCGGTCCCAAAACTGGGCCACTCTCCTTGTTGCCATCCCACCCGTCCCCTGTATTCAACAGCATTTCCATATATCTTTTCCATCTTCCTTCAATTCCATCCGGGTCCACAACGATTTGTCCCACCCCAATCCCCCAAGCAACTCACCCCCATCACATCACACCCCTCCCTCGCCATCTGCTTTGCAATCCCGAACACCGCTCCCTTACCCTCCCCCGAATCCAAGCGCCCTCCGACCTCCCCACATGCCTCCCGCGCCTCCACCACCTCCCTCTTTACAGCCTTCCCGACTGCCCTACAACCCTCATGCTCATGCCTCAGTATGGAACATAGTGCGGTCCAATTGTCCAAAGCGTCATGGAATGCTCCAAACGGCGTGAAACAGTATTTAATAAAATGCACACAAGGACAAAATTATTATTTATCCGTGTCATTTACCTGACTATTTACCGAGGAAAAACAAATGGTCACTTTTATTTAGCCGTATTTTCGAAAATAAAGGAGGTGATGACGAAAGCGGGAAGTTTGGACCGATCGAGTCAATTTGCACCCTCGACTGTTGAACACTATTTCTTCATAAGATTGGGGAAAAAAATACATGAGAAGATGGTCAATAATTTTTTTGGACAAAGAGGATACAAACCCATTTCTTTGTAACTCACATTTCTGGTTAATAACCATTTTCTGTAAAGTTTGAAAACCGAAAAAATCTTGGAAAAAACGAAAAAAGTTGCACCTCTATATCTCCGAAACCGCTACATGGAAAAAATTGAAACGTGGCTCATTGTAAAGAACTCCATATGGGGAATAGGTGTTGTTAATGATGACGTCATTGGTGCCTTAGTTATGACGTCATAATTCGACAGGGATAATGCTTAGTCTGATCAGTTTGAAATTTCTTGAGCGTGAACTACAAAAAAAAAAAAAATGGAGAATATAAATGTATGATGTTGATGTCATCGCACACGTGGTCTGCAGCCATATTGGATTAAAGAAAAAAAAAAACCTTCAAAAACAGAAGAGTTGGCTCATACAAAGTTGACTGTGCAGGGTGAGTATTCTATGAATACCATCTAGTTACTGTTTTGGATACTGTTGGTTACAGGTTTGGAATTATCAATGATCCAGAATTTGGTAATACCAGAATAAAACCTTGCCTTTTTATGATTTGTCGACGGATGCTATAAATTTTTTGACAGAACGCTATTTGTTGACAGACACACAATCGCACAGTCGCACGCAGGCACACCAAGACCGAGTTCCTTTTATATTATAGATGTAACTAATGAAGGCAGCAGCAGAACGAATTTGAAGGTGTACATTTTGTACATTTTTTCTGCCCATATACAAGAAAATACCTCCACATTCATTGGGCAGTGCTTTACCATGCAGCACGACAATGACCCAAATACACTGCCAACGCAACCAAGGAAGTCATCAGGGGAAAAATGTTGTAGGTTTTAGACTGGCAAAGTCAATCTCCTAATTTTAATCCAATGGAGAAATTTAATCCATTTCACTTGCTGAATAAGAAACTGGAGTAAGAAATCCCCCAACACAAACAACAATTGAAAATGGCTGCAGCAGAGGCTTGGAAAAGCATCTCAAATGAAGATACCAAGAGTTTGGTGATGTCAATGGGTCATGGGCTCAATGCAGTTATTCCATGTAAGGGATATACAACCAAATATTAACTATTATACTGTAGCGGTTACCGGAAGCATGACACAATTACCTTGCACCGGCCGATGACGCAACCGGCGAGCGGTCACTTGTCCGGACTCGCCCGGGCGTGTCCAGACTTGCCTTTCCCGGGTGAACACTTGGCTTACCTATTTGCATACCACACCCCGCATGAGAGGCGTGGCTTTTGTGTGTTGAGCTTTACTTATAAATTGCCGCCCGTTCGATGGGCTGATTCAGTGCTTTTGAGTTCTTTCGAGTGAGCTGAAAATAAATAGCTCAATGAAACTTCATTCCTGGCGTCGTTCATTTTGTCCGGTTTTATCGTGCGAGCATAGCTCCCACAATTGGTGACCCCTTTTCAAGAACATGGCGATGGAGTCATCTGTATCTTTGAAGCTCCTGGGCTTTTGGGAATCGCACGCGGCCGTCTGGTTCGCCCAAGCGGATTCTCTCTTCGCCCTGCGGAACATCACGGAGGACACGACGCGCTACCACCATGTGGTCTCTGCGCTCAACGCCTCCACCGCGGCCCGGGTCCTGAGCTTCCTACAGAACCCGCCGAACGCCGACAAATACGGCGTGCTCAAAGGCCTACTCCTCGGTGCGTTTGGACTCACGGAGACCGAACGCGCGCGACAACTACTCGACCTCCCGGAGCTGGGTGAGGCCCGTCCATCCGAGCGCATGGACCACATGCTGGCTCTACTCGGCGACCACAGCCCGGATTTCCTCTTCCGCGAGCTGTTCCTCCGGCAGCTACCCGGGCAGGTACGGTTAGCTTTGGCTAACTCGCTCATCACGGACCCTCGCGCTCTGGCCAAGGAGGCCGATAAATTTTTCTCGGCCAGGTGACACGTCGGAGCGGCCACCTGGAACCGCACGACGCACACCGGGGACCGCTCCGGCCGCCGTACGATGGACCTTTCCGGGTCCTGAAGAGGGACGACAAGTCGTTCATCATCGACATCAGCGGCAAGCCGGACTGCATCTCCGTGGACCGCCTCAAGCCGGCCCATTTGGACCTTGACCAACCTCCACGGTTGGCCCTTCCTCCACGACGGGGCCGTCCCCCGTCAACCAAGCCCCCCGCCCGACCATCCACCGCCACGCCACCTACCACCCCCACACGAATCGCCAGGGGTCGTTTCGGCCGGGTCATCAAGACCCCCCTCAAACTGACTCTCCCGGTGCATGTTAATTCTGGGGGGGCGGATGTAGCGGTTACCGGAAGCATGACACAATTACCTTGCACCGGCCGATGATGCAACCGGCGAGCGGTCACTTGTCCGGACTCGCCCGGGTGTGTCCAGACTTGCCTTTCCCGGGCGAACACTTGGCTTACCTATTTGCATACCACGCCCCGCCTGAGAGGTGTGGCTTTTGTGTGTTGAGCTTTACTTATAAATTGCCGCCCGTTCGATGGGCTGATTCAGTGCTTTTGAGTTCTTTCGAGTGAGCTGAAAATAAATAGCTCAGTGAAACTTCATTCCTGGCATCGTTCATTTGGTCCGGTTTTATCGTGCGAGCATAGCTCCCACAATACTCCTTTAATTTATTTTAAGTTAATCTGTTGCAATACTTGTGTTCACCTAAAATGGGGACTGAACATAAAAAGTGTTATCATTCTACAATGGTAAAACATATATGTATAGAAATACCAATAAATAAAATAAATAAAGGCTGAACTTATGCCTCATATTCATATTTTAATCACAAATCCATATTTGAGTATATAGCAACAATAAAAAAGGGGGGGGGTGAGGGGGGATAGGGAAGATATGATCCAGTAAATCAATTTAAAACCATGGATCAAATTTTAGTGGTCTTTCGATAATTTAATAGGAAATAGGATGTGGAGTTTCATACATTAAATATTCATGACAGTATTCAAGGTTTAATTTGGTTTAAAAGAAAACTATTTTAAAAACACCAAGACCTTCCTCTTTGATATACATTTTGTGGTTGCGAGATCGGTGATATAACACATACAAAGTTTCATGCGCAGCTCAATGGAATATTGCTCCTGCCTCACACGGTTGAAACCAAAGCATTCAGAATCATTGGAATCTCCCACGATGAAGCTGATTCTGAGGGGCGGTCTCGGTCTCGGCAGGCAGATTGGTGGTCTTTCTGTCTTCTACAGACTCCTCTCTGGCCTAGCTGGCCTAGCTCCCCCAGCTCTGTCTGTGTTCTGTCCCCCAAATATTCCTGCAGGTCGCACAAGATCTGCCAGCAACCCTCTTATGGTTAAACTGCCAAAATCAAGACTCTCTGCTCACCTTCACTCTTTCATTCCTCTTTCTTCCCACCTCTAGAACAAAATCCCACACTCTCTTCAATCCCTCTCCTCCCTCCAGGTCTTTAAAACAGCTGTTCACCACCATCCCCTATCCAAAACCTTGATCTTTTCTACCCCCGTTAAAACACCCCAAATCCACCTCTTTCAATCCCCAACTTTCCTAAAATTCCTAGTAGTGTTCATTTGCTTTATACCATGTACCCTTCACTCCTCCCCAGCCCTCCCCCTTCCACAGATCTACCAACGTCCCTGTTCTCTACTCTTGTTGTGCTTGTTTATTTCCCCCTCTCTCCCCCTCTTGTCTCCCACTCCCTTCTATGTATGTTTTATGTGTCAGTGCAAGTTTTCATGTTCAATGTGTTAGCTTTTACATGAGCCACGATTCTGTATACAAAATAAATTTTAAAAGACACTAGAAGAGTTGTATGAATACCAAATGCAGTTATCATTAGGTGGGAGATATTGCAGACATACAATTTTGAGGTTTTATCAATTATATGCTCATGAAGAGCAAGTGCTTCAGCATGAGTTAAGGAGCAAAGGTTAAACAGTGCAATGTGGGTTTTACTGCACGAGAGTTGGCTCTGATGAGAGTAACTCGGGAGAGGAATGGAGATAACGAAGATGAAGCAATGGAAAGGGTCAGACTTGTGTTACAAGTAATAGTTACAATTACAACAGATGCATTTTGATGATGACTTTGAACAGTCACAGGAATTGGAAGCGTAACGGTGAAGACAAGGGGAAAATCAAAGTGAAAAGTTAGATAATATGGGACTTTCTAAATTGCTTAATCCACCCGACAATGCTTGGCATGCATGTGCAAAAACCCATAGAGAGTAATTTTCAGGGCATATGAATTGCCATCATGTGTGTGTGTGCTGTAAGGAGTGTTACCTAAAATGGCACACTTGTGTAAAGTTTGTAAAGTAAAGCTTTGTAAAGCTTTTAAAAGAAGCCAAATATACATGGAAAGGTACCTGAGGAAAAGCTGGGGTATGTGCTCTGCACAAAAAAGAGTTGGGGGGAGACACCGTATCTGATTTGGGTGCTTCTGAATATCAATGGGCAGACCATATAATCGGGCTTGTGAATGCACAGGGTATGTTTAAAATCAAATTTTGAAGTGACGTTTCATATTAATGGTAGAGGGATAGTGATGCTATTTAACAGCTTGTCTGTAATGCATGAAGTTCAGTAGGAGAAACAGCCATAATATTTATAGCATAAAAACAGTTGAAACTAAAACAGCACTTAGTTGAGCGCATACCTCCACCAGGCTGAACAGTTTACATTTTGTATCCCACCGATAGGAGGATCTGCCTCCGGATCTTAACCAAAATCGAATAGGCTTGTTCTTGTCACCTACCCAACTCTTCACCACGTTTTGTCAAGGAACGTTCACAACGTTTTGAAGTATCGTACTATATATTATTTTCAGCCCGATCTCTCAATGGTGAAGAATCACTTTAAAAAGATTTAAAAGGCCTCGTATCCAGATCTGGATCTCACGAAAATATAATCAATTCATCCATGCCACACACCCAATATACCCACCAGGTTTCCTCCGAATCCGTCCACAACGTGTTGAGAAATCAAGCGATATATCGTTTTTGGTCCGATCTCTCAGATGACTCAGGGGGTTGACTCAGCCTGTCGTCCTTCCGAGGTCGGCAAATTGAGTACCAGCTTGCTGGGATGAATGATCCCGGTGTGTACCCCGGTTTAGAATAGGTACACTGTATCCCTGCGCATCGTAGGAGCGTGACCAAGGGTTGGCGTCAGGAAGGGCATCCGGCCATAAAAACATTGCCTCAAACAGGGAACCATGATTGTCATGGGGCCCGCAACGCTAACCCCCGCCCCAGCGGGGAAAATGGCCTTAAAACGATCATTCATTCATTCATTCTCAGTGGTGAAATAATTACTTAAAACTATAGTGTCCGAATCTGGATCTTCATCAAAATCGAATCAGATTGTCTCTGTCACACACTCAACCTGCCCACCAAATTTAGTCCGGATCAGTCCACAACTGTTTGAGATATCATTCTCAAAGAAAAACAAACAGGCAGACAGAGAGGGGTGAAACCACAACTCCCGTTGACCTTCAGTGGTTGAGGTAATGACAAACTCAAACAGAAAGTTGGCATTTCACGCAAGAAGCTTGAAAAAGTAGGGGAAGACCAGACAAATGATATGCAACCAGAACCTGTTTGACGACACAAGGGTGGCAGCCAGAACACTAGACTGATAGAAATGGCAACACGAGTCACAAGACACAGGGTGTAGAAAGCTGGCTTGTATATCTCTCGAACCCTTCATATGAAATACAGAGATGCCCCACACAATACATCGTGATTGTGTAATTACATCTCCACCCTGACCGCTTTAATGCAAATACTTTTCCCCTTTCCGGAGTGGCACACTGAAGAGTTGCTAATGTCCCTTGATTCACCTTGGCTTGTAATGGAAAGGGACCAGCGGCAGCAGCTTCCCTGAGATTTTAGCTTAGCTCAGCTGACATATGCCGTCAATTTTAGCATTTTATTCCTGCAACCTCAGAGATAAATCATCTATATCAGAGATAAATCATGTATCAGAGTTAGATCAGAGAGAGAAAAAAAACTAAGAAAAAAAAAACAAAAACCTCAGAGATGCTCTGCTTTCTCTGACTATTTTGACCAAAAATAAATTACTTCTGCAACCTCCCCCAATGTCCCTTAGACATTTGCCACTTTTCTTTCGTTCTCTATCCTGAAAATGCAATATCTCAATCAATCCTTCGAAGTTGGGAGGATGACTGGCTGAGTCAACCCACTTTGTGTTATTTCAACGACATGACAGGGGCTCAAACTCGAGAACCTAAGATCTTAAGCCAGCCACCTTAAACCAACTTATCCGGGCCTTTGTCCAGATTTATACCAGGCCTTTGCTTATCACATAAAGGCCAATACTCAGAACTCGCGTGAAAGGTTTAGTCACATAACTTTTCTACAATGTACATCAAGAGTAGAAAACATCCGAAAACCATTTTTGTAGACTCCACGATTCATGGTAACATCCCACAAAGTGGTCAACGATGCAGTGTTGCAACTTGTTTATAGTGCAAAATACATAAAATCTAACTGAAGACAATAGTGAGGAGGTCCTGTCTGCAGACTTAGCTTATGCACCGTTAATGATTTAAACAATACATGATGTTGACGATCTTTGATAAACCCTCAATGGTGTCGAGCAAGTGCATCATCCTTTTTGAAAAAAGAACTAGAGATCATGCCAATAACAGTCCTGCCCACACATGCCCGCTATTGCACTGAGGTATACATGTATATTAATGATATGATCTGCCCCCGTCATTTGCATTTTTGGTGGGGGAGATGGAACTTCCATGCAGCTCGGCCTCGTCCCAGCACAAAAAATTCATCAGCATCGATTTCAAAATCCTTTACGTTCAGTTCAATGGCCTCCTTTCAAGGAGTTTCTCAATCATCATCGTTTTGATGATAAAAACACACGCTTGTCATTATTTAGCAACGGAGAAAATTCAATACAACAAAAGCATGGAGGTTGTAGTAGTACTGTAGTAGTCATACTGCAGTAGTAGTCTCCCTCTTCCAAATCCTGGTGGCGTCTGGTCAAATCTGTTTCTGGTGTTTGTTCCCCCTCCATCCCCTCAAACGGCTACATGGCTGACTCCGCACGTGAAAAGGATGAATGCCTCAACTCTGTGTTTGCCTCTAAATCTTGTGACCCAAACCCATCCTTCTCTGTACCCACCGTACCCAGTCGTACCCAGCTGCTCCTGGACTCTGTGTCCTTTCCTCCTGACAAGGTGGAAAAGTTTCTGTCAACCCTCGACTCTGATTCTGCAACTGGACCTGACGGCATCAGCCCACGGGTCCTAAAATCATGTTCCTCCGCTCTTTCACTCCCTCTCTCTTTTGCTCAAGGTCATCTGCCATCTGCTTGGAAATCAGCCAACATCACCGCTTTGCACAAAAAAGGTGCAAAAACAGATCCTAGCAACTACAGACCAATCAGCCTTCCACCAATTATCAGCAAAGTCATGGAAGCCATCATTGCTTCAGATATGAAATCTTTCCTCTTCTCCAATGGCTTGATCTCTGACCATCAATTTGGTTTCAGACCTGGTCACTCTACTCTGGACATGCTGCTTCTGCTTTCTCAACAATGGATGGAGGTCCTCAATGCCAAACAGGAAATTAGAGCTGTCTCCCTTGACATATCACGTGCCTTCGATACGGTCTGGCACCCCGCTCTGTTCACCAAACTCTCCTTCTTTGGTATCCATGGAAATCTCCACGGATGGTTGGCGGACTTCCTCTCTAGTCGTAGTCAACGTGTGGCCCTGAATGGGTTTCTCTCATCTCCTCTTCCTGTTCAGGCTGGAGTTCCCCAAGGCAGTGTTCTGGGCCCTGTGCTTTTTCTGGTCTTCATCAATGATCTCTCTGACTCTCTGGAAAATCCTATCTCTTTGCTGACGACTCTACTCTCTGTCACTCCATTCTTCATCCCTCAGATCGGCAGTCTGCAGCCTCCTCACTCTCTGCAGACCTGGACAAAATCACAGACTGGGCAAACAAGTGGAACATGTCTTTCAATCCTGACAAATCTCACACTCTTACGATGTCTCTCCGAAAAGACCGACTGGACAACCCTCCCATCCACTTTCTGAATAATGCTCTCCAAGAAGTTCTGTCACTCAAGCTTTTGGGTCTCGCTATCTGCCATGATATTTCCTGGGAAAACCACATTTCAAATCTGGCCTCCAAAGCCAGTCGCCGACTGGGCATCCTCCGTCGTGTGAAGTCCTTCCTTGGCACACCTGAGCTCCTCACCACATACAAGGCTTTCATCTGCAGCTCAATGGAATACTGCTCTCCCCTCTGGGCTGGTGCTCCTGCCTCACACCAAGCTCGTCTTCACGCTGTTGAAACCAAAGCGTTCAGAATCATTGGACTCTCCCGCGATGAAGCTAACTCCAAGGGCCTTTCACTCACTCACCGCAGGCAGGTTGGTGGTCTTTCCGTCTTCTACAGACTCCTCTCTGGCCTTGCCCCCGCAGATCTCTCTGGGCTTTGTCCCCCAAATATTCCTGCAGGTCGCACAAGATCTGCCTGCAACCCTCTTATGGTTAAACTGCCAAAATCAAGACTGTCTGCTCACCTTAACTCCTTCATTCCTCTTTTCTCCCGCCTCTGGAACAAACTCCCTCACTCTCTTCAATCCCACTCCACCCTCCAGGTCTTTAAAACAGCTGTTCACCACCATCTCTTATCTTCCCCCATCCAAAACCTTGATCTTTTCTACCCCTGCTAATTTCACCCCAAATCCTACACTTTTTTTTGAAATACCAACTTCTGTCCTGGAAGTCCTTGGTGTCCTTGTGTTTTATACCTCTCCCACCCACCCCTTCCCACACCACCACCCCCCAAGCCCTCTCCCTCCCTCACTTCTCCCTGCTCTCAAATGTTGTGTTTGTGTGCTTCCCCTTCTCTCCCCATCTTGTCTTCCGCTCCCTCTTTTTATATATTTTGTTTGTCTGGTTGATTTGTTTGTGAAATAAATATTAGCTCTTTCACGAGCCTCGATTCAGTATACAAAAAAAAAAAAAAAAAAAGTAGTAGTAGTAGTAGTAGTAGTAGTAGTAATAGTCATAGTAGTAGTGGTAGTAGTAGTAGACATAATAGTCGTGGTAGCAGTAGTAAACATAGTAGTAGTAGTCATAGTAGTAGTCCTACTAGTGGTAGTAGTAGTCACAGTACTAGTAGTGGTATTAGTCATTGTAGTAGTATTGCGGTTTTGTGCCAAGCTCTTTATTCTAATCCATTATTCCCTCATTCTGAATGTAACTGAGCAGTAACAAGAAACCTTGTTACCTCTCCTCAGTGAAAGACACATGAAAGTCCGCTTGGAGTTTGCAAAAAAGCACCTAAAGGACTCTCAGACTGTGAGAAACAAGCTTCTGTGGTCTGATGAAACCAAGATTGAACTGTTTGGCTTCCATCTGGCCACTCTGCCATAAAGCCCAGATCGGTGGAGTGTTGCAGTGATGGTTGTCCTTCTGGAAATTTCTCCCATCTCCACACAGGATCTCTGGAGCTCAGCCAGAGTGACCATCAAGTTCTTGGTCACCTCTCTTACCAAGGCCCTTCTCCCCCGCTTGCTCAGTTTGGCCGGGCGGCCAGCTCTAGGAAGAGTCCTGGTTGTTCCAAACTTCTTCCATTTAAGAATTATGGAGGCCACTGTGCTCTTGGGAACCTTCAATGCAGCAGAGATTTTTTTTGTAGGCTTCCCCAGATCTGTGCATCGACACAATCCTGTCTCTGAGCTCTGCAGGCAGTTCCTTCGACCTCATGCCTTGGTTTTTGCTCTGATATGCATCGTCAGCTGTGAGACCTTATATAGACAGGTGTGTGCCTTTCCAAATCATGTCCAATCAATTGAATTTACAACAGGTGGACTCCAATCAAGGTGTAGAAACATTTCAAAAGATGATCAAGAGAAATGGGAGGCACCTGAGCAAAATTTCAAGCGTCATAGCAAAGGATCTGAATACTTATGTCAATGTGATATTTCAGTTTTTCTTTTTAATACATTTACAAAACTTTCTAAAATCCTGTTTTCTCTTTGTCATTATGGGGTATTGAATGTAGATTGATGAGGGAAAAACATGAATTTAAACGATTTCAGCATAAGGCTGCAACATAACAAAATGTGAAAAAAGTGAAGGGGCCTGAATACTTTCTGAATGCACTGTACTACCACTACTACTGCACATGTTCCAACACTGTGAGGTCTTCTCAGAAATGTGTTTAGCCCAAGTCATTCACGAACCAGCTGGCTAGGCCAAACATTCGGCTGGAGATTATTCAGGCAGGAATTTGTAATTTATTCAGGGTGCCGGCGATAACTCGCCTAATCTTCATGCAAAACACGTGGAATCTAACGTCCACAAACTGAAGCCAACAGAAGGGACAACAAAGCATAACATCCATCCGAGGGACAATGCACTTTGTGATGCAACACCCTGACAGCGTAACATCAATTAGACAGTTCATATTCAGCTCGGGAATAAAACCAAGAAAAGACGGTTCAAACTTCAAAGGTAAGTGGGCTTTGTTCCATCATGTCCGACAATGGACAACAACAACAACAACAACAACAACAACAACATGCATTTTAAGGCAATTTTCCCTGCTAGAGCGGGGGTTAGCCTTGCGGTCCCCATGACAATCTTCTCCATTTTGCCCTATTTTCTGCATCTCTCCTTGTTAACCCCCTTGCCCGCATTTCTTCTTCCACCATCTTTAGCCAAGTCTTTCTCGGTCTTCCCCGTCCTCTACTTCCTTCTACATTAACTTCCATCACTCTTCTCAACCAGTCACTTTCATCCTTCCTCAATACATGACCAAACCATCTCAACCTGTTCCTCTTCACAGCATCAATCACAGGCAATATTCCCATCATCTTTCGCAATTCATCATTTGTCCTCCTCTCTCTCAACGATACTCCGCACATCCATCGAACCATTCGCATTTCCACCCTTTCCAGCCTTCGTTGCTGCTCTACGTTCATTACCCATGTCTCGCTCCCATAAATCATAACACTTCTCACACATGCAGCATACACCTTTCCCTTCAACAACAACAACAATAATCATATCAATAACACGTAAAGCAATTATTTAATTGTGCATAAAGCAGATTAAATTTACGAGAATTGAACAATTTTTTTGTAAATCGGCATCGTTTCGTTTAGTTTTCAATGTTAAACTTTCAGAGAGCTGATAAAGTGAGCAAGTCACAATTCACTACAACAACTAGAACAGCACTCGGTAGAGCGCATACCTCCGCCAGGATGAATAGTTTCTGTTTTGTATCCACTGACAGGCCGGATTTGGATTCGGATCTGAACCAAAATCTAATCAGCTTGTGCTTGGCACCGAACCAACGCGTCCACAAAGTTTAGTCATAACTCGTCCATAACTTTTTTAAATATCATGTTATATATCGCTTTTCACCCGATCTCCCAATGGTGAAGAATCACTTTAAAAAACTCTGATCTAGATTCAAATCTTCACCAAAATTGAATCATTTCGTCCTTGTCACATACACAACCTTTCCGCCAAATTTCATCTGAATCTGTCGACAACTTTGAGATATCGTGCTCACAGACAAACAAATACACAAGCAGACAGACAGAGAGAGAGACGTGAAAATATAACCGCCATCCACCTTCGGTGATGGAGGTAATAATCTGCAGAATACACATCGATTACATTGGCCCAAGCATATAGGTAAATGATAATGCAATAAAACAGAATCTTACAAATAAAATATGGACAATTATCATGCAGCAAGAAGTACCTGCACTGAGATTGAAGAAGATTCTGCAGAGGGCGACCAAACTCCAACTGTAGGTGTGGAGAGCGTTTCCTGTGCATTGTGCTCTCGCTTGACCATCATACTTGCTTTTTCCCTCAGGATAAAATGATCCAAAGGGTGCATGGTATTTGTCTGGGTTCCGACACAATCCTCCGCAATGCCTTTGGTGTCCAGCCGGGAACCAAGAGCATCGGTCTTCCCATTGCCGAGGCATTTTATTCCATCCTGGTATGAAATATTTGGGATAGGCTGGTACGAACAGGACCTGGGAAAAAGAGCTGGTTGGATATATTCAAAAGTGGCGTGTCCATTGTGACTTGCTCTATTCTCCAGAGGAGAATGCCGGTAGCTTTCAAAATTAGCCTCAGCACGAATCCATGGCAACGAATACGCCGGCAACTGCGATGCACCCGAATGGCTCTGTAGGCCGGAGGGGGTTTGGACGACTCGGGAGCAGTGTGAAGGCACGTTGCTGCGCAATATCTGGAGCAGTAGCGACTGGTGGTGACAGCACAACTTGGCTAAGAAGGTGTGGAGCCTTGACTGATGCATGGTCGTCCCGGCGGGAACATTATTGGCCGTCTTTGTGCTAGTCTCTGAGCTGGGCCTCTGATGTTCCGGAAATGTTCTGTGTTGGCAACAAAAACGACGGAGATGACAGTCAGGATACGATCATGAAACTTCCTTTGAGAGCCGACAGGACAGCGAAGAGGTCGTGTAATCGCCTAATGTGAATTACAATCCCGACCCAACTATAAATTGTACCTACGATGCTTTGCAAACTGAACATTCAATTTGCAAAAAAGATTTGCAAAATTTCCAGCTTCTGGACTGCCAGCAAATGTTTTCGCTTCAAGGATCCCCTGCTGCTTTCTGAAAAAGCTACGTCATTGCATTCTGGTACCCTGGCCAAATTGTTGGGAAGGCAATGCAAAAGGTCTGTATTTTTTTTTTTTTTAAGATGAGACCTTCTTGGAAGCCCATTATGCCCCAAAAAGAGGATGGAATCTGAACTTGCTTTGGCACGAGGATTTTAAGCCACTGAACGACAAGCACCTGTCCTATGCAAATCAATTACGAGAACGGCACTCAGTAGAGCATAGCTCCGCCAGGTTTGAACCGTTTACGTTTTGTATCCCACTGATAGGCCGGATCTGAATTCGGATCTGAACCAAAATCTAATCGGCTTGTTCTTGTCACCGAACAAACTCATCCACCAAGTTTAGTCATATCTCGTCCATAACTTTTCAAAACATGTTATACATCGCTTTTCACCCGATCACTCAATGGTGAAGAATCACTTTAAAAATTCTCTGATCCAGATCTGGACTCAAATCTTCACCAAAATCGAATCACTTCTTCCTTGTCAGAGACCCAAACCAACCGGTCCACCAAGTTTCGTCCAAATCCATCCACAACTTTTTGAGATATCCTGCTATGTATCGTTTTTGGCCCAATCTCCCAATGGTGAAGAATCACTTAAAAAATTATAGTAGCCGGATCCGGATCTTCACCAAAATCTAATCATTTCGTACTTGTCACATACACTACATCTCTGCCAAATTTCGTCCCAATCCGTCCACAGCTTTTTGGGATATTTTGTTCACAGACAAACAGACAGAGAGACGGGTGAAAACAACCTCCATCGACCTTCGGTGGTGGAGGTAATGAGGCAAAAACAGAATGAATGAATTAATGAATGATCGTTTTAAGGCCATTTTTCCCCGCTAGAGCGGGGGTTAGCCTTGCGGGCCCCATGACAATCATGGTTCCCTGTTTGAGGCAATGTTTTTATGGCCGGATGCCCTTCCTGACGCCAAACCTTCGTCGCCTCTTACGATGCGCAGGGATACGGTGTACCTATTCTAAACCGGGGTACACACCGTGATCATTCATCCCAGCAAGCTGGTACTCAATTTGCCGACCTCGGAATGATGACAGGCTGAGTCAACCCCCCTGGTGTTAATTCAGCGATCGACTGGGATTCGAACCCAGGATCCTAGGATCCCAAGCCAGCACCCTAACCGCTAAGCCAAGCCAAAACAGAATACTGTAGTATATTGGAAATTCAAACTTTGAACACGTATATTTCTATATAACCGAGGTGAAGAAATGCGTTTTTCACCTTTCGTGGGGTGTTGCAATCGTGAGTAACGACTTGCAGTCGTGAGTGTTGTAGTCGTGGAGTGTTTCGTGAGCAAGGACTGCATCAAGGCCTGGCTGGTCCTGCTTATCTCCATTATGTCCATTGGTTGTCAGGGACAAGTCCAGTGCACCACCTAACAGAAATAAATAAAAAGTGCAAGTGTGAAACTCATTTCGGTCTATTTAACCTGTCAAGTCAGAGAGTTTGGAATGAGGAAGCACAAATCATTTTCCTCGTACAGGACACAAATGAGGAGTACATAAAACACGTACTAGTCAACAATGCTTTAATAACGATCTCAGTATCTTTCAGCCAAATTCAAAGTACACACTGATTGTCCTACGAATAAAACCTCCAACTTAGGGCATCAATTGTTGAGGCGTCACAAAGTCATTGCACTGCCTCCATGCCCGTCGACACGTGACCTACGACCCCAACCACCCCCACCACCTGCCTTCTACCCCAACAATTCTAAAATCGTGCTCACACTTATCGTACTGCAGGTGAATAAGTTTCTGCCGTGAGAGATCCAGAGGTTCATTGTGGCCCACTACATGATCAAAAACCCCACGCTGTTCCCAGGGCCCAAAGCACTGTTCCGATGGCCAGCTCATGGTTGATTATCATCCGCATTCAGAGATTCATTCGTGATCTGCTGGAACAAAAAAGGCATTACATGGCAGATGTGTGGACATTCAAGGCACGCTGGGAGGCATTAGCTTACTGTAATAATAGTCTTGTGCCTTATGAAAATGACATCATTAATCGATGCAAACTTTATCTTCCTCCAATGATTCACGGCAAAATTGGGTTGCAAATCCCTTTTCACAAACCGAATTGCAGTCTCGGTTACAATGTTGGGTATTTCAGGCTCACCGGCCACAATGTTGACGTTCAGATGAGTGCCCTCAAAATCTGCCTTTCCTTTGGATGCTTTTAGTCCCACCACAGCCAGAAAGAAAACCCACAACCACTTCCCACAACAGCCGCACTTATTACAGTTTAACAAAAGTACCACTGTACACTTATTGTCAATTCTAAATTCAGCCAACTATATTTATTCAAATAAATTTTCAACTAAATTCAACTTCAACTAAAAATTCAACTAAATTCAAATATTCACAAATATATATATATATACTGTATATAAATATATATAAATATATATATATATATATATATATATATATATATATATATATATATATATATATATATATATATATATATATACTGTATGTATATATATAAATAAATAAATAAATAAATAAATATATATATATATATATATATATATATATATATATATATATATATATATATATATATATATATATATATATATATATATATATATATATATAGTTACGGATCCGGAGTACGGCACTCCCCTTAGCAAGGGGGGTTAATCCCCTTGGGCAGGGTTCTCAAAACCCCAACAATATATATATTTGTCTCTTGTCTGCTGTCTTTGAAAAATAATGTGAAAGTTCACTTGTGTCTCCTAATGTCTCATCGTGTAAGCACTTTCGCTCGAAGGAAATAAATAAATAATTAAAAAATACATCGGAATGTTTGATACATTGTCTTTCCATCTGCTTTGATCATCTGACTTTGAGTCCTCATTGCATGCAAATCTTTCTCTTATACTTCCTGTGTTTCAAGAGCTGCACAGGTTATCACCACCTCAAGCTGCTCCGAAACGTGGGCCAATTCCACTTAAAAAAAAACCGTCAGCGTGACTCATGGCATTACTGGAAGTGCCAAGGTGACGTCCGAGTGCAGGATCTCTAGGGAAAGACCGGGCGTCCCGACGCATGAAATACGCCGCAGAAACAGGGAAGGCAGAGCAATGAGCGGTCTTCAACCCAGAAAGCATGAGCTTCCCCATGGCTGCAAGGTCAGCTCAAGATACCGGGCCTTGCGTGGGTGGCTTTGGCGACGCAACCCTTCCGCATTCCTGTTCGGCCCTGGGAATAATGAGTGAAGGCTTGACTGTGCCCTCAGTATAGGATCTGGACCCACGGCCACATGGTCTAGCTCGCTCACTGTGAGCAGGCCTTCGAGTCTTCAAAATGACCCACAGGGGACAATTCTTTCGCAGGGAAATTTCATTTTAAACAACATTCTGCTCGTGTCCTTGGGAATTCCTAAACTTGATAGCAAGAAATCACAGGGGAAAAAAAAAAAAGAAGCTTTAGCATAGGGGCAACCCCCCACCCCCTAAAATCTTTATAAAGAAAACATCGTCATGAAAATACCCCCAAAAACCCCAGTGCACACTTGGCAACAGATATGGAATGCAGGAGATTATGAAATATATACGATTTAGCTTCCTGGTGGAACAAACAATTCAAAGTCCAATAAACTTTTGATCATACATTCATATTGCACCCCCACTCTCAATGACTCGTCTGGTCAGCACAATAAGCTCTGGGGTCTATTGTGACGTCAGTTCCGGCCAATTCTGCTCTCCGCCAAAACAAGAGCAGAACACTGAATTCATGTTCATCAACAGATTGCCGAGCACTTGTTCGATTTACACGAGACTGCCGATTTATCGACACGATATTCAGGCACACTTGCACGTCATGTCGTCATAATCCCCGTGCGCACGCTTCCACATCATTCACAAATACACGGATGCCATTTGACGACACGATGCCATAGAAAGCAAGACAGAATTTATTTATTTACTTTCGAATTTTAAGCCAAATCGAGTTGCAGACATCTCGTGTCCCCAAGACAAAATTTGAACCATTTTCCGTTTTTCGCGTGATGCCAAATGCAATGACGTCATGAGAAAGTTTGTCAGGTCGTGCCGGACGTCACTGCGATCAGCATCAGCAGTCCCGCTCGTTTCACGCGTCGCTTCGTGCTCTCGCAAAATGCACTTGGCGACCTTTTCCCGGGTCCTCGGAGCCGTAAAAAATTCAAAACGGTTAAACAACCGGGTTCACGGTGATTGCCGCATCCTGGAGAGTTCATTGTGCTTTTGTTGAAAAAGCCGATGCACGACTCACGTTCGTCCGGGTTTATTAAAGCTTTAAGTTTAAGGCCGGCGTCGAAAATGGTCCGGATCGCAGGGGTTTCATATCTTGGCTCGAAATTCTGACACCTTTAAGGTGGGATGCTCCACGGGGACGGACACCTTCCCCCCCCCCCCCTCCCTCACCAGGAAAGGGAGGGCGCGTCGCCCGGCTCGTGCACAGGACGACGGTGACGGACTCACAATGACTGGGGAGGGGTAGCACAGGTAACCCCGGCGTTTGATTTAACCGAAACGTTATTGTGAGCCCCGGGGAAGCGGCGGAGCAGCGAGCTGAAAACAAAGGACCAAGCACCCGCCGTGCGCCCCGCTGGCTTCCCCCTCGTCATGTTCGGCAAGCCGGTGCGTCCACGCTGTCCATCCTGTGACCGTGTTGGTACCGGGTACGATGCCGCCGGTACGCGGTGCACCCTCCGATTGCTCCCAAAGTACGCACGTTATTGCGATACGAAGCAAGTGCCGTACGGGCGAAAGGAGGCGAGCCTCATATCGAGCGTGCGCGTGGACCGCGTGCATGTGCTGCTTGCTGTCCGTACCGCGAAACTCACGTGCTCGGGGAATCCGGACGCACGGCGTCTTCGCTTGAAGAGGATCGAATGGAGCGACCAGAACTACCGAAGCTCTCAAGCGAGCCACGGATCGCAGTAATCGCACAGCCGGGAAAGGGGCGGGTGAGCGCGTACAACTGGGCGGAGCGTGTACAACTGGGCGGAGCGTGTCCGATTCACGCGCCCATGGGTGGACGGCGTAGGTGGGCGGGGCAAATGTGATTCACGAGCCCACGAGTGGACGGCGTAGGTGGGCGGGGCGTCTGATTCACGAGTACACGGATGGACGGCGTAGGTGGGCGGAGCATCTCCTTCTCCGACAAAACCTGACGTCAGGCGGAAGCGCCAAGGGGCTCGAGATGGGGTGGGAGCAACGGAGGCTTTGAAAAGCAGAACTTGGGGGATAGAGTGGGGGTGGTCTCGCGGCTTGAATCTGGACTTTGGGGGCTGGGGCCGACTACGAGCGAGATGGCTGCTTGGATTTAAAAAAAAAACGATCATGGTTATTAGGTCGGTGGGAAAAATCAAGTTTGGGGCTTTAGCAGTTTCATGGCGGCGCGTTTCGTCGGGGTACAGGTGCGAAGAACCTATCGGGATTGGATCGCGGGCTCGTGGTGCGCACAATACCAATGTCGGACGTTCTTTGTCTGCAAATGCAACCAACATGGTTCGATTTGGACAACCTTGCCGGCCGACTGTTACCCCTAACATGGATATGTAGGCCTACATGCACACCTTCTACAAGAAATAAATTAATTAAAAAAATTAATTATATATACATATACTGTATATATATATATATATATATATATATATATATATATATATATATATATATATATATATATATATATATATATATATATATATATACACATACACACACACACATCAGTGTAATGTAGTTCATCATTACCGCAAGTGATGTATTAAATCGTGGTTTCCCTTTGTCATTTCCAAGGTTTTGTGAATCGCATCAGCCGGTCGCGACTCGTGTCGAAGGCAAAGCCAACAACGTGTCACAGTGAACAAGGGAAGTGATGTGAAGTTCCAGACTCCAGATTCTCCTAAATCACATGTCATCGGGTGAACAACCGGTTGATAACTTCGCAGGTAAATAAAATAAATAAATAAACAAATCCACTTCGTCCTGATCCATCATCCGCACCGTTAATTAGCTACGTCATCGGGTGAACAACCAGTTGATAACTTCGCAGGTAAATAAAATAAATAAATAAACAAATCCACTTCGTCCTGACCCATCATCGGCACCGTTAATTACATGTCATCGGGTGAACAACCAGTTGATAACTTCGCAGGTAAATAAAATAAATAAATAAACAAATCCACTTCGTCCTGATCCATCATCCGCACCGTTAATTAGCTACGTCATCGGGTGAACAACCAGTTGATAACTTCGCAGGTAAATAAAATAAATAAATAAACAAATCCACTTCGTCCTGATCCATCATCCGCACCGTTAATTAGCTACGTCATCGGGTGAACAACCAGTTGATAACTTCGCAGGTAAATAAAATAAATAAATAAACAAATCCACTTCGTCCTGATCCATCATCGGCACCGTTAATTGTAAGT
This sequence comes from Myxine glutinosa, assembly GCF_964187855.1. Lineage (NCBI taxonomy): Eukaryota > Metazoa > Chordata > Myxini > Myxiniformes > Myxinidae > Myxine > Myxine glutinosa. The sequence goes on from NC_136263.1 coordinate 134,739,594, forward strand.
ACCGATTCGCTAATCGAATGTAAATCGATATTAAGTGTTCTGACAACCCCAATAGATCGATTCGATTGCCGTCGTTCCGTAATAATAATCGTCGTTTACCCGTGGGCTCGCATTTACGTCGTCTAAGTTTGTAAAGTCCGTAATAGGTAGGTACGTACCCTAAGAAGGTGTTCCATTTATACCGTGTGTTAGTGTGTATCTACCTGCTGCTGCCACACACCGCAAAGCTCGTACCCCGTGCACGTCATTATCAGTAATTATTTCGCGCAATCACTGATTCCTTTGCCCGACACCGACCAACGAACGAACCTTATTTTCACCTTTTTATATCGTTGTGACGATTTGGATTCGAGATTACCTGCATGTTCTGTTTATTGGCAGTTTAACCGAATTTTAAATGAACAGCCAGGTAGGATGTGTACCTGGACGTACTCATCAAGCGCTGTGTATGAAATACGCGTGTGTGCAGGTGTGTGAGTTAGCAATGACTAGTGCAGGTGGCCATCAATGTGGCTTTTCTTTGGTACGACAGGTACAGCGATTCATTTGGAACCTGTGGGTTGTAACAGGTGAGGCTGTACTGTACACGAGCAGGTGTACTGTACATGAGCCGGCGCACCGTACACGAGCCGGTGTACTCTACACGGAGCCGGTGGGATCGTCGTGATTCGCAGACACGTGCCCAGAATTCTCGATCTCCCCGACCTGTGCCGTGATGTTCACGCTGCATTGCGTACCTGTGGGTGTCGGAGCCCGGTGCGTCGGCTCTCCTGCAAACGTCCCGCACAGGTGCGGTAAAGACATGCAGGTTAAAATGAGCGACATTCCACCATAGAGAACGTGTCCATTTGGAGATATCCGAGTGCAGTGCACGCGATTGCGTCATTGTAGAGCAACGTCATGATACCGACATCGAGTGGAGGAAATGGTGTCGCAGCGACACTGTCTGTGTACAATGTTCCTCCTATTATACTGTATGCATCTTGCGTGCGTTTTACCTGCATTGCGATGCATCATGTGCTACCAAAATTACCAGAAACTCGTGTTTGATGTCGAGGTAGTAATTCATAAAGTAACTGCCAAAAGCAGCAATTAATTTATACATGTTGTAATGTTGTTGTACAATGTTGTACATGTTATTGTACAATTGTTATTGTACAATTGTACATGTTGTTGTACAATGTTACAATGTACAATGTTACAATGTTGTACAATTGTTGTACAATGTTGTACAATGTTGTACATGTTACAATGTTGTAAGACGAGTGAAGCAAACGGCCCCTGTTCATGGGAAACGCAAGGATCATTTTCACAATTAGTGAACACACATCACGCTCGTGGGACATGAGATATTAACACCTCTCTCGCCACAACTTGCTTGTGGCACAAGGATTCCAAGGCTCTCTTTAACAGACAAATCAAGTCGTAACACTATTCGTGTAAATGCCGAACGTGGTTATAACAGCGTGTTAACGCCACTTCGCAATAGCAATGCATGTTCGCCACTAGGTGCGCCTCGGCGACGCCCTGCTCCAAACGACACGTACAAGCCGAGGCCACGTTGCCGCCGGAATCGCAGCGCGTTTGATCGCGCCGTGTCCTTTGCCCGGGGAGTTGTTTATCTAAAACCCGATCCACCCGCAGGAATTCGAGCCAAACCTCGAGCGCGGAATGCCAGGCGGCGGCCAATAGCAGGCGAGTCGGCGCTGTCTCCGCAGCCAATCAGCGCGCAGCCAAAAGCTGCCTGGGTGTTCGCGAGGCGTCGGCCGCCGCGGTCGTGCGATCGCCACCAAGAGCGGGTTTCCGCGAAACGAGGACTTACCATGATCCCAAAATCGTTCCATTTACCCATTTTGTTTGAAGATGGGAGAGATAACTCCATGCTTTTTTTTTACCTCCATGTGGGGTTATTTACCCTCATTGTAGCTAACTCCATGCGTCGGGGGAGTTATTTACCCTCGATGTGGATAACTTTGTGTTTTGGTGGATTTATTTACCTTCAGTATGGATAACTCCCCGTTTTGGGAGTTATTTACCCTCATTGTAGCTAACTACATGATTTAGTGGGGTTATTTACCCTAATTGTAGCTAACTAAATGATTTAGTGGGGTTATTTACCCTCATTGTAGCTAACTACTTGATTTAGCGGGGTTATTTACCTTCATTGTAGCTAACTACATGATTTAGCGGGGTTATTTACCCTCATTGTAGCTAACTACATGATTTAGCGGGGTTATTTACCCTCATTGTAGCTAACTACATGATTTGGCGGGGTTATTTACCCTCATTGTAGCTAACTACATGATTTGGTGGGGTTATTTACCCTCATTGTAGCTAACTACATGATTTAGCGGGGTTATTTACCCTCATTGTAGCTAACTACATGATTTGGCGGGGTTATTTACCCTCATTGTAGCTAACTACATGATTTAGCGGGGTTATTTACCCTCATTGTAGCTAACTACATGATTTATCGGGGTTATTTACCCCCATTGTAGCTAACTACATGATTTGGCGGGGTTATTTACCTTCATTGTAGCTAACTACATGATTTGACGGGGTTATTTACCCTCATTGTAGCTAACTACATGATTTAGCGGGGTTATTTACCCTCATTGTAGCTAACTACATGATTTGGCGGGGTTATTTACTCTCATTGTAGCTAACTACATGATTTAGCGGGGTTATTTACCCTCATTGTAGCTAACTACATGATTTAGCGAGGTTATTTACCCTCATTGTAGCTAACTACATGATTTAGCGGGGTTATTTACCCTCATTGTAGCTAACTACATGATTTAGCAGGGTTATTTACCCTCATTGTAGCTAACTACATGATTTGGCGGGGTTATTTACCCTCATTGTAGCTAACTACATGATTTAGCGGGGTTATTTACCCTCATTGTAGCTAACTACATGATTTAGCGGGGTTATTTACCTTCATTGTAGCTAACTACATGATTTGGCAGGGTTATTTACCCTCGTTATAGCTAACTACATGATTTAGCGGGGTTATTTACCCTCATTGTAGCTAACTGCATGATTTGGTGGGGTTATTTACCTTCATTGTAGCTAACTACATGATTTGACGGGGTTATTTACCTTCATTGTAGCTAACTACATGATTTAGCGGGGTTATTTACCTTCATTGTAGCTAACTACATGATTTGGCGGGGTTATTTACCCTCATTGTAGCTAACTACATGATTTAGCGGGGTTATTTACCTTCATTGTAACTAACTACATGATTTAGCAGGGTTATTTACCTTCATTGTAGCTAACTACATGATTTAGCGGGGTTATTTACCCTCATTGTAGCTAATTACATGATTTAGCGGGGTTATTTACCCTCATTGTAGCTAACTACATGATTTAGCGGGGTTATTTACCCTCATTGTAGCTAACTACATGATTTGGCGGGGTTATTTACCCTCATTGTAGCTAAGTACATGATTTAGCGGGGTTATTTACCCTCATTGTAGCTAACTACATGATTTAGCGGGGTTATTTACCCTCATTGTAGCTAACTACATGATTTAGCGGGGTTATTTACCCTCATTGTGGATAACTTCTTGTTTTGGTGGTTATTTACCCTCATTGTAGCTAACTACATTATTTAGCGGGGTTATTTACCCTCATTGTAGCTAACTACATGATTTGGCGGGGTTATTTACCCTCATTGTAGCTAAGTACATGATTTAGCGGGGTTATTTACCCTCATTGTAGCTAACTACATGATTTAGCGGGGTTATTTACCCTCATTGTCGCTAACTCCCTGATTTAGTGGGGTTATTTACCCGCATTGTAGCTAACTACATGATTTAGCGGGGTTATTTACCCTCATTGTAGCTAACTACATGATTTAGCGGGGTTATTTACCCTCATTGTAGCTAAGTACATGATTTAGCGGGGTTATTTACCCTCATTGGAGCGAACTCCATGATTTGGCGGGGTTATTTACCCTCATTGTAGCTAATTACATGATTTAGCGGGGTTATTTACCGTCATTGTAGCTAACTACATTATTTAGCGGGGTTATTTACCCTCATTGTAGCTAACTACATGATTTGGCGGGGTTATTTACCCTCATTGTAGCTAAGTACATGATTTAGCGGGGTTATTTACCCTCATTGTAGCTAACTACATGATTTAGCGGGGTTATTTACCCTCATTGTCGCTAACTCCATGATTTAGTGGGGTTATTTACCCGCATTTAAAAAAAATTTTTTTTTTTTTTTTTTTGTATACAAGATCGAGGCTCGTGAAAGAGCGAACATTAATCACACAGAAAGACAAACAGACACACAAAACAAATAACATCGGGAGCGGTAGACAAGATGGGGAGAGAGGGGGAAGGACACAAACACAACATTTGAGAGCAGGGACCGAGAGACATGGAGACATCGAGAGAACTGTGGGAGGGAGAGGGCTTTGGGGGGGAGGCATGGGAAGGGGGGGGGGGGGGGGGTGGGAGAGGTATAAAACATATGGACACTGCCAAGACTTCCAGGAAAGAAGTTGGAATTTCAAACAAGGTGGATCTGGGGTGAATTAGTGGGGGTAGAAAAGATCAAGGTTTTGGATGGGGGAAGATAAGAGATGGTGGTGAACAGCTGTTTTGAAGACCTGGAGGGAGGAGTGTGATTGAAGTGAGTGTGGGAGTTTGTTCCAGAGGCGGGAGAAAAGAGGAATGAAAGAGTGAAGGTGAGCAGAGAGCCGAGATTTCGGCAGTTTAACCATCAGAGGGTGGCTGGCAGATCTTGTGCGACCTGTAGGAATATTTGGGGGACAGAGCACAGAGAGAGCTGGGGGAGCAAGGCCGGAGAGGAGAGCATTGTAGCTAACTACATGATTTAGCGGGGTTATTTACCCTCATTGTAGCTAACTACATGATTTAGCGGGGTTATTTACCCTCATTGTAGCTAAGTACATGATTTAGCGGGGTTATTTACCCTCATTGGAGCGAACTCCATGATTTGGCAGGGTTATTTACCCTCATTGTAGCTAATTACATGATTTAGCGGGGTTATTTACCCTCATTGTAGCTAACTACATTATTTAGCGGGGTTATTTACCCTCATTGTAGCTAACTACATGATTTGGCGGGGTTATTTACCCTCATTGTAGCTAAGTACATGATTTAGCGGGGTTATTTACCCTCATTGTAGCTAAGTACATGATTTAGCGGGGTTATTTACCCTCATTGTCGCTAACTCTATGATTTAGCGGGGTTATTTACCCTCATTGTAGCTAACTACATGATTTAGCGGGGTTATTTACCCTCATTGTAGCTAAGTACATGATATAGCGGGGTTATTTACCCTCATTGGAGTGAACTCCATGATTTGGCGGGGTTATTTACCCTCATTGTAGCTAAGTACATGATTTAGCGGGGTTATTTACCCTCATTGTAGCTAACTACATGATTTGGCGGGGTTATTTACCTTAATTGTAGCTAACTACATGATTTAGCGGGGTTATTTACCCTCATTGTAGCTAACTACATGATTTAGCGGGGTTATTTTCCCTCATTGTGGATAACTTCTTGTTTTGGTGGTTATTTATCCTCATTGTAGCTAACTACATGATTTGGCGAGGTTATTTACCCTCATTGTAGCTAACTACATGATTTAGCGGGGTTATTTACCCTCATTGTAGCTCACTACATGATTTAGCGGGGTTATTTACCCTCATTGTAGCTAACTACATGATTTAGCGGGGTTATTTACCCTAATTGTAGCTAAGTACATGATTTAGCGGGGTTATTTACCCTCATTGTAGCTAACTACATGATTTAGCGGGGTTATTTACCCTCATTGTAGCTAACTACATGATTTAGCAGGGTTATTTACCTTCATTGTAGCTAACTACATGATTTAGCGGGGTTATCTACCCTCATTGTAGCTAAGTACATGATTTAGCGGGGTTATTTACCCTCATTATAGCTAACTACATGATTTAGCGGGGTTATTTACCTTCATTGTAGCTAACTACATGATTTTGCGGGGTTATTTACCCTAATTGTAGCTAACTACATGATTTAGTGGGGTTATTTACCCTCATTGTAGCTAAGTACATGATTTAGCGGGGTTATTTACCTTCATTGTAGCTAACTACATGATTTTGCGGGGTTATTTACCCTAATTGTAGCTAACTACATGATTTAGTGGGGTTATTTACCCTCATTGTAGCTAAGTACATGATTTAGCGGGGTTATTTACCTTCATTGTAGCTAACTACATGATTTTGCGGGGTTATTTACCCTAATTGTAGCTAACTACATGATTTAGTGGGGTTATTTACCCTCATTGTAGCTAACTACATGATTTAGTGGGGTTATTTACCTTCATTGTAGCTAACTGCATGATTTTGCGGGGTTATTTACCCTAATTGTAGCTAACTACATGATTTAGTGGGGTTATTTACCCTCATTGTAGCAAACTACATGATTTAGCGGGGTGATTTACCCTCATTGTAGCTAACTACATGATTTAGCGGGGTTATTTACCCTCATTGTAGCTAACTACATGATTTAGCGGGGTTATTTACCCTCATTGTAGCTAACTACATGATTTAGCAGGGTTATTTACCCTCATTGTAGCTAACTACATGATTTACTGGGGTTATTTACCCTCATTGTAGCTAACTACATGATTTGGTGGGGTTATTTACCCTCATTGTAGCGAACTACATGATTTGGCGGGGTTATTTACCCTCATTGTAGCTAACTACATGATTTAGTGGGGTTATTTACCCTCATTGTAGCTAACTACATGATTTGGCGGGGTTATTTACCCTCATTGTAGCTAACTACATGATTTGGTGGGGTTATTTACCCTCATTTTAGCTAACTACATGATTTGGTGGGGTTATTTACCCTCATTGAAGCGAACTACATGATTTGGCGGGGTTATTTACCCTCATTGTAGCTAACTACATGATTTAGTGGGGTTATTTACCCTCATTGTAGCTAACTACATGATTTAGCGGGGTTATTTACCCTCATTGTAGCTAACTACATGATTTAGTGGGGTTATTTACCCTCATTGTAGCTAACTACATGATTTAGCGGGGTTATTTACCCTCATTGTAGCTAACAACATGATTTGCTGGGGTTATTTACCCTCATTGTGGCTAACTACATGATTTCGTGGGGTTATTTACCCTCATTGTAGCTAACTACATGATTTGGCGGGGTTATTTACCCTCATTGTAGCTAACTACATGATTTGGCGGGGTTATTTACCCTCATTGTAGCTAACTACATCATTCAGCGGGGTTATTTACCCTCATTGTAGCTAACTACATGATTTGGCGGGGTTATTTAATAATAATAATAATAATAATGCATTTATTTTATATAGCGCTTTTCAGGAAGCCCAAAGACGCTTTGACAGAGTGCAAAACATAATGCATAGCAAAACATAAAAACAATTGCAAAAAAAGAAGAATCAATAGGGAAATATTCAAAGCACAAAGGAGGGAGAAGGAGAGGAGATAGTCAGGGGTTAGATGCTGTGGGTTAAATGTTGAATGCAGTGTTGAACAGGTGGGTCTTGAGTGATGTTTTGAATGTGGTGAGTGAGGAGGATTGTGAGTGAGGAGGTTATTTACCCTCATTGTAGCTAACTACATGATTTAGCGGGGTTATTTACCCTCATTGTAGCTAACTACATGATTTAGCGGGGTTATTTACCCTCATTGTAGCTAAGTACATGATTTAGCGGGGTTATTTACCCTCATTGGAGCGAACTCCATGATTTGGCGGGGTTATTTACCCTCATTGTAGCTAAGTACATGATTTAGCGGGGTTATTTACCCTCATTGTAGCTAACTACATGATTTGGCGGGGTTATTTACCTTAATTGTAGCTAACTACATGATTTAGCGGGGTTATTTACCCTCATTGTAGCTAACTACATGATTTAGCGGGGTTATTTACCCTCATTGTGGATAACTTCTTGTTTTGGTGGTTATTTACCCTCATTGTAGCTAACTACATGATTTGGCGAGGTTATTTACCCTCATTGTAGCTAACTACATGATTTAGCGGGGTTATTTACCCTCATTGTAGCTAACTACATGATTTAGCGGGGTTATTTACCCTCTTTGTAGTTCACTACATGATTTAGCGGGGTTATTTACCCTCATTGTAGCTAACTACATGATTTAGCGGGGTTATTTACCCTAATTGTAGCTAAGTACATGATTTAGCGGGGTTATTTACCCTCATTGTAGCTAACTACATGATTTAGCGGGGTTATTTACCCTCATTGTAGCTAACTACATGATTTAGCGGGGTTATTTACCCTAATTGTAGCTAAGTACATGATTTAGCGGGGTTATTTACCCTCATTGTAGCTAACTACATGATTTAGCGGGGTTATTTACCCTCATTGTAGCTAACTACATGATTTAGCAGGGTTATTTACCTTCATTGTAGCTAACTACATGATTTAGCGGGGTTATTTACCCTCATTGTAGCTAAGTACATGATTTAGCGGGGTTATTTACCCTCATTATAGCTAACTACATGATTTAGCGGGGTTATTTACCTTCATTGTAGCTAACTACATGATTTTGCGGGGTTATTTACCCTAATTGTAGCTACCTACATGATTTAGCGGGGTTATTTACCCTCATTGTAGCAAACTACATGATTTAGCGGGGTGATTTACCCTCATTGTAGCTAACTACATGATTTAGCGGGGTTATTTACCCTCATTGTAGCTAACTACATGATTTAGCGGGGTTATTTACCCTCATTGTAGCTAACTACATGATTTAGCAGGGTTATTTACCCTCATTGTTGCTAACTACATGATTTAGTGGGGTTATTTACCCTCATTGTAGCTAACTACATGATTTGGTGGGGTTATTTACCCTCATTGTAGCGAACTACATGATTTGGCAGGGTTATTTACCCTCATTGTAGCTAACTACATGATTTAGTGGGGTTATTTACCCTCATTGTAGCTAACTACATGATTTGGTGGGGTTATTTACCCTCATTGTAGCTAACTACATGATTTGGTGGGGTTATTTACCCTCATTTTAGCTAACTACATGATTTGGTGGGGTTATTTACCCTCATTGAAGCGAACTACATGATTTAGCGGGGTTATTTACCCTCATTGTAGCTAACAACATGATTTGCTGGGGTTATTTACCCTCATTGTGGCTAACTACATGATTTGGTGGGGTTATTTACCCTCATTGTAGCTAACTACATGATTTGGCGGGGTTATTTACCCTCATTGTAGCTAACTACATGATTTGGCGGGGTTATTTACCCTCATTGTAGCTAACTACATCATTTAGCGGGGTTATTTACCCTCATTGTAGCTAACTACATGATTTGGCGGGGTTATTTAATAATAATAATAATAATGCATTTATTTTATATAGCGCTTTTCAGGAAGCCCAAAGACGCTTTGACAGAGTGCAAAACATAATGCATAGCAAAACATAAAAACAATTGCAAAAAAAGAAGAATCAATAGGGAAATATTCAAAGCACAAAGGAGGGAGAAGGAGAGGAGATAGTCAGGGGTTAGATGCTGTGGGTTAAATGTTGAATGCAGTGTTGAACAGGTGGGTCTTGAGTGATGTTTTGAATGTGGTGAGTGAGGAGGATTGTGAGTGAGTGAGGAGGTTATTTACCCTCATTGTAGCTAACTACATGATTTAGCAGGGTTATTTACCCTCATTGTAGCTAACTACATGATTTATCGGGGTTATTTACCCCCATTGTAGCTAACTACATGATTTGGCGGGGTTATTTACCTTCATTGTAGCTAACTACATGATTTGACGGGGTTATTTACCTTCATTGTAGCTAACTACATGATTTAGCGGGGTTATTTACCTTCATTGTAGCTAACTACATGATTTAGCGGGGTTATTTACCCTCATTGTAGCTCACTACATGATTTAGTGGGGTTATTTACCTTCATTGTAGCTAACTACATGATTTGGCAGGGTTATTTACCCTCGTTGTAGCTAACTACATGATTTAGCGGGGTTATTTACCCTCATTGTAGCTAACTGCATGATTTGGCGGGGTTATTTACCTTCATTGTAGCTAACTACATGATTTGACGGGGTTATTTACCTTAATTGTAGCTAACTACATGATTTAGCGGTGTTATTTACCTTCATTGTAGCTAACTACATGATTTGGCGGGGTTATTTACCCTCATTGTAGCTAACTACATGATTTAGCGGGGTTATTTACCTTCATTGTAGCTAACTACATGATTTAGCGGGGTTATTTACCTTCATTGTAGCTAACTACTTGATTTAGCGGGGTTATTTACCCTCATTGTAGCTAATTACATGATTTAGCGGGGTTATTTACCCTCATTGTAGCTAACTACATTATTTAGCGGGGTTATTTACCCTCATTGTAGCTAACTACATGATTTGGCGGGGTTATTTACCCTCATTGTAGCTAAGTACATGATTTAGCGGGGTTATTTACCCTCATTGTAGCTAACTACATGATTTAGCGGGGTTATTTACCCTCATTGTCGCTAACTACATGATTTAGTGGGGTTATTTACCCGCATTGTAGCTAACTACATTATTTAGCGGGGTTATTTACCCTCATTGTAGCTAACTACATGATTTGGCGGGGTTATTTACCCTCATTGTAGCTAACTACATGATTTAGCAGGGTTATTTACCCTCATTGTAGCTAAGTACATGATTTAGCGGGGTTATTTACCCTCATTGGAGCGAACTCCATGATTTGGCGGGGTTATTTACCCTCATTGTAGCTAAGTACATGATTTAACGGGGTTATTTACCCTCATTGTAGCTAACTACATGATTTGGCGGGGTTATTTACCTTCATTGTAGCTAACTACATGATTTGGCGGGGTTATTTACCTTCATTGTAGCTAACTACATGATTTAGCGGGGTTATTTACCCTCATTGTAGCTAACTACATGATTTAGCAGGGTTATTTACCCTCATTGTGGATAACTTCTTGTTTTGGTGGTTATTTACCCTCATTGTAGCTAACTACATGATTTGGCGAGGTTATTTACCCTCATTGTAGCTAACTACATGATTTGGCAGGGTTATTTACCCTCGTTGTAGCTAACTACATGATTTAGCGGGGTTATTTACCTTCATTGTAGCTAACTACATGATTTGACAGGGTTATTTACCTTCATTGTAGCTAACTACATGATTTAGCGGGGTTATTTACCTTCATTGTAGCTAACTACATGATTTGGTGGGGTTATTTACCCTCATTGTAGCTAACTACATGATTTAGCGGGGTTATTTACCTTCATTGTAGCTAACTACATGATTTAGCGGGGTTATTTACCTTCATTGTAGCTAACTACATGATTTAGCGGGGTTATTTACCCTCATTGTAGCTAATTACATGATTTAGTGGGGTTATTTACCCTCATTGGAGCTAACTACATTATTTAGCGGGGTTATTTACCCTCATTGTAGCTCACTACATGATTTAGTGGGGTTATTTACCTTCATTGTAGCTAACTACATGATTTGGCAGGGTTATTTACCCTCGTTGTAGCTAACTACATGATTTAGCGGGGTTATTTACCCTCATTGTAGCTAACTGCATGATTTGGCGGGGTTATTTACCTTCATTGTAGCTAACTACATGATTTGACGGGGTTATTTACCTTAATTGTAGCTAACTACATGATTTAGCGGTGTTATTTACCTTCATTGTAGCTAACTACATGATTTGGCGGGGTTATTTACCCTCATTGTAGCTAACTACATGATTTAGCGGGGTTATTTACCTTCATTGTAGCTAACTACATGATTTAGCGGGGTTATTTACCTTCATTGTAGCTAACTACTTGATTTAGCGGGGTTATTTACCCTCATTGTAGCTAATTACATGATTTAGCGGGGTTATTTACCCTCATTGTAGCTAACTACATTATTTAGCGGGGTTATTTACCCTCATTGTAGCTAACTACATGATTTGGCGGGGTTATTTACCCTCATTGTAGCTAAGTACATGATTTAGCGGGGTTATTTACCCTCATTGTAGCTAACTACATGATTTAGCGGGGTTATTTACCCTCATTGTCGCTAACTCCATGATTTAGTGGGGTTATTTACCCGCATTGTAGCTAACTACATGATTTAGCGGGGTTATTTACCCTCATTGTAGCTAACTACATGATTTAGCAGGGTTATTTACCCTCATTGTAGCTAACTACATGATTTAGTGGGGTTATTTACCCTCATTGTAGCTAACTACATGATTTGGTGGGGTTATTTACCCTCATTGTAGCGAACTACATGATTTGGCAGGGTTATTTACCCTCATTGTAGCTAACTACATGATTTAGTGGGGTTATTTACCCTCATTGTAGCTAACTACATGATTTGGTGGGGTTATTTACCCTCATTGTAGCTAACTACATGATTTGGTGGGGTTATTTACCCTCATTTTAGCTAACTACATGATTTGGTGGGGTTATTTACCCTCATTGAAGCGAACTACATGATTTAGCGGGGTTATTTACCCTCATTGTAGCTAACAACATGATTTGCTGGGGTTATTTACCCTCATTGTGGCTAACTACATGATTTGGTGGGGTTATTTACCCTCATTGTAGCTAACTACATGATTTGGCGGGGTTATTTACCCTCATTGTAGCTAACTACATGATTTGGCGGGGTTATTTACCCTCATTGTAGCTAACTACATCATTTAGCGGGGTTATTTACCCTCATTGTAGCTAACTACATGATTTGGCGGGGTTATTTAATAATAATAATAATAATGCATTTATTTTATATAGCGCTTTTCAGGAAGCCCAAAGACGCTTTGACAGAGTGCAAAACATAATGCATAGCAAAACATAAAAACAATTGCAAAAAAAGAAGAATCAATAGGGAAATATTCAAAGCACAAAGGAGGGAGAAGGAGAGGAGATAGTCAGGGGTTAGATGCTGTGGGTTAAATGTTGAATGCAGTGTTGAACAGGTGGGTCTTGAGTGATGTTTTGAATGTGGTGAGTGAGGAGGATTGTGAGTGAGTGAGGAGGTTATTTACCCTCATTGTAGCTAACTACATGATTTAGCAGGGTTATTTACCCTCATTGTAGCTAACTACATGATTTATCGGGGTTATTTACCCCCATTGTAGCTAACTACATGATTTGGCGGGGTTATTTACCTTCATTGTAGCTAACTACATGATTTGACGGGGTTATTTACCTTCATTGTAGCTAACTACATGATTTAGCGGGGTTATTTACCTTCATTGTAGCTAACTACATGATTTAGCGGGGTTATTTACCCTCATTGTAGCTCACTACATGATTTAGTGGGGTTATTTACCTTCATTGTAGCTAACTACATGATTTGGCAGGGTTATTTACCCTCGTTGTAGCTAACTACATGATTTAGCGGGGTTATTTACCCTCATTGTAGCTAACTGCATGATTTGGCGGGGTTATTTACCTTCATTGTAGCTAACTACATGATTTGACGGGGTTATTTACCTTAATTGTAGCTAACTACATGATTTAGCGGTGTTATTTACCTTCATTGTAGCTAACTACATGATTTGGCGGGGTTATTTACCCTCATTGTAGCTAACTACATGATTTAGCGGGGTTATTTACCTTCATTGTAGCTAACTACATGATTTAGCGGGGTTATTTACCTTCATTGTAGCTAACTACTTGATTTAGCGGGGTTATTTACCCTCATTGTAGCTAATTACATGATTTAGCGGGGTTATTTACCCTCATTGTAGCTAACTACATTATTTAGCGGGGTTATTTACCCTCATTGTAGCTAACTACATGATTTGGCGGGGTTATTTACCCTCATTGTAGCTAAGTACATGATTTAGCGGGGTTATTTACCCTCATTGTAGCTAACTACATGATTTAGCGGGGTTATTTACCCTCATTGTCGCTAACTACATGATTTAGTGGGGTTATTTACCCGCATTGTAGCTAACTACATTATTTAGCGGGGTTATTTACCCTCATTGTAGCTAACTACATGATTTGGCGGGGTTATTTACCCTCATTGTAGCTAACTACATGATTTAGCAGGGTTATTTACCCTCATTGTAGCTAAGTACATGATTTAGCGGGGTTATTTACCCTCATTGGAGCGAACTCCATGATTTGGCGGGGTTATTTACCCTCATTGTAGCTAAGTACATGATTTAACGGGGTTATTTACCCTCATTGTAGCTAACTACATGATTTGGCGGGGTTATTTACCTTCATTGTAGCTAACTACATGATTTGGCGGGGTTATTTACCTTCATTGTAGCTAACTACATGATTTAGCGGGGTTATTTACCCTCATTGTAGCTAACTACATGATTTAGCAGGGTTATTTACCCTCATTGTGGATAACTTCTTGTTTTGGTGGTTATTTACCCTCATTGTAGCTAACTACATGATTTGGCGAGGTTATTTACCCTCATTGTAGCTAACTACATGATTTGGCAGGGTTATTTACCCTCGTTGTAGCTAACTACATGATTTAGCGGGGTTATTTACCTTCATTGTAGCTAACTACATGATTTGACAGGGTTATTTACCTTCATTGTAGCTAACTACATGATTTAGCGGGGTTATTTACCTTCATTGTAGCTAACTACATGATTTGGTGGGGTTATTTACCCTCATTGTAGCTAACTACATGATTTAGCGGGGTTATTTACCTTCATTGTAGCTAACTACATGATTTAGCGGGGTTATTTACCTTCATTGTAGCTAACTACATGATTTAGCGGGGTTATTTACCCTCATTGTAGCTAATTACATGATTTAGTGGGGTTATTTACCCTCATTGGAGCTAACTACATTATTTAGCGGGGTTATTTACCCTCATTGTAGCTCACTACATGATTTAGTGGGGTTATTTACCTTCATTGTAGCTAACTACATGATTTGGCAGGGTTATTTACCCTCGTTGTAGCTAACTACATGATTTAGCGGGGTTATTTACCCTCATTGTAGCTAACTGCATGATTTGGCGGGGTTATTTACCTTCATTGTAGCTAACTACATGATTTGACGGGGTTATTTACCTTAATTGTAGCTAACTACATGATTTAGCGGTGTTATTTACCTTCATTGTAGCTAACTACATGATTTGGCGGGGTTATTTACCCTCATTGTAGCTAACTACATGATTTAGCGGGGTTATTTACCTTCATTGTAGCTAACTACATGATTTAGCGGGGTTATTTACCTTCATTGTAGCTAACTACTTGATTTAGCGGGGTTATTTACCCTCATTGTAGCTAATTACATGATTTAGCGGGGTTATTTACCCTCATTGTAGCTAACTACATTATTTAGCGGGGTTATTTACCCTCATTGTAGCTAACTACATGATTTGGCGGGGTTATTTACCCTCATTGTAGCTAAGTACATGATTTAGCGGGGTTATTTACCCTCATTGTAGCTAACTACATGATTTAGCGGGGTTATTTACCCTCATTGTCGCTAACTCCATGATTTAGTGGGGTTATTTACCCGCATTGTAGCTAACTACATTATTTAGCGGGGTTATTTACCCTCATTGTAGCTAACTACATGATTTGGTGGGGTTATTTACCCTCATTGTAGCTAACTACATGATTTAGCAGGGTTATTTACCCTCATTGTAGCTAAGTACATGATTTAGCGGGGTTATTTACCCTCATTGGAGCGAACTCCATGATTTGGCGGGGTTATTTACCCTCATTGTAGCTAAGTACATGATTTAACAGGGTTATTTACCCTCATTGTAGCTAACTACATGATTTGGCGGGGTTATTTACCTTCATTGTAGCTAACTACATGATTTGGCGGGGTTATTTACCTTCATTGTAGCTAACTACATGATTTAGCGGGGTTATTTACCCTCATTGTAGCTAACTACATGATTTAGCAGGGTTATTTACCCTCATTGTGGATAACTTCTTGTTTTGGTGGTTATTTACCCTCATTGTAGCTAACTACATGATTTGGCGAGGTTATTTACCCTCATTGTAGCTAACTACATGATTTGGCAGGGTTATTTACCCTCGTTGTAGCTAACTACATGATTTAGCGGGGTTATTTACCTTCATTGTAGCTAACTACATGATTTGACAGGGTTATTTACCTTCATTGTAGCTAACTACATGATTTAGCGGGGTTATTTACCTTCATTGTAGCTAACTACATGATTTGGTGGGGTTATTTACCCTCATTGTAGCTAACTACATGATTTAGCGGGGTTATTTACCTTCATTGTAGCTAACTACATGATTTAGCGGGGTTATTTACCTTCATTGTAGCTAACTACATGATTTAGCGGGGTTATTTACCCTCATTGTAGCTAATTACATGATTTAGTGGGGTTATTTACCCTCATTGTAGCTAACTACATTATTTAGCGGGGTTATTTACCCTCATTGTAGCTAACTACATGATTTGGCAGGGTTATTTACCCTCATTGTAGCTAAGTACATGATTTAGCGGGGTTATTTACCCTCATTGTAGCTAACTACATGATTTAGCGGGGTTATTTACCCTCATTGTCGCTAACTCCATGATTTAGTGGGGTTATTTACCTGCATTGTAGCTAACTACATGATTTAGCGGGGTTATTTACCCTCATTGTAGCTGACTACATGATTTGGCGGTGTTATTTACCCTCATTGTAGCTAAGTACATGATTTAGTGGGGTTATTTACCCTCATTGTAGCTAACTACATGATTTATCAGGGTTATTTACCCCCATTGTAGCTAACTACATGATTTGGCGGGGTTATTTACCTTCATTTTAGCTAACTACATGATTTGACGGGGTTATTTACCCTCATTGTAGCTAACTACATGATTTAGCGGGGTTATTTACCTTCATTGTAGCTAACTACATGATTTAGCAGGGTTATTTACCCTCATTGTAGCTCACTACATGATTTAGCGGGGTTATTTACCTTCATTGTAGCTAACTACATGATTTGGCAGGGTTATTTACCCTCGTTGTAGCTAACTACATGATTTAGCGGGGTTATTTACCCTCATTGTAGCTAACTGCATGATTTGGCGGGGTTATTTACCTTCATTGTAGCTAACTACATGATTTAGCGGTGTTATTTACCTTAATTGTAGCTAACTACATGATTTAGCGGTGTTATTTACCTTCATTGTAGCTAACTACATGATTTGGCGGGGTTATTTACCCTCATTGTAGCTAACTACATGATTTAGCGGTGTTATTTACCTTCATTGTAGCTAACTAAATGATTTGGCGGGGTTATTTACCTTCATTGTAGCTAACTACATGATTTGACGGGGTTATTTACCTTAATTGTAGCTAACTACATGATTTAGCGGTGTTATTTACCTTCATTGTAGCTAACTACATGATTTGGCGGGGTTATTTACCCTCATTGTAGCAAACTACATGATTTAGCGGGGTGATTTACCCTCATTGTAGCTAACTACATGATTTAGCGGGGTTATTTACCCTCATTGTAGCTAACTACATGATTTAGCGGGGTTATTTACCCTCATTGTAGCTAACTACATGATTTGTGGGGTTATTTACCCTCATTGTAGCTAACTACATGATTTGGTGGGGTTATTTACCCTCATTGTAGCGAACTACATGATTTGGCAGGGTTATTTACCCTCATTGTAGCTAACTACATGATTTAGTGGGGTTATTTACCCTCATTGTAGCTAACTACTTGATTTGGCGGGGTTATTTACCCTCATTGTAGCTAACTACATGATTTGGTGGGGTTATTTACCCTCATTTTAGCTAACTACATGATTTGGTGGGGTTATTTACCCTCATTGAAGCGAACTACATGATTTGGCGGGGTTATTTACCCTCATTGTAGCTAACTACATGATTTAGTGGGGTTATTTACCTTCATTGCAGCTAACTACATGATTTAGCGGGGTTATTTACCCTCATTGTAGCTAACTACATGATAGGGGGGGTTATTTACCCTCATTGTAGCTAACTACATCATTTAGCGGGGTTATTTACCCTCATTGTAGCTAACTACATGATTTGGCGGGGTTATTTAATAATAATAATAATAATAATGCATTTATTTTATATAGCGCTTTTCAGGAAGCCCAAAGACGCTTTGACAGAGTGCAAAACATAATGCATAGCAAAACATAAAAACAATTGCAAAAAAAGAAGAATCAATAGGGAAATATTCAAAGCACAAAGGAGGGAGAAGGAGAGGAGAGAGTCAGGGGTTAGATGCTGTGGGTTAAATGTTGAATGCAGTGTTGAACAGGTGGGTCTTGAGTGATGTTTTGAATGTGGTGAGTGAGGAGGATTGTGAGTGAGTGAGGAGGTTATTTACCCTCATTGTAGCTAACTACATGATTTAGCGGGGTTATTTACCCTCATTGTAGCTAACTACATGATTTATCGGGGTTATTTACCCCCATTGTAGCTAACTACATGATTTGGCGGGGTTATTTACCTTCATTGTAGCTAACTACATGATTTGACGGGGTTATTTACCCTCTTTGTAGCTAACTACATGATTTAGCGGGGTTATTTACCCTCATTGTAGCTAACTACATGATTTGGCGGGGTTATTTACCCTCATTGTAGCTAACTACATGATTTAGCGGGGTTATTTACCCTCATTGTAGCTAACTACATGATTTAGCGGGGTTATTTACCTTCATTGTAGCTAACTACATGATTTAGCGGGGTTATTTATCCTCATTGTAGCTAACTACATGATTTATCGGGGTTATTTACCCTCATTGTAGTTAACTACATGATTTGGCGGGGTTATTTACCCTCATTGTAGCTAACTACATGATTTAGCGGGGTTATTTACCCTCATTGTAGCTAACTACATGATTTAGCGGGGTTATTTACCCTCATTGTAGCTAACTACATGATTTAGCGGGGTTATTTACCTTCATTGTAGCTAACTACATGATTTGGCAGGGTTATTTACCCTCGTTGTAGCTAACTACATGATTTAGCGGGGTTATTTACCCTCGTTGTAGCTAACTACATGATTTGGCGGGGTTATTTACCTTCATTGTAGCTAACTACATGATTTGACGGGGTTATTTACCTTCATTGTAGCTAACTACATGATTTAGCGGGGTTATTTACCTTCATTGTAGCTAACTACATGATTTGGCGGGATTATTTACCCTCATTGTAGCTAACTACATGATTTAGCGGGGTTATTTACCTTCATTGTAGCTAACTACATGATTTAGTGGGGTTATTTACCTTCATTTTAGCTAACTACATGATTTAGCGGGGTTATTTACCCTCATTGTAGCTAATTACATGATTTAGCGGGGTTATTTACCCTCATTGTAGCTAACTACATGATTTGGCGGGGTTATTTACCCTCATTGTAGCTAAGTACTTGATATTAGCGGGGTTATTTACCCTCATTGTAGCTAACTACATGATTTAGCAGGGTTATTTACCCTAATTGTCACTAACTCCATGATTTAGCAGGGTTATTTACCCTCATTGTAGCTAACTACATGATTTAGCGGGGTTATTTACCCTCATTGTAGCTAAGTACATGATTTAGCGGGGTTATTTACCCTCATTGTAGCGAACTCCATGATTTGGCGGGGTTATTTACCCTCATTGTAGCTAAGCACATGATTTAGCGGGGTTATTTACCCTCATTGTAGCTAACTACATGATTTAGCGGGGTTATTTACCCTCATTGTAGCTAACTACATGATTTAGTGGGGTTATTTACCCTCATTGTAGCTAACTACATGATTTGGTGGGGTTATTTACCCTCATTGTAGCGAATTACATGATTTGGCGGGGTTATTTACCCTCATTGTAGCTAACTACATGATTTAGTGGGGTTATTTACCCTCATTGTAGCTAACTACATGATTTGGCGGGGTTATTTACCCTCATTGTAGCTAACTACATGATTTGGTGGGGTTATTTACCCTCATTTTAGCTAACTACATGATTTGGTGGGGTTATTTACCCTCATTGAAGTGAACTACATGATTTGGCGGGGTTATTTACCCTCATTGTAGCTAACTACATGATTTAGTGGGGTTATTTACCCTCATTGTAGCTAACTACATGATTTAGCGGGGTTATTTACCCTCATTGTAGCTAACTACATGATTTAGTGGGGTTATTTACCCTCATTGTAGCTAACTACATGATTTAGCGGGGTTATTAACCCTCATTGTAGCTAACAACATGATTTGCTGGGGTTATTTACCCTCATTGTGGCTAACTACATGATTTGGTGGGGTTATTTACCCTCATTGTAGCTAACTACATGATTTGGCGGGGTTATTTACCCTCATTGTAGCTAACTACATGATTTAGTGGGGTTATTTACCCTCATTGTAGCTAACTACATGATTTGGCGGGGTTATTTACCCTCATTGTAGCTAACTACATGATTTGGTGGGGTTATTTACCCTCATTTTAGCTAACTACATGATTTGGTGGGGTTATTTACCCTCATTGAAGCGAACTACATGATTTGGCAGGGTTATTTACCCTCATTGTAGCTAACTACATGATTTAGTGGGGTTATTTACCCTCATTGTAGCTAACTACATGATTTAGCGGGGTTATTTACCCTCATTGTAGCTAACGACATGATTTAGTGGGGTTATTTACCCTCATTGTAGCTAACTACATGATTTAGCGGGGTTATTTACCCTCATTGTAGCTAACAACATGATTTGCTGGGGTTATTTACCCTCATTGTAGCTAACTACATGATTTGGAGGGGTTATTTACCCTCATTGTAGCTAACTACATGATTTGGCGGGGTTATTTACCCTCATTGTAGCTAACTACATCATTTAGCGGGGTTATTTACCCTCATTGTAGCTAACTACATGATAGGGGGGGTTATTTACCCTCATTGTAGCTAACTACATCATTTAGCGGGGTTATTTACCCCCATTGTAGCTAACTACATGATTTGGCGGGGTTATTTACCTTCATTGTAGCTAACTACATGATTTGACGGGGTTATTTACCCTCTTTGTAGCTAACTACATGATTTAGCGGGGTTATTTACCCTCATTGTAGCTAACTACATGATTTGGCGGGGTTATTTACCCTCATTGTAGCTAACTACATGATTTAGCGGGGTTATTTACCCTCATTGTAGCTAACTACATGATTTAGCGGGGTTATTTACCTTCATTGTAGCTAACTACATGATTTAGCGGGGTTATTTATCCTCATTGTAGCTAACTACATGATTTATCGGGGTTATTTACCCTCATTGTAGTTAACTACATGATTTGTCGGGGTTATTTACCCTCATTGTAGCTAACTACATGATTTAGCGGGGTTATTTACCCTCATTGTAGCTAACTACATGATTTAGCGGGGTTCTTTACCTTCATTGTAGCTAACTACATGATTTAGCGGGGTTATTTACCCTCATTGTAGCTAACTACATGATTTAGCGGGGTTATTTACCTTCATTGTAGCTAACTACATGATTTGGCAGGGTTATTTACCCTCGTTGTAGCTAACTACATGATTTAGCGGGGTTATTTACCCTCGTTGTAGCTAACTACATGATTTGGCGGGGTTATTTACCTTCATTGTAGCTAACTACATGATTTGACGGGGTTATTTACCTTCATTGTAGCTAACTACATGATTTAGCGGGGTTATTTACCTTCATTGTAGCTAACTACATGATTTGGCGGGATTATGTACCCTCATTGTAGCTAACTACATGATTTAGCGGGGTTATTTACCCTCTTTGTAGCTAACTACATGATTTAGCGGGGTTATTTACCCTCATTGTAGCTAACTACATGATTTGGCGGGGTTATTTACCCTCATTGTAGCTAACTACATGATTTAGCGGGGTTATTTACCCTCATTGTAGCGAACTACATGATTTGGCGGGGTTATTTACCCTCATTGTAGCTAACTACATGATTTAGTGGGGTTATTTACCCTCATTGTAGCTAACTACATGATTTCGCGGGGTTATTTACCCTCATTGTAGCTAATTACATGATTTAATGGGGTTATTTACCCTCATTGTAGCTAACTACATGATTTAGCGGGGTTATTTACCCTCATTGTAGCTAACAACATGATTTGCTGGGGTTATTTACCCTCATTGTGGCTAACTACATGATTTGGTTGGGTTATTTACCCTCATTGTAGCTAACTACATGATTTGGCGGGGTTATTTACCCTCATTGTAGCTAACTACATGATTTGGCGGGGTTATTTACCCTCATTGTAGCTAACTACATCATTTAGCGGGGTTATTTACCCTCATTGTAGCTAACTACATGATTTGGCGGGGTTATTTAATAATAATAATAATAATAATGCATTTATTTTATATAGCGCTTTTCAGGAAGCCCAAAGACGCTTTGACAGAGTGCAAAACATAATGCATAGCAAAACATAAAAACAATTGCAAAAAAAGAAGAATCAATAGGGAAATATTCAAAGCACAAAGGAGGGAGAAGGAGAGGAGATAGTCAGGGGTTAGATGCTGTGGTTTAAATGTTGAATGCAGTGTTGAACAGGTGGGTCTTGAGTGATGTTTTGAATGTGGTGAGTGAGGAGGATTGTGAGTGAGTGAGGAGGTTATTTACCCTCATTGTAGCTAACTACATGATTTAGCGGGGTTATTTACCCTCATTGTAGCTAACTACATGATTTATCGGGGTTATTTACCCCCATTGTAGCTAACTACATGATTTGGCGGGGTTATTTACCTTCATTGTAGCTAACTACATGATTTGACGGGGTTATTTACCCTCTTTGTAGCTAACTACATGATTTAGCGGGGTTATTTACCCTCATTGTAGCTAACTACATGATTTGGCGGGGTTATTTACCCTCATTGTAGCTAACTACATGATTTAGCGGGGTTATTTACCCTCATTGTAGCTAACTACATGATTTAGCGGGGTTATTTACCTTCATTGTAGCTAACTACATGATTTAGCGGGGTTATTTACCCTCATTGTAGCTAACTACATGATTTAGCGGGGTTATTTACCCTCATTGTAGCTAACTACATGATTTAGCGGGGTTATTTACCCTCATTGTAGCTAACTACATGATTTAGCAGGGTTATTTACCCTCATTGTAGCTAACTACATGATTTAGCAGGGTTATTTACCTTCATTGTAGCTAACTACATGATTTAGCGGGGTTATTTACCCTCATTGTAGCTAACTACATGATTTGGCGGGGTTATTTACCCTCATTGTAGCTAACTACATGATTTAGTGGGGTTATTTACCCTCATTGTAGCTAACTACATGATTTAGCGGGGTTATTTACCCTCATTGCAGCTAACTACATGATTTAGCGGGGTTATTTACCCTCATTGTAGCTAACTACATGATTTAGCGGGGTTATTTACCTTCATTGTAGCTAACTACATGATTTAGCGGGGTTATTTACCCTCATTGTAGCTAACTACATGATTTGGCGGGGTTATTTACCTTCATTGTAGCTAACTACATGATTTGACGGGGTTATTTACCTTCATTGTAGCTAACTACATCATTTAGCGGGGTTATTTACCTTCATTGTAGCTAACTACATGATTTGGCGGGATTATTTACCCTCATTGTAGCTAACTACATGATTTAGCGGGGTTATTTACCCTCATTGTAGCTAACTACATGATTTGGCAGGGTTATTTACCCTCATTGTAGCTAACTACATGATTTAGTGGGGTTATTTACCCTCATTGTAGCTAACTACATGATTTAGCGGGGTTATTTACCCTCATTGTAGCTAACTACATGATTTAGCGGGGTTATTTACCTTCACTGTAGCTAACTACATGATTTAGCGGGGTTATTTACCCTCATTGTAGCTAACTACATGATTTAGCGGGGTTATTTACCTTCATTGTAGCTAACTACATGATTTAGCGGGGTTATTTACCCTCATTGTAGCTAACTACATGATTTGGCGGGGTTATTTACCTTCATTGTAGCTAACTACATGATTTGACGGGGTTATTTACCTTCATTGTAGCTAACTACATCATTTAGCGGGGTTATTTACCTTCATTGTAGCTAACTACATGATTTGGCGGGATTATTTACCCTCATTGTAGCTAACTACATGATTTAGCGGGGTTATTTACCTTCATTGTAGCTAACTACATGATTTAGCGGGGTTATTTACCTTCATTTTAGCTAACTACATGATTTAGCGGGGTTATTTACCCTCATTGTAGCTAATTACATGATTTAGTGGGGTTATTTACCCTCATTGTAGCTAACTACATTATTTAGAGGGGTTATTTACCCTCATTGTAGCTAACTACATGATTTGGCGGGGTTATTTACCCTCATTGTAGCTAACTACATGATTTAGCGGGGTTATTTACCCTCATTGTAGCTAAGTACATGATTTAGCGGGGTTATTTACCCTCATTGTAGCGAACTCCATGATTTGGCGGGGTTATTTACCCTCATTGTAGCTAAGTACATGATTTAGCGGGGTTATTTACCCTCATTGTAGCTAACTACATGATTTGGCGGGGTTATTTACCTTTGAAGGAACTGCGCTCCAACGCGAGTCGAAAGAATTGACGCGACCAAAGACGGAATTCGTCCGAGTTGCTTTATTGAAACAAAACAGCTCAGGTATTCTGCCCAAGCCCGTTTATCGGGCAACAATATATATACACATTTATGTCGGGAAGTTTGCCCGGCAAAAGCTATACCGGGCATGCCCGGGTATCGAGGGTGAGCCTTGGAAAGGCGAGTCTGGACCTGCCCGGGCGTGTTTGGCTGCGGCCTGGCAAGTCGAGGCTGGGCGTGCCCGGGCGCTCTGGGCGAACACTTGAAAGGCGATAGCGGGCATGCCCGGACGCTCTGGGCGAGCCCTGAAAAGGCGATAGCGGGCATGCCCGGACGCTCTGGGCGAGCCCTGGAAAGGCGATAGCGGGCATGCCCGGACGCTCTGGGCGAGCCCTGGAAAGGCGATAGCGGGCATGCCCGGACGCTCTGGGCGAGCCCTGGAAAGGCGAGAGCGGGCATGCCCGGGAAAGACGAGACCGGGCGTGCCCGGGAGGTTCGGGCGTGCCCGGGAACAGTGAGTCCAGGCATGCCCGGGAGAGGCGCGTCTGGCCGTGTTCTGGCCGGTGCAAGGCGATTATGCACATCCAGCGGTAACCGCTACACCTTCATTGTAGCTAACTACATGATTTAGCGGGGTTATTTATCCTCATTGTAGCTAACTACATGATTTAGTGGGGTTATTTACCCTCATTGTGGATAACTTCTTGTTTTGGTGGTTATTTACCCTCATTGTAGCTAACGACATGATTTGGCGAGGTTATTTACCCTCATTGTAGCTAACTACATGATTTAGCGGGGTTATTTACCTTCATTGTAGCTAACTACATGATTTAGCGGGGTTATTTACCCTCATTGAAGCTAACTACATGATTTAGCGGGGTTATTTACCCTCATTGTAGCTAACTACATGATTTAGCGGGGTTATTTACCCTCATTGTAGATAACTACATGATTTAGCGGGGTTATTTACCCTCATTGTAGCTAACTACATGATTTAGCAGGGTTATTTACCCTCATTGTAGCTAACTACATGATTTAGCGGGGTTATTTACCCTCATTGTAGCTAACTACATGATTTAGTGGGGTTATTTACCCTAATTGTAGCTAAGTACATGATTTAGCGGGGTTATTTACCCTCATTGTAGCTAACTACATGATTTAGCGGGGTTATTTACCCTCATTGTAGCTAACTACATGATTTAGCAGGGTTATTTACCTTCATTGTAGCTAACTACATGATTTAGTGGGGTTATTTACCCTCATTGTAGCTAAGTACATGATTTAGCGGGGTTATTTACCCTCATTATAGCTAACTACATGATTTAGCGGGGTTATTTACCTTCATTGTAGCTAACTACATGATTTAGCGGGGTTATTTACCCTAATTGTAGCTAACTACATGATTTAGCAGGGTTATTTACCCTCATTGTAGCTAAGTACATGATTTAGCGGGGTTATTTACCCTCATTGTAGCTAACTACATGATTTAGCGGGGTTATTTACCCTCATTGTAGCTAACTACATGATTTAGCAGGGTGATTTACCCTCATTGTAGCTAACTACATGATTTAGCGGGGTTATTTACCCTCATTGTAGCTAACTACTTGATTTAGCGGGCTTATTTACCCTCATTGTAGCTAACTACATGATTTGGTGAGGTTATTTAACCTCATTGTAGCTAACTACATGATTTGGCGAGGTTATTTACCCTCATTGTAGCTAAGTACATGATTTAGCGGGGTTATTTACCCTCATTGTAGATAACTACATGATTTAGTGGGGTTATTTACCTTCATTGTAGCTAACTACATGATTTAGCGGGGTTATTTACCTTCATTGTAGCTAACTACATGATTTAGCGGGGTTATTTACCCTCATTGTAGCTAACTACATGATTTAGCGGGGTTATTTACCCTCATTGTAGCTAACTACATGATTTGGCGAGGTTATTTACCCTCATTGTAGCTAACTACATGATTTAGCGGGGTTATTTACCCTCATTGTAGCTAAGTACATGATTTAGCGGGGTTATTTACCCTCATTGTAGCTAACTACATGATTTGGCGAGGTTATTTACCCTCATTGTAGCTAACTACATGATTTGGTGGGGTTATTTACCCTCATTGTAGCTAACTACATGATTTAGCGGGGTTATTTACCCTCATTGTCGCGAACTACATCATTTAGCGGGGTTATTTACCCTCATTGTAGCTAACTACATGATTTAGCGGGGTTATTTACCCTCATTGTAGCTAACTACATGATTTAGTGGGGTTATTTACCCTCATTGTAGCGAACTACATGATTTGGCGGGGTTATTTACCCTCATTGTAGCTAACTACATGATTTAGTGGGGTTATTTACCCTCATTGTAGCTAACTACATGATTTAGCGGGGTTATTTACCCTCATTGTAGCTAACTACATGATTTAGTGGGGTTATTTACCCTCATTGTAGCTAACTACATGATTTAGCGGGGTTATTAACCCTCATTGTAGCTAACAACATGATTTGCTGGGGTTATTTACCCTCATTGTGGCGAACTACATGATTTGGTGGGGTTATTTACCTTCATTGTAGCTAACTACATGATTTGACGGGGTTATTTACCCTCATTGTAGCTAACTACATGATTTGGCGGGGTTATTTACCCTCATTGTAGCTAACTACATGATTTAGCGGGGTTATTTACCCTCATTGTAGCTAACTACATGATTTAGCGGGGTTATTTACCTTCATTGTAGCTAACTACATGATTTAGCGGGGTTATTTACCCTCATTGTAGCTAACTACATGATTTAGCGGGGTTATTTACCCTCATTGTAGCTAATTACATGATTTGGCGGGGTTATTTACCCTCATTGTAGCTAACTACATGATTTAGCGGGGTTATTTACCCTCATTGTAGCTAACTACATGATTTAGCGGGGTTATTTACCTTCATTGTAGCTAACTACATGATTTAGCGGGGTTATTTACCCTCATTGTAGCTAACTACATGATTTAGCGGGGTTATTTACCTTCATTGTAGCTAACTACATGATTTGGCAGGGTTATTTACCCTCGTTGTAGCTAACTACATGATTTAGCAGGGTTATTTACCCTCATTGTAGCTAACTACATGATTTAGCGGGGTTATTTACCTTCATTGTAGCTAACTACATTATTTAGCGGGGTTATTTACCCTCATTGTAGCTAACTACATGATTTGGCGGGGTTATTTACCCTCATTGTAGCTAACTACATGATTTAGTGGGGTTATTTACCCTCATTGTAGCTAACTACATGATTTAGCGGGGTTATTTACCCTCATTGTAGCTAACTACATGATTTAGCGGGGTTATTTACCTTCATTGTAGCTAACTACATGATTTAGCGGGGTTATTTACCCTCATTGTAGCTAACTACATGATTTAGCGGGGTTATTTACCTTCATTGTAGCTAACTACATGATTTAGCGGGGTTATTTACCCTCATTGTAGCTAACTACATGATTTGGCGGGGTTATTTACCTTCATTGTAGCTAACTACATGATTTGACGGGGTTATTTACCTTCATTGTAGCTAACTACATGATTTAGCGGGGTTATTTACCTTCATTGTAGCTAACTACATGATTTGGCGGGATTATTTACCCTCATTGTAGCTAACTACATGATTTAGCAGGGTTATTTACCTTCATTGTAGCTAACTACATGATTTAGCGGGGTTATTTAACTTCATTTTAGCTAACTACATGATTTAGCGGGGTTATTTACCCTCATTGTAGCTAATTACATGATTTAGCGGGGTTATTTACCCTCATTGTAGCTAACTACATTATTTAGCGGGGTTATTTACCCTCATTGTAGCTAACTACATGATTTGGCGTGGTTATTTACCCTCATTGTAGCTAAGTACATGATTTAGCGGGGTTATTTACCCTCATTGTAGCTAACTACATGATTTAGCAGGGTTATTTACCCTCATTGTAGCTAACTCCATGATTTAGCGGGGTTATTTACCCGCATTGTAGCTAACTACATGATTTAGCAGGGTTATTTACCCTCATTGTAGCTAACTACATGATTTAGCGGGGTTATTTACCCTCATTGTAGCTAAGTACATGATTTCGCGGGGTTATTTACCCTCATTGTAGCGAACTCCATGATTTGGCGGGGTTATTTACCCTCATTGTAGCTAAGTACATGATTTAGCGGGGTTATTTACCCTCATTGTAGCTAACTACATGATTTGGCGGGGTTATTTACCTTCATTGTAGCTAACGACATGATTTAACGGGGTTATTTACTCTCATTGTAGCTAACTACATGATTTAGCGGGGTTATTTACCTTCATTGTAGCTAACTACATGATTTAGCGGGGTTATTTACCCTCATTGAAGCTAACTACATGATTTAGCGGGGTTATTTACCCTCATTGTAGCTAACTACATGATTTAGCGGGGTTATTTACCCTCATTGTAGCTAACTACATGATTTAGCGGGGTTATTTACCCTCATTGTAGCTAACTACATGATTTAGTGGGGTTATTTACCCTCATTGTAGCTAACTACATGATTTAGCAGGGTTATTTACCCTCATTGTAGCTAACTACATGATTTAGTGGGGTTATTTACCCTAATTGTAGCTAAGTACATGATTTAGCGGGGTTATTTACCCTCATTGTAGCTAACTACATGATTTAGCGGGGTTATTTACCCTCATTGTAGCTAACTACATGATTTAGCAGGGTGATTTACCTTCATTGTAGCTAACTACATGATTTAGCGGGGTTATTTACCCTCATTGTAGCTAACTACTTGATTTAGCGGGGTTATTTACCCTCATTGTAGCTAACTACATGATTTGGTGAGGTTATTTACCCTCATTGTAGCTAACTACATGATTTGGCGAGGTTATTTACTCTCATTGTAGCTAAGTACATGATTTAGCGGGGTTATTTACCCTCATTGTAGCTAACTACATGATTTAGTGGGGTTATTTACCTTCATTGTAGCTAACTACATGATTTAGCGGGGTTATTTACCTTCATTGTAGCTAACTACATGATTTAGCGGGGTTATTTACCCTCATTGTAGCTAACTACATGATTTAGCGGGGTTATTTACCCTCATTGTAGCTAACTACATGATTTGGCGAGGTTATTTACCCTCATTGTAGCTAACTACATGATTTGGCGAGGTTATTTACCCTCATTGTAGCTAACTACATGATTTAGCGGGGTTATTTACCCTCATTGTAGCTAAGTACATGATTTAGCGGGGTTATTTACCCTCATTGTAGCTAACTACATGATTTGGCGAGGTTATTTACCCTCATTGTAGCTAACTACATGATTTGGTGGGGTTATTTACCCTCATTGTAGCTAACTACATGATTTAGTGGGGTTATTTACCCTCATTGTAGCGAACTACATCATTTAGCGGGGTTATTTACCCTCATTGTAGCTAACTACATGATTTAGCGGGGTTATTTACCCTCATTGTAGCTAACTACATGATTTAGTGGGGTTATTTACCATCATTGTCGCTAACTACATGATTTGGTGGGGTTATTTACCCTCATTGTAGCGAACTACATGATTTGGCGGGGTTATTTACCCTCATTGTAGCTAACTACATGATTTAGTGGGGTTATTTACACTCATTGTAGCTAACTACATGATTTGGCAGGGTTATTTACCCTCATTGTAGCTAACTACATGATTTGGTGGGGTTATTTACCCTCATTGAAGCGAACTACATGATTTGGCACGGTTATTTACCCTCATTGTAGCTAACTACATGATTTAGTGGGGTTATTTACCCTCATTGTAGCTAACTACATGATTTAGTGGGGTTATTTACCCTCATTGTAGCTAACTACATGATTTAGTGGGGTTATTTACCCTCATTGTAGCTAACTACATGATTTAGCGGGGTTATTTACCCTCATTGTAGCTAACAACATGATTTGCTGGGGTTATTTACCCTCATTGTGGCTAACTACATGATTTGGTGGGGTTATTTACCCTCATTGTAGCGAGCTACATGATTTGGCGGGGTTGTTTACCTTCATTGTAGCTAACTACATGATTTAGCGGGGTTATTTACCCTCATTGTAGCTAACTACATGATTTAGCGGGGTTATTTACCCGCATTGTGGCTAACTACATGATTTGGTGGGGTTATTTACCCTCATTGTAGCTAACTACATGATTTAGCGGGGTTATTTACCATAATTGTAGCTAACTACATGATTTAGCGGGGTTATTTACCCTCATTGTAGCTAACTACATGATTTGGTGGGGTTATTTACCCTCATTGTAGCTAACTACATGATTTGGTGGGGTTATTTACCCTCATTGTAGCTAAGTACATGATTTAGCGGGGTTATTTACCCTCATTGTAGCTAACTACATGATTTAGCAGGGTTATTTACCCTCATTGTAGCTAACTCCATGATTTAGCGGGGTTATTTACCCGCATTGTAGCTAACTACATGATTTAGCAGGGTTATTTACCCTCATTGTAGCTAACTACATGATTTAGCGGGGTTATTTACCCTCATTGTAGCTAAGTACATGATTTCGCGGGGTTATTTACCCTCATTGTAGCGAACTCCATGATTTGGCGGGGTTATTTACCCTCATTGTAGCTAAGTACATGATTTAGCGGGGTTATTTACCCTCATTGTAGCTAACTACATGATTTGGCGGGGTTATTTACCTTCATTGTAGCTAACGACATGATTTAACGGGGTTATTTACTCTCATTGTAGCTAACTACATGATTTAGCGGGGTTATTTACCTTCATTGTAGCTAACTACATGATTTAGCGGGGTTATTTACCCTCATTGAAGCTAACTACATGATTTAGCGGGGTTATTTACCCTCATTGTAGCTAACTACATGATTTAGCGGGGTTATTTACCCTCATTGTAGCTAACTACATGATTTAGCGGGGTTATTTACCCTCATTGTAGCTAACTACATGATTTAGTGGGGTTATTTACCCTCATTGTAGCTAACTACATGATTTAGCAGGGTTATTTACCCTCATTGTAGCTAACTACATGATTTAGTGGGGTTATTTACCCTAATTGTAGCTAAGTACATGATTTAGCGGGGTTATTTACCCTCATTGTAGCTAACTACATGATTTAGCGGGGTTATTTACCCTCATTGTAGCTAACTACATGATTTAGCAGGGTGATTTACCTTCATTGTAGCTAACTACATGATTTAGCGGGGTTATTTACCCTCATTGTAGCTAACTACTTGATTTAGCGGGGTTATTTACCCTCATTGTAGCTAACTACATGATTTGGTGAGGTTATTTACCCTCATTGTAGCTAACTACATGATTTGGCGAGGTTATTTACTCTCATTGTAGCTAAGTACATGATTTAGCGGGGTTATTTACCCTCATTGTAGCTAACTACATGATTTAGTGGGGTTATTTACCTTCATTGTAGCTAACTACATGATTTAGCGGGGTTATTTACCTTCATTGTAGCTAACTACATGATTTAGCGGGGTTATTTACCCTCATTGTAGCTAACTACATGATTTAGCGGGGTTATTTACCCTCATTGTAGCTAACTACATGATTTGGCGAGGTTATTTACCCTCATTGTAGCTAACTACATGATTTGGCGAGGTTATTTACCCTCATTGTAGCTAACTACATGATTTAGCGGGGTTATTTACCCTCATTGTAGCTAAGTACATGATTTAGCGGGGTTATTTACCCTCATTGTAGCTAACTACATGATTTGGCGAGGTTATTTACCCTCATTGTAGCTAACTACATGATTTGGTGGGGTTATTTACCCTCATTGTAGCTAACTACATGATTTAGTGGGGTTATTTACCCTCATTGTAGCGAACTACATCATTTAGCGGGGTTATTTACCCTCATTGTAGCTAACTACATGATTTAGCGGGGTTATTTACCCTCATTGTAGCTAACTACATGATTTAGTGGGGTTATTTACCATCATTGTCGCTAACTACATGATTTGGTGGGGTTATTTACCCTCATTGTAGCGAACTACATGATTTGGCGGGGTTATTTACCCTCATTGTAGCTAACTACATGATTTAGTGGGGTTATTTACACTCATTGTAGCTAACTACATGATTTGGCAGGGTTATTTACCCTCATTGTAGCTAACTACATGATTTGGTGGGGTTATTTACCCTCATTGAAGCGAACTACATGATTTGGCACGGTTATTTACCCTCATTGTAGCTAACTACATGATTTAGTGGGGTTATTTACCCTCATTGTAGCTAACTACATGATTTAGTGGGGTTATTTACCCTCATTGTAGCTAACTACATGATTTAGTGGGGTTATTTACCCTCATTGTAGCTAACTACATGATTTAGCGGGGTTATTTACCCTCATTGTAGCTAACAACATGATTTGCTGGGGTTATTTACCCTCATTGTGGCTAACTACATGATTTGGTGGGGTTATTTACCCTCATTGTAGCGAGCTACATGATTTGGCGGGGTTGTTTACCTTCATTGTAGCTAACTACATGATTTAGCGGGGTTATTTACCCTCATTGTAGCTAACTACATGATTTAGCGGGGTTATTTACCCGCATTGTGGCTAACTACATGATTTGGTGGGGTTATTTACCCTCATTGTAGCTAACTACATGATTTAGCGGGGTTATTTACCATAATTGTAGCTAACTACATGATTTAGCGGGGTTATTTACCCTCATTGTAGCTAACTACATGATTTGGTGGGGTTATTTACCCTCATTGTAGCTAACTACATGATTTGGTGGGGTTATTTACCCTCATTGTAGCGAACTACATGATTTGGCGGGGTTATTTACCCTCATTGTAGCTAACTACATGATTTAGTGGGGTTATTTACCCTCATTGTAGCTAACTACATGATTTGGCAGGGTTATTTACCCTCATTGTAGCTAACTACATGATTTGGTGGGGTTATTTACCCTCATTGAAGCGAACTACATGATTGGCAGGGTTATTTACCCTCAATGTAGCTAACTACATGATTTAGCGGGGTTATTTACCCTCATTGTAGCTAACTACATGATTTAGCGGGGTTATTTACCTTCATTGTAGCTAACTACATGATTTAGCGGGGTTATTTACCCTCATTGTAGCTAACTACATGATTTAGCGGGGTTATTTACCCTCATTGTAGCTAACTACATGATTTGACGGGGTTATTTACCCTCATTGTAGCTAACTACATGATTTAGCGGGGTTATTTACCCTCATTGTAGCTAACTACATGATTTAGCGGGGTTATTTACCTTCATTGTAGCTAACTACATGATTTAGCGGGGTTATTTACCCTCATTGTAGCTAACTACATGATTTAGCGGGGTTATTTACCCTCGTTGTAGCTAACTACATGATTTGGCAGGGTTATTTACCCTCGTTGTAGCTAACTACATGATTTAGCAGGGTTATTTACCCTCATTGTAGCTAACTACATGATTTAGCGGGGTTATTTACCTTCATTGTAGCTAACTACATGATTTAGCGGGGTTATTTACCCTCATTGTAGCTAACTACATGATTTGGCGGGGTTATTTACCCTCATTGTAGCTAACTACATGATTTAGTGGGGTTATTTACCCTCATTGTAGCTAACTACATGATTTAGCGGGGTTATTTACCCTCATTGTAGCTAACTACATGATTTAGCGGGGTTATTTACCTTCATTGTAGCTAACTACATGATTTAGCGGGGTTATTTACCCTCATTGTAGCTAACTACATGATTTAGCGGGGTTATTTACCTTCATTGTAGCTAACTACATGATTTAGCGGGGTTATTTACCCTCATTGTAGCTAACTACATGATTTGGCGGGGTTATTTACCTTCATTGTAGCTAACTACATGATTTGACGGGGTTATTTACCTTCATTGTAGCTAACTACATCATTTAGCGGGGTTATTTACCTTCATTGTAGCTAACTACATGATTTGGCGGGATTATTTACCCTCATTGTAGCTAACTACATGATTTAGCGGGGTTATTTACCTTCATTGTAGCTAACTACATGATTTAGCGGGGTTATTTACCTTCATTTTAGCTAACTACATGATTTAGCGGGGTTATTTACCCTCATTGTAGCTAATTACATGATTTAGCGGGGTTATTTACCCTCATTGTAGCTAACTACATTATTTAGCGGGGTTATTTACCCTCATTGTAGCTAACTACATGATTTGGTGGGGTTATTTACCCTCATTGTAGCTAAGTACATGATTTAGCGGGGTTATTTACCCTCATTGTAGCTAACTACATGATTTAGCAGGGTTATTTACCCTCATTGTCGCTAACTCCATGATTTAGCGGGGTTATTTACCCGCATTGTAGCTAACTACATGATTTAGCAGGGTTATTTACCCTCATTGTAGCTAACTACATGATTTAACGGGGTTATTTACCCTCATTGTAGCTAAGTACATGATTTAGCGGGGTTATTTACCCTCATTGTAGCGAACTCCATGATTTGGTGGGGTTATTTACCCTCATTGTAGCTAAGTACATGATTTAGCGGGGTTATTTACCCTCATTGTAGCTAACTACATGATTTGGCGGGGTTATTTACCTTCATTGTAGCTAACTACATGATTTAGCGGGGTTATTTACCCTCATTGTAGCTAACTACATGATTTAGCGGGGTTATTTACCCTCATTGTAGCTAAGTACATGATTTAGCGGGGTTATTTACCCTCATTATAGCTAACTACATGATTTAGTGGGGTTATTTACCTTCATTGTAGCTAACTACATGATTTGGCGGGATTATTTACCCTCATTGTAGCTAACTACATGATTTAGCGGGGTTATTTACCTTCATTGTAGCTAACTACATGATTTAGCGGGGTTATTTACCTTCATTTTAGCTAACTACATGATTTAGCGGGGTTATTTACTCTCATTGTAGCTAAGTACATGATTTAGCGGGGTTATTTACCCTCATTGTAGCTAACTACATGATTTAGCAGGGTTATTTACCCTCATTGTCGCTAACTCCATGATTTAGCGGGGTTATTTACCCGCATTGTAGCTAACTACATGATTTAGCAGGGTTATTTACCCTCATTGTAGCTAACTACATGATTTAGCAGGGTTATTTACCCTCATTGTAGCTAAGTACATGATTTAGCGGGGTTATTTACCCTCATTGTAGCTAACTACATGATTTAGCGGGGTTATTTACCCTCATTGTAGCTAACAACATGATTTGCTGGGGTTATTTACCCTCATTGTGGCTAACTACATGATTTGGTGGGGTTATTTACCCTCATTGAAGCGAACTACATGATTTGGCACGGTTATTTACCCTCATTGTAGCTAACTACATGATTTAGTGGGGTTATTTACCCTCATTGTACCTAACTACATGATTTAGTGGGGTTATTTACCCTAATTGTAGCTAACTACATGATTTAGTGGGGTTATTTACCCTCATTGTAGCTAACTACATGATTTAGCGAGGTTATTTACCCTCATTGTAGCTAACAACATGATTTGCTGGGGTTATTTACCCTCATTGTGGCTAACTACATGATTTGGTGGGGTTATTTACCCTCATTGTAGCGAGCTACATGATTTGGCGGGGTTGTTTACCTTCATTGTAGCTAACTACATGATTTGACGGGGTTATTTACCCTCATTGTAGCTAACTACATCATTTAGCGGGGTTATTTACCCTCATTGTAGCTAACTACATGATTTGGCGGGGTTATTTAATAATAATAATAATAATAATGCATTTATTTTATATAGCGCTTTTCAGGAAGCCCAAAGACGCTTTGACAGAGTGCAAAACATAATGCATAGCAAAACATAAAAACAATTGCAAAAAAAGAAGAATCAATAGGGAAATATTCAAAGCACAAAGGAGGGAGAAGGAGAGGAGATAGTCAGGGGTTAGATGCTGTGGTTTAAATGTTGAATGCAGTGTTGAACAGGTGGGTCTTGAGTGATGTTTTGAATGTGGTGAGTGAGGAGGATTGTGAGTGAGTGAGGAGGTTATTTACCCTCATTGTAGCTAACTACATGATTTAGCGGGGTTATTTACCCTCATTGTAGCTAACTACATGATTTATCGGGGTTATTTACCCCCATTGTAGCTAACTACATGATTTGGCGGGGTTATTTACCTTCATTGTAGCTAACTACATGATTTGACGGGGTTATTTACCCTCTTTGTAGCTAACTACATGATTTAGCGGGGTTATTTACCCTCATTGTAGCTAACTACATGATTTGGCGGGGTTATTTACCCTCATTGTAGCTAACTACATGATTTAGCGGGGTTATTTACCCTCATTGTAGCTAACTACATGATTTAGCGGGGTTATTTACCTTCATTGTAGCTAACTACATGATTTAGCGGGGTTATTTACCCTCATTGTAGCTAACTACATGATTTAGCGGGGTTATTTACCCTCATTGTAGCTAACTACATGATTTAGCGGGGTTATTTACCCTCATTGTAGCTAACTACATGATTTAGCAGGGTTATTTACCCTCATTGTAGCTAACTACATGATTTAGCAGGGTTATTTACCTTCATTGTAGCTAACTACATGATTTAGCGGGGTTATTTACCCTCATTGTAGCTAACTACATGATTTGGCGGGGTTATTTACCCTCATTGTAGCTAACTACATGATTTAGTGGGGTTATTTACCCTCATTGTAGCTAACTACATGATTTAGCGGGGTTATTTACCCTCATTGCAGCTAACTACATGATTTAGCGTGGTTATTTACCCTCATTGTAGCTAACTACATGATTTAGCGGGGTTATTTACCTTCATTGTAGCTAACGACATGATTTAACGGGGTTATTTACTCTCATTGTAGCTAACTACATGATTTAGCGGGGTTATTTACCTTCATTGTAGCTAACTACATGATTTAGCGGGGTTATTTACCCTCATTGAAGCTAACTACATGATTTAGCGGGGTTATTTACCCTCATTGTAGCTAACTACATGATTTAGCGGGGTTATTTACCCTCATTGTAGCTAACTACATGATTTAGCGGGGTTATTTACCCTCATTGTAGCTAACTACATGATTTAGTGGGGTTATTTACCCTCATTGTAGCTAACTACATGATTTAGCAGGGTTATTTACCCTCATTGTAGCTAACTACATGATTTAGTGGGGTTATTTACCCTAATTGTAGCTAAGTACATGATTTAGCGGGGTTATTTACCCTCATTGTAGCTAACTACATGATTTAGCGGGGTTATTTACCCTCATTGTAGCTAACTACATGATTTAGCAGGGTGATTTACCTTCATTGTAGCTAACTACATGATTTAGCGGGGTTATTTACCCTCATTGTAGCTAACTACTTGATTTAGCGGGGTTATTTACCCTCATTGTAGCTAACTACATGATTTGGTGAGGTTATTTACCCTCATTGTAGCTAACTACATGATTTGGCGAGGTTATTTACTCTCATTGTAGCTAAGTACATGATTTAGCGGGGTTATTTACCCTCATTGTAGCTAACTACATGATTTAGTGGGGTTATTTACCTTCATTGTAGCTAACTACATGATTTAGCGGGGTTATTTACCTTCATTGTAGCTAACTACATGATTTAGCGGGGTTATTTACCCTCATTGTAGCTAACTACATGATTTAGCGGGGTTATTTACCCTCATTGTAGCTAACTACATGATTTGGCGAGGTTATTTACCCTCATTGTAGCTAACTACATGATTTGGCGAGGTTATTTACCCTCATTGTAGCTAACTACATGATTTAGCGGGGTTATTTACCCTCATTGTAGCTAAGTACATGATTTAGCGGGGTTATTTACCCTCATTGTAGCTAACTACATGATTTGGCGAGGTTATTTACCCTCATTGTAGCTAACTACATGATTTGGTGGGGTTATTTACCCTCATTGTAGCTAACTACATGATTTAGTGGGGTTATTTACCCTCATTGTAGCGAACTACATCATTTAGCGGGGTTATTTACCCTCATTGTAGCTAACTACATGATTTAGCGGGGTTATTTACCCTCATTGTAGCTAACTACATGATTTAGTGGGGTTATTTACCATCATTGTCGCTAACTACATGATTTGGTGGGGTTATTTACCCTCATTGTAGCGAACTACATGATTTGGCGGGGTTATTTACCCTCATTGTAGCTAACTACATGATTTAGTGGGGTTATTTACACTCATTGTAGCTAACTACATGATTTGGCAGGGTTATTTACCCTCATTGTAGCTAACTACATGATTTGGTGGGGTTATTTACCCTCATTGAAGCGAACTACATGATTTGGCACGGTTATTTACCCTCATTGTAGCTAACTACATGATTTAGTGGGGTTATTTACCCTCATTGTAGCTAACTACATGATTTAGTGGGGTTATTTACCCTCATTGTAGCTAACTACATGATTTAGTGGGGTTATTTACCCTCATTGTAGCTAACTACATGATTTAGCGGGGTTATTTACCCTCATTGTAGCTAACAACATGATTTGCTGGGGTTATTTACCCTCATTGTGGCTAACTACATGATTTGGTGGGGTTATTTACCCTCATTGTAGCGAGCTACATGATTTGGCGGGGTTGTTTACCTTCATTGTAGCTAACTACATGATTTAGCGGGGTTATTTACCCTCATTGTAGCTAACTACATGATTTAGCGGGGTTATTTACCCGCATTGTGGCTAACTACATGATTTGGTGGGGTTATTTACCCTCATTGTAGCTAACTACATGATTTAGCGGGGTTATTTACCATAATTGTAGCTAACTACATGATTTAGCGGGGTTATTTACCCTCATTGTAGCTAACTACATGATTTGGTGGGGTTATTTACCCTCATTGTAGCTAACTACATGATTTGGTGGGGTTATTTACCCTCATTGTAGCGAACTACATGATTTGGCGGGGTTATTTACCCTCATTGTAGCTAACTACATGATTTAGTGGGGTTATTTACCCTCATTGTAGCTAACTACATGATTTGGCAGGGTTATTTACCCTCATTGTAGCTAACTACATGATTTGGTGGGGTTATTTACCCTCATTGAAGCGAACTACATGATTGGCAGGGTTATTTACCCTCAATGTAGCTAACTACATGATTTAGCGGGGTTAGTTACCCTCATTGTAGCTAACTACATGATTTAGCGGGGTTATTTACCTTCATTGTAGCTAACTACATGATTTAGCGGGGTTATTTACCCTCATTGTAGCTAACTACATGATTTAGCGGGGTTATTTACCCTCATTGTAGCTAACTACATGATTTGACGGGGTTATTTACCCTCATTGTAGCTAACTACATGATTTAGCGGGGTTATTTACCCTCATTGTAGCTAACTACATGATTTGGCGGGGTTATTTACCCTCATTGTAGCTAACTACATGATTTAGTGGGGTTATTTACCCTCATTGTAGCTAACTACATGATTTAGCGGGGTTATTTACCCTCATTGTAGCTAACTACATGATTTAGCGGGGTTATTTACCTTCATTGTAGCTAACTACATGATTTAGCGGGGTTATTTACCCTCATTGTAGCTAACTACATGATTTAGCGGGGTTATTTACCTTCATTGTAGCTAACTACATGATTTAGCGGGGTTATTTACCCTCATTGTAGCTAACTACATGATTTGGCGGGGTTATTTACCCTCATTGTAGCTAACTACATGATTTAGCGGGGTTATTTACCTTCATTGTAGCTAACTACATGATTTAGCGGGGTTATTTACCCTCATTGTAGCTAACTACATGATTTGGCGGGGTTATTTACCCTCATTGTAGCTAACTACATGATTTAGTGGGGTTATTTACCCTCATTGTAGCTAACTACATGATTTAGCGGGGTTATTTACCCTCATTGTAGCTAACTACATGATTTAGCGGGGTTATTTACCTTCATTGTAGCTAACTACATGATTTAGCGGGGTTATTTACCCTCATTGTAGCTAACTACATGATTTAGCGGGGTTATTTACCTTCATTGTAGCTAACTACATGATTTAGCGGGGTTATTTACCCTCATTGTAGCTAACTACATGATTTGGCGGGGTTATTTACCTTCATTGTAGCTAACTACATGATTTGACGGGGTTATTTACCTTCATTGTAGCTAACTACATCATTTAGCGGGGTTATTTACCTTCATTGTAGCTAACTACATGATTTGGCGGGATTATTTACCCTCATTGTAGCTAACTACATGATTTAGCGGGGTTATTTACCTTCATTGTAGCTAACTACATGATTTAGCGGGGTTATTTACCTTCATTTTAGCTAACTACATGATTTAGCGGGGTTATTTACCCTCATTGTAGCTAATTACATGATTTAGCGGGGTTATTTACCCTCATTGTAGCTAACTACATTATTTAGCGGGGTTATTTACCCTCATTGTAGCTAACTACATGATTTGGTGGGGTTATTTACCCTCATTGTAGCTAAGTACATGATTTAGCGGGGTTATTTACCCTCATTGTAGCTAACTACATGATTTAGCAGGGTTATTTACCCTCATTGTCGCTAACTCCATGATTTAGCGGGGTTATTTACCCGCATTGTAGCTAACTACATGATTTAGCAGGGTTATTTACCCTCATTGTAGCTAACTACATGATTTAACGGGGTTATTTACCCTCATTGT
The DNA here is from genome assembly GCF_964187855.1 of Myxine glutinosa. Lineage (NCBI taxonomy): Eukaryota > Metazoa > Chordata > Myxini > Myxiniformes > Myxinidae > Myxine > Myxine glutinosa. The sequence goes on from NC_136263.1 coordinate 134,780,852, forward strand.
AGCTAAGTACATGATTTAGCGGGGTTATTTACCCTCATTGTAGCGAACTCCATGATTTGGCGGGGTTATTTACCCTCATTGTAGCTAAGTACATGATTTAGCGGGGTTATTTACCCTCATTGTAGCTAACTACATGATTTGGCGGGGTTATTTACCTTCATTGTAGCTAACTACATGATTTAGCGGGGTTATTTACCCTCATTGTAGCTAACTACATGATTTAGCGGGGTTATTTACCCTCATTGTAGCTAAGTACATGATTTAGCGGGGTTATTTACCCTCATTATAGCTAACTACATGATTTAGTGGGGTTATTTACCTTCATTGTAGCTAACTACATGATTTGGCGGGATTATTTACCCTCATTGTAGCTAACTACATGATTTAGCGGGGTTATTTACCTTCATTGTAGCTAACTACATGATTTAGCGGGGTTATTTACCTTCATTTTAGCTAACTACATGATTTAGCGGGGTTATTTACTCTCATTGTAGCTAAGTACATGATTTAGCGGGGTTATTTACCCTCATTGTAGCTAACTACATGATTTAGCAGGGTTATTTACCCTCATTGTCGCTAACTCCATGATTTAGCGGGGTTATTTACCCGCATTGTAGCTAACTACATGATTTAGCAGGGTTATTTACCCTCATTGTAGCTAACTACATGATTTAGCAGGGTTATTTACCCTCATTGTAGCTAAGTACATGATTTAGCGGGGTTATTTACCCTCATTGTAGCTAACTACATGATTTAGCGGGGTTATTTACCCTCATTGTAGCTAACAACATGATTTGCTGGGGTTATTTACCCTCATTGTGGCTAACTACATGATTTGATGGGGTTATTTACCCTCATTGAAGCGAACTACATGATTTGGCACGGTTATTTACCCTCATTGTAGCTAACTACATGATTTAGTGGGGTTATTTACCCTCATTGTAGCTAACTACATGATTTAGTGGGGTTATTTACCCTAATTGTAGCTAACTACATGATTTAGTGGGGTTATTTACCCTCATTGTAGCTAACTACATGATTTAGCGAGGTTATTTACCCTCATTGTAGCTAACAACATGATTTGCTGGGGTTATTTACCCTCATTGTGGCTAACTACATGATTTGGTGGGGTTATTTACCCTCATTGTAGCGAGCTACATGATTTGGCGGGGTTGTTTACCTTCATTGTAGCTAACTACATGATTTGACGGGGTTATTTACCCTCATTGTAGCTAACTACATCATTTAGCGGGGTTATTTACCCTCATTGTAGCTAACTACATGATTTGGCGGGGTTATTTAATAATAATAATAATAATAATGCATTTATTTTATATAGCGCTTTTCAGGAAGCCCAAAGACGCTTTGACAGAGTGCAAAACATAATGCATAGCAAAACATAAAAACAATTGCAAAAAAAGAAGAATCAATAGGGAAATATTCAAAGCACAAAGGAGGGAGAAGGAGAGGAGATAGTCAGGGGTTAGATGCTGTGGTTTAAATGTTGAATGCAGTGTTGAACAGGTGGGTCTTGAGTGATGTTTTGAATGTGGTGAGTGAGGAGGATTGTGAGTGAGTGAGGAGGTTATTTACCCTCATTGTAGCTAACTACATGATTTAGCGGGGTTATTTACCCTCATTGTAGCTAACTACATGATTTATCGGGGTTATTTACCCCCATTGTAGCTAACTACATGATTTGGCGGGGTTATTTACCTTCATTGTAGCTAACTACATGATTTGACGGGGTTATTTACCCTCTTTGTAGCTAACTACATGATTTAGCGGGGTTATTTACCCTCATTGTAGCTAACTACATGATTTGGCGGGGTTATTTACCCTCATTGTAGCTAACTACATGATTTAGCGGGGTTATTTACCCTCATTGTAGCTAACTACATGATTTAGCGGGGTTATTTACCTTCATTGTAGCTAACTACATGATTTAGCGGGGTTATTTACCCTCATTGTAGCTAACTACATGATTTGGCGGGGTTATTTACCCTCATTGTAGCTAACTACATGATTTAGCGGGGTTATTTACCCTCATTGTAGCTAACTACATGATTTGGCGGGGTTATTTACCTTCATTGTAGCTAACTACATGATTTGACGGGGTTATTTACCTTCATTGTAGCTAACTACATCATTTAGCGGGGTTATTTACCTTCATTGTAGCTAACTACATGATTTGGCGGGATTATTTACCCTCATTGTAGCTAACTACATGATTTAGCGGGGTTATTTACCTTCATTGTAGCTAACTACATGATTTAGCGGGGTTATTTACCTGCATTTTAGCTAACTACATGATTTAGCGGGGTTATTTACCCTCATTGTAGCTAATTACATGATTTAGTGGGGTTATTTACCCTCATTGTAGCTAACTACATTATTTAGAGGGGTTATTTACCCTCATTGTAGCTAACTACATGATTTGGCGGGGTTATTTACCCTCATTGTAGCTAACTACATGATTTAGCGGGGTTATTTACCCTCATTGTAGCTAAGTACATGATTTAGCGGGGTTATTTACCCTCATTGTAGCGAACTCCATGATTTGGCGGGGTTATTTACCCTCATTGTAGCTCAGTACATGATTTAGCGGGGTTATTTACCCTCATTGTAGCTAACTACATGATTTGGCGGGGTTATTTACCTTTGAAGGAACTGCGCTCCAACGCGAGTCGAAAGAATTGACGCGACCAAAGACGGAATTCGTCCGAGTTGCTTTATTGAAACAAAACAGCTCAGGTATTCTGCCCAAGCCCGTTTATCGGGCAACAATATATATACACATTTATGTCGGGAAGTTTGCCCGGCAAAAGCTATACCGGGCATGCCCGGGTATCGAGGGCGAGCCTTGGAAAGGCGAGTCTGGACCTGCCCGGGCGTGTTTGGCTGCGGCCTGGCAAGTCGAGGCTGGGCGTGCCCGGGCGCTCTGGGCGAACACTTGAAAGGCGATAGCGGGCATGCCCGGACGCTCTGGGCGAGCCCTGAAAAGGCGATAGCGGGCATGCCCGGACGCTCTGGGCGAGCCCTGGAAAGGCGATAGCGGGCATGCCCGGACGCTCTGGGCGAGCCCTGGAAAGGTGATAGCGGGCATGCCCGGACGCTCTGGGCGAGCCCTGGAAAGGCGAGAGCGGGCATGCCCGGGAAAGACGAGACCGGGCGTGCCCGGGAGGTTCGGGCGTGCCCGGGAACAGTGAGTCCAGGCATGCCCGGGAGAGGCGCGTCTGGCCGTGTTCTGGCCGGTGCAAGGCGATTATGCACATCCAGCGGTAACCGCTACACCTTCATTGTAGCTAACTACATGATTTAGCGGGGTTATTTATCCTCATTGTAGCTAACTACATGATTTAGTGGGGTTATTTACCCTCATTGTGGATAACTTCTTGTTTTGGTGGTTATTTACCCTCATTGTAGCTAACGACATGATTTGGCGAGGTTATTTACCCTCATTGTAGCTAACTACATGATTTAGCGGGGTTATTTACCTTCATTGTAGCTAACTACATGATTTAGCGGGGTTATTTACCCTCATTGAAGCTAACTACATGATTTAGCGGGGTTATTTACCCTCATTGTAGCTAACTACATGATTTAGCGGGGTTATTTACCCTCATTGTAGCTAACTACATGATTTAGCGGGGTTATTTACCCTCATTGTAGCTAACTACATGATTTAGCAGGGTTATTTACCCTCATTGTAGCTAACTACATGATTTAGCGGGGTTATTTACCCTCATTGTAGCTAACTACATGATTTAGTGGGGTTATTTACCCTAATTGTAGCTAAGTACATGATTTAGCGGGGTTATTTACCCTCATTGTAGCTAACTACATGATTTAGCGGGGTTATTTACCCTCATTGTAGCTAACTACATGATTTAGCAGGGTTATTTACCTTCATTGTAGCTAACTACATGATTTAGTGGGGTTATTTACCCTCATTGTAGCTAAGTACATGATTTAGCGGGGTTATTTACCCTCATTATAGCTAACTACATGATTTAGCAGGGTTATTTACCTTCATTGTAGCTAACTACATGATTTAGCGGGGTTATTTACCCTAATTGTAGCTAACTACATGATTTAGCAGGGTTATTTACCCTCATTGTAGCTAAGTACATGATTTAGCGGGGTTATTTACCCTCATTGTAGCTAACTACATGATTTAGCGGGGTTATTTACCCTCATTGTAGCTAACTACATGATTTAGCAGGGTGATTTACCCTCATTGTAGCTAACTACATGATTTAGCGGGGTTATTTACCCTCATTGTAGCTAACTACTTGATTTAGCGGGCTTATTTACCCTCATTGTAGCTAACTACATGATTTGGTGAGGTTATTTAACCTCATTGTAGCTAACTACATGATTTGGCGAGGTTATTTACCCTCATTGTAGCTAAGTACATGATTTAGCGGGGTTATTTACCCTCATTGTAGATAACTACATGATTTAGTGGGGTTATTTACCTTCATTGTAGCTAACTACATGATTTAGCGGGGTTATTTACCTTCATTGTAGCTAACTACATGATTTAGCGGGGTTATTTACCCTCATTGTAGCTAACTACATGATTTAGCGGGGTTATTTACCCTCATTGTAGCTAACTACATGATTTGGCGAGGTTATTTACCCTCATTGTAGCTAACTACATGATTTAGCGGGGTTATTTACCCTCATTGTAGCTAAGTACATGATTTAGCGGGGTTATTTACCCTCATTGTAGCTAACTACATGATTTGGCGAGGTTATTTACCCTCATTGTAGCTAACTACATGATTTGGTGGGGTTATTTACCCTCATTGTAGCTAACTACATGATTTAGCGGGGTTATTTACCCTCATTGTAGCGAACTACATCATTTAGCGGGGTTATTTACCCTCATTGTAGCTAACTACATGATTTAGCGGGGTTATTTACCCTCATTGTAGCTAACTACATGATTTAGTGGGGTTATTTACCCTCATTGTAGCGAACTACATGATTTGGCGGGGTTATTTACCCTCATTGTAGCTAACTACATGATTTAGTGGGGTTATTTACCCTCATTGTAGCTAACTACATGATTTAGCGGGGTTATTTACCCTCATTGTAGCTAACTACATGATTTAGTGGGGTTATTTACCCTCATTGTAGCTAACTACATGATTTAGCGGGGTTATTAACCCTCATTGTAGCTAACAACATGATTTGCTGGGGTTATTTACCCTCATTGTGGCTAACTACATGATTTGGTGGGGTTATTTACCCTCATTGTAGCTAACAACATGATTTGGCGGGGTTATTTACCCTCATTGTAGCTAACTACATGATTTAGTGGGGTTATTTACCCTCATTGTAGCTAACTACATGATTTGGCGGGGTTATTTACCCTCATTGTAGCTAACTACATGATTTGGTGGGGTTATTTACCCTCATTTTAGCTAACTACATGATTTGGTGGGGTTATTTACCCTCATTGAAGCGAACTACATGATTTGGCGGGGTTATTTACCCTCATTGTAGCTAACTACATGATTTAGTGGGGTTATTTACCCTCATTGTAGCTAACTACATGATTTAGCGGGGTTATTTACCCTCATTGTAGCTAACTACATGATTTAGTGGGGTTATTTACCCTCATTGTAGCTAACTACATGATTTAGCGGGGTTATTTACCCTCATTGTAGCTAACAACATGATTTGCTGGGGTTATTTACCCTCATTGTGGCTAACTACATGATTTGGTGGGGTTATTTACCCTCATTGTAGCTAAGTACATGATTTAGCGGGGTTATTTACCCTCATTGTAGCTAACTACATGATTTAGCAGGGTTATTTACCCTCATTGTAGCTAACTCCATGATTTAGCGGGGTTATTTACCCGCATTGTAGCTAACTACATGATTTAGCAGGGTTATTTACCCTCATTGTAGCTAACTACATGATTTAGCGGGGTTATTTACCTTCGTGGTAGCTAACTACATGATTTAGCGGGGTTATTTACCTTCATTGTAGCTAACTACATGATTTAGCGGGGTTATTTACCCTCATTGTAGCTAACTACATGATTTGGCGGGGTTATTTACCTTCATTGTAGCTAACGACATGATTTAGCGGGGTTATTTACCCTCATTGTAGCTAACTACATGATTTAGCGGGGTTATTTACCCTCATTGTAGCTAACTACATGATTTAGCGGGGTTATTTACCCTCATTGTAGCTAACTACATGATTTAGTGGGGTTATTTACCCTCATTGTAGCTAACTACATGATTTAGCAGGGTTATTTACCCTCATTGTAGCTAACTACATGATTTAGTGGGGTTATTTACCCTAATTGTAGCTAAGTACATGATTTAGCGGGGTTATTTACCCTCATTGTAGCTAACTACATGATTTAGCGGGGTTATTTACCCTCATTGTAGCTAACTACATGATTTAGCAGGGTGATTTACCTTCATTGTAGCTAACTACATGATTTAGCGGGGTTATTTACCCTCATTGTAGCTAACTACTTGATTTAGCGGGGTTATTTACCCTCATTGTAGCTAACTACATGATTTGGTGAGGTTATTTACCCTCATTGTAGCTAACTACATGATTTGGCGAGGTTATTTACCCTCATTGTAGCTAAGTACATGATTTAGCGGGGTTATTTACCCTCATTGTAGCTAACTACATGATTTAGTGGGGTTATTTACCTTCATTGTAGCTAACTACATGATTTAGCGGGGTTATTTACCTTCATTGTAGCTAACTACATGATTTAGCGGGGTTATTTACCCTCATTGTAGCTAACTACATGATTTAGCGGGGTTATTTACCCTCATTGTAGCTAACTACATGATTTGGCGAGGTTATTTACCCTCATTGTAGCTAACTACATGATTTGGCGAGGTTATTTACCCTCATTGTAGCTAACTACATGATTTAGCGGGGTTATTTACCCTCATTGTAGCTAAGTACATGATTTAGCGGGGTTATTTACCCTCATTGTAGCTAACTACATGATTTGGCGAGGTTATTTACCCTCATTGTAGCTAACTACATGATTTGGTGGGGTTATTTACCCTCATTGTAGCTAACTACATGATTTAGTGGGGTTATTTACCCTCATTGTAGCGAACTACATCATTTAGCGGGGTTATTTACCCTCATTGTAGCTAACTACATGATTTAGCGGGGTTATTTACCCTCATTGTAGCTAACTACATGATTTAGTGGGGTTATTTACCCTCATTGTCGCTAACTACATGATTTGGTGGGGTTATTTACCCTCATTGTAGCGAACTACATGATTTGGCGGGGTTATTTACCCTCATTGTAGCTAACTACATGATTTAGTGGGGTTATTTACCCTCATTGTAGCTAACTACATGATTTGGCAGGGTTATTTACCCTCATTGTAGCTAACTACATGATTTGGTGGGGTTATTTACCCTCATTGAAGCGAACTACATGATTTGGCACGGTTATTTACCCTCATTGTAGCTAACTACATGATTTAGTGGGGTTATTTACCCTCATTGTAGCTAACTACATGATTTAGTGGGGTTATTTACCCTCATTGTAGCTAACTACATGATTTAGTGGGGTTATTTACCCTCATTGTAGCTAACTACATGATTTAGCGGGGTTATTTACCCTCATTGTAGCTAACAACATGATTTGCTGGGGTTATTTACCCTCATTGTGGCTAACTACATGATTTGGTGGGGTTATTTACCCTCATTGTAGCGAGCTACATGATTTGGCGGGGTTGTTTACCTTCATTGTAGCTAACTACATGATTTAGCGGGGTTATTTACCCTCATTGTAGCTAACTACATGATTTAGCGGGGTTATTTACCCGCATTGTGGCTAACTACATGATTTGGTGGGGTTATTTACCCTCATTGTAGCTAACTACATGATTTAGCGGGGTTATTTACCATAATTGTAGCTAACTACATGATTTAGCGGGGTTATTTACCCTCATTGTAGCTAACTACATGATTTGGTGGGGTTATTTACCCTCATTGTAGCTAACTACATGATTTGGTGGGGTTATTTACCCTCATTGTAGCGAACTACATGATTTGGCGGGGTTATTTACCCTCATTGTAGCTAACTACATGATTTAGTGGGGTTATTTACCCTCATTGTAGCTAACTACATGATTTGGCAGGGTTATTTACCCTCATTGTAGCTAACTACATGATTTGGTGGGGTTATTTACCCTCATTGAAGCGAACTACATGATTGGCAGGGTTATTTACCCTCAATGTAGCTAACTACATGATTTAGCGGGGTTATTTACCCTCATTGTAGCTAACTACATGATTTAGCGGGGTTATTTACCTTCATTGTAGCTAACTACATGATTTAGCGGGGTTATTTACCCTCATTGTAGCTAACTACATGATTTAGCGGGGTTATTTACCCTCATTGTAGCTAACTACATGATTTGACGGGGTTATTTACCCTCATTGTAGCTAACTACATGATTTAGCGGGGTTATTTACCCTCATTGTAGCTAACTACATGATTTAGCGGGGTTATTTACCTTCATTGTAGCTAACTACATGATTTAGCGGGGTTATTTACCCTCATTGTAGCTAACTACATGATTTAGCGGGGTTATTTACCCTCGTTGTAGCTAACTACATGATTTGGCAGGGTTATTTACCCTCGTTGTAGCTAACTACATGATTTAGCAGGGTTATTTACCCTCATTGTAGCTAACTACATGATTTAGCGGGGTTATTTACCTTCATTGTAGCTAACTACATGATTTAGCGGGGTTATTTACCCTCATTGTAGCTAACTACATGATTTGGCGGGGTTATTTACCCTCATTGTAGCTAACTACATGATTTAGTGGGGTTATTTACCCTCATTGTAGCTAACTACATGATTTAGCGGGGTTATTTACCCTCATTGTAGCTAACTACATGATTTAGCGGGGTTATTTACCTTCATTGTAGCTAACTACATGATTTAGCGGGGTTATTTACCCTCATTGTAGCTAACTACATGATTTAGCGGGGTTATTTACCTTCATTGTAGCTAACTACATGATTTAGCGGGGTTATTTACCCTCATTGTAGCTAACTACATGATTTGGCGGGGTTATTTACCTTCATTGTAGCTAACTACATGATTTGACGGGGTTATTTACCTTCATTGTAGCTAACTACATCATTTAGCGGGGTTATTTACCTTCATTGTAGCTAACTACATGATTTGGCGGGATTATTTACCCTCATTGTAGCTAATTACATGATTTAGCGGGGTTATTTACCCTCATTGTAGCTAACTACATTATTTAGCGGGGTTATTTACCCTCATTGTAGCTAACTACATGATTTGGTGGGGTTATTTACCCTCATTGTAGCTAAGTACATGATTTAGCGGGGTTATTTACCCTCATTGTAGCTAACTACATGATTTAGCAGGGTTATTTACCCTCATTGTCGCTAACTCCATGATTTAGCGGGGTTATTTACCCGCATTGTAGCTAACTACATGATTTAGCAGGGTTATTTACCCTCATTGTAGCTAACTACATGATTTAACGGGGTTATTTACCCTCATTGTAGCTAAGTACATGATTTAGCGGGGTTATTTACCCTCATTGTAGCGAACTCCATGATTTGGTGGGGTTATTTACCCTCATTGTAGCTAAGTACATGATTTAGCGGGGTTATTTACCCTCATTGTAGCTAACTACATGATTTGGCGGGGTTATTTACCTTCATTGTAGCTAACTACATGATTTAGCGGGGTTATTTACCCTCATTGTAGCTAACTACATGATTTAGCGGGGTTATTTACCCTCATTGTAGCTAAGTACATGATTTAGCGGGGTTATTTACCCTCATTATAGCTAACTACATGATTTAGTGGGGTTATTTACCTTCATTGTAGCTAACTACATGATTTGGCGGGATTATTTACCCTCATTGTAGCTAACTACATGATTTAGCGGGGTCATTTACCTTCATTGTAGCTAACTACATGATTTAGCGGGGTTATTCACCTTCATTTTAGCTAACTACATGATTTAGCGGGGTTATTTACCCTCATTGTAGCTAACTACATTATTTAGCGGGGTTATTTACCCTCATTGTAGCTAACTACATGATTTGGCAGGGTTATTTACTCTCATTGTAGCTAAGTACATGATTTAGCGGGGTTATTTACCCTCATTGTAGCTAACTACATGATTTAGCAGGGTTATTTACCCTCATTGTCGCTAACTCCATGATTTAGCGGGGTTATTTACCCGCATTGTAGCTAACTACATGATTTAGCAGGGTTATTTACCCTCATTGTAGCTAACTACATGATTTAGCAGGGTTATTTACCCTCATTGTAGCTAAGTACATGATTTAGCGGGGTTATTTACCCTCATTGTAGCTAACTACATGATTTAGCGGGGTTATTTACCCTCATTGTAGCTAACAACATGATTTGGTGAGGTTATTTAACCTCATTGTAGCTAACTACATGATTTGGCGAGGTTATTTACCCTCATTGTAGCTAAGTACATGATTTAGCGGGGTTATTTACCCTCATTGTAGATAACTACATGATTTAGTGGGGTTATTTACCTTCATTGTAGCTAACTACATGATTTAGCGGGGTTATTTACCTTCATTGTAGCTAACTACATGATTTAGCGGGGTTATTTACCCTCATTGTAGCTAACTACATGATTTAGCGGGGTTATTTACCCTCATTGTAGCTAACTACATGATTTGGCGAGGTTATTTACCCTCATTGTAGCTAACTACATGATTTAGCGGGGTTATTTACCCTCATTGTAGCTAAGTACATGATTTAGCGGGGTTATTTACCCTCATTGTAGCTAACTACATGATTTGGCGAGGTTATTTACCCTCATTGTAGCTAACTACATGATTTGGTGGGGTTATTTACCCTCATTGTAGCTAACTACATGATTTAGCGGGGTTATTTACCCTCATTGTAGCGAACTACATCATTTAGCGGGGTTATTTACCCTCATTGTAGCTAACTACATGATTTAGCGGGGTTATTTACCCTCATTGTAGCTAACTACATGATTTAGTGGGGTTATTTACCCTCATTGTAGCGAACTACATGATTTGGCGGGGTTATTTACCCTCATTGTAGCTAACTACATGATTTAGTGGGGTTATTTACCCTCATTGTAGCTAACTACATGATTTAGCGGGGTTATTTACCCTCATTGTAGCTAACTACATGATTTAGTGGGGTTATTTACCCTCATTGTAGCTAACTACATGATTTAGCGGGGTTATTAACCCTCATTGTAGCTAACAACATGATTTGCTGGGGTTATTTACCCTCATTGTGGCTAACTACATGATTTGGTGGGGTTATTTACCCTCATTGTAGCTAACTACATGATTTGGCGGGGTTATTTACCCTCATTGTAGCTAACTACATGATTTAGTGGGGTTATTTACCCTCATTGTAGCTAACTACATGATTTGGCGGGGTTATTTACCCTCATTGTAGCTAACTACATGATTTGGTGGGGTTATTTACCCTCATTTTAGCTAACTACATGATTTGGTGGGGTTATTTACCCTCATTGAAGCGAACTACATGATTTGGCGGGGTTATTTACCCTCATTGTAGCTAACTACATGATTTAGTGGGGTTATTTACCCTCATTGTAGCTAACTACATGATTTAGCGGGGTTATTTACCCTCATTGTAGCTAACTACATGATTTAGTGGGGTTATTTACCCTCATTGTAGCTAACTACATGATTTAGCGGGGTTATTTACCCTCATTGTAGCTAACAACATGATTTGCTGGGGTTATTTACCCTCATTGTGGCTAACTACATGATTTGGTGGGGTTATTTACCCTCATTGTAGCTAAGTACATGATTTAGCGGGGTTATTTACCCTCATTGTAGCTAACTACATGATTTAGCGGGGTTATTTACCATAATTGTAGCTAACTACATGATTTAGCGGGGTTATTTACCCTCATTGTAGCTAACTACATGATTTGGTGGGGTTATTTACCCTCATTGTAGCTAACTACATGATTTGGTGGGGTTATTTACCCTCATTGTGGCTAACTACATGATTTGGTGGGGTTATTTACCCTCATTGTAGCTAAGTACATGATTTAGCGGGGTTATTTACCCTCATTGTAGCTAACTACATGATTTGGCGAGGTTATTTACCCTCATTGTAGCTAACTACATGATTTGGTGGGGTTATTTACCCTCATTGTAGCTAACTACATGATTTGGCGGGGTTATTTACCCTCATTGTAGCTAACAACATGATTTGCTGGGGTTATTTACCCTCATTGTGGCTAACTACATGATTTGGTGGGGTTATTTACCCTCATTGTAGCTAAGTACATGATTTAGCGGGGTTATTTACCCTCATTGTAGCTAACTACATGATTTAGCAGGGTTATTTACCCTCATTGTAGCTAACTCCATGATTTAGCGGGGTTATTTACCCGCATTGTAGCTAACTACATGATTTAGCAGGGTTATTTACCCTCATTGTAGCTAACTACATGATTTAGCGGGGTTATTTACCTTCATTGTAGCTAACTACATGATTTAGCGGGGTTATTTACCTTCATTGTAGCTAACTACATGATTTAGCGGGGTTATTTACCCTCATTGTAGCTAACTACATGATTTGGCGGGGTTATTTACCTTCATTGTAGCTAACGACATGATTTAGCGGGGTTATTTACCCTCATTGTAGCTAACTACATGATTTAGCGGGGTTATTTACCCTCATTGTAGCTAACTACATGATTTAGCGGGGTTATTTACCCTCATTGTAGCTAACTACATGATTTAGTGGGGTTATTTACCCTCATTGTAGCTAACTACATGATTTAGCAGGGTTATTTACCCTCATTGTAGCTAACTACATGATTTAGTGGGGTTATTTACCCTAATTGTAGCTAAGTACATGATTTAGCGGGGTTATTTACCCTCATTGTAGCTAACTACATGATTTAGCGGGGTTATTTACCCTCATTGTAGCTAACTACATGATTTAGCAGGGTGATTTACCTTCATTGTAGCTAACTACATGATTTAGCGGGGTTATTTACCCTCATTGTAGCTAACTACTTGATTTAGCGGGGTTATTTACCCTCATTGTAGCTAACTACATGATTTGGTGAGGTTATTTACCCTCATTGTAGCTAACTACATGATTTGGCGAGGTTATTTACCCTCATTGTAGCTAAGTACATGATTTAGCGGGGTTATTTACCCTCATTGTAGCTAACTACATGATTTAGTGGGGTTATTTACCTTCATTGTAGCTAACTACATGATTTAGCGGGGTTATTTACCTTCATTGTAGCTAACTACATGATTTAGCGGGGTTATTTACCCTCATTGTAGCTAACTACATGATTTAGCGGGGTTATTTACCCTCATTGTAGCTAACTACATGATTTGGCGAGGTTATTTACCCTCATTGTAGCTAACTACATGATTTGGCGAGGTTATTTACCCTCATTGTAGCTAACTACATGATTTAGCGGGGTTATTTACCCTCATTGTAGCTAAGTACATGATTTAGCGGGGTTATTTACCCTCATTGTAGCTAACTACATGATTTGGCGAGGTTATTTACCCTCATTGTAGCTAACTACATGATTTGGTGGGGTTATTTACCCTCATTGTAGCTAACTACATGATTTAGTGGGGTTATTTACCCTCATTGTAGCGAACTACATCATTTAGCGGGGTTATTTACCCTCATTGTAGCTAACTACATGATTTAGCGGGGTTATTTACCCTCATTGTAGCTAACTACATGATTTAGTGGGGTTATTTACCCTCATTGTCGCTAACTACATGATTTGGTGGGGTTATTTACCCTCATTGTAGCGAACTACATGATTTGGCGGGGTTATTTACCCTCATTGTAGCTAACTACATGATTTAGTGGGGTTATTTACCCTCATTGTAGCTAACTACATGATTTGGCAGGGTTATTTACCCTCATTGTAGCTAACTACATGATTTGGTGGGGTTATTTACCCTCATTGAAGCGAACTACATGATTTGGCACGGTTATTTACCCTCATTGTAGCTAACTACATGATTTAGTGGGGTTATTTACCCTCATTGTAGCTAACTACATGATTTAGTGGGGTTATTTACCCTCATTGTAGCTAACTACATGATTTAGTGGGGTTATTTACCCTCATTGTAGCTAACTACATGATTTAGCGGGGTTATTTACCCTCATTGTAGCTAACAACATGATTTGCTGGGGTTATTTACCCTCATTGTGGCTAACTACATGATTTGGTGGGGTTATTTACCCTCATTGTAGCGAGCTACATGATTTGGCGGGGTTGTTTACCTTCATTGTAGCTAACTACATGATTTAGCGGGGTTATTTACCCTCATTGTAGCTAACTACATGATTTAGCGGGGTTATTTACCCGCATTGTGGCTAACTACATGATTTGGTGGGGTTATTTACCCTCATTGTAGCTAACTACATGATTTAGCGGGGTTATTTACCATAATTGTAGCTAACTACATGATTTAGCGGGGTTATTTACCCTCATTGTAGCTAACTACATGATTTGGTGGGGTTATTTACCCTCATTGTAGCTAACTACATGATTTGGTGGGGTTATTTACCCTCATTGTAGCGAACTACATGATTTGGCGGGGTTATTTACCCTCATTGTAGCTAACTACATGATTTAGTGGGGTTATTTACCCTCATTGTAGCTAACTACATGATTTGGCAGGGTTATTTACCCTCATTGTAGCTAACTACATGATTTGGTGGGGTTATTTACCCTCATTGAAGCGAACTACATGATTGGCAGGGTTATTTACCCTCAATGTAGCTAACTACATGATTTAGCGGGGTTATTTACCCTCATTGTAGCTAACTACATGATTTAGCGGGGTTATTTACCTTCATTGTAGCTAACTACATGATTTAGCGGGGTTATTTACCCTCATTGTAGCTAACTACATGATTTAGCGGGGTTATTTACCCTCATTGTAGCTAACTACATGATTTGACGGGGTTATTTACCCTCATTGTAGCTAACTACATGATTTAGCGGGGTTATTTACCCTCATTGTAGCTAACTACATGATTTAGCGGGGTTATTTACCTTCATTGTAGCTAACTACATGATTTAGCGGGGTTATTTACCCTCATTGTAGCTAACTACATGATTTAGCGGGGTTATTTACCCTCGTTGTAGCTAACTACATGATTTGGCAGGGTTATTTACCCTCGTTGTAGCTAACTACATGATTTAGCAGGGTTATTTACCCTCATTGTAGCTAACTACATGATTTAGCGGGGTTATTTACCTTCATTGTAGCTAACTACATGATTTAGCGGGGTTATTTACCCTCATTGTAGCTAACTACATGATTTGGCGGGGTTATTTACCCTCATTGTAGCTAACTACATGATTTAGTGGGGTTATTTACCCTCATTGTAGCTAACTACATGATTTAGCGGGGTTATTTACCCTCATTGTAGCTAACTACATGATTTAGCGGGGTTATTTACCTTCATTGTAGCTAACTACATGATTTAGCGGGGTTATTTACCCTCATTGTAGCTAACTACATGATTTAGCGGGGTTATTTACCTTCATTGTAGCTAACTACATGATTTAGCGGGGTTATTTACCCTCATTGTAGCTAACTACATGATTTGGCGGGGTTATTTACCTTCATTGTAGCTAACTACATGATTTGACGGGGTTATTTACCTTCATTGTAGCTAACTACATCATTTAGCGGGGTTATTTACCTTCATTGTAGCTAACTACATGATTTGGCGGGATTATTTACCCTCATTGTAGCTAATTACATGATTTAGCGGGGTTATTTACCCTCATTGTAGCTAACTACATTATTTAGCGGGGTTATTTACCCTCATTGTAGCTAACTACATGATTTGGTGGGGTTATTTACCCTCATTGTAGCTAAGTACATGATTTAGCGGGGTTATTTACCCTCATTGTAGCTAACTACATGATTTAGCAGGGTTATTTACCCTCATTGTCGCTAACTCCATGATTTAGCGGGGTTATTTACCCGCATTGTAGCTAACTACATGATTTAGCAGGGTTATTTACCCTCATTGTAGCTAACTACATGATTTAACGGGGTTATTTACCCTCATTGTAGCTAAGTACATGATTTAGCGGGGTTATTTACCCTCATTGTAGCGAACTCCATGATTTGGCGGGGTTATTTACCCTCATTGTAGCTAAGTACATGATTTAGCGGGGTTATTTACCCTCATTGTAGCTAACTACATGATTTGGCGGGGTTATTTACCTTCATTGTAGCTAACTACATGATTTAGCGGGGTTATTTACCCTCATTGTAGCTAACTACATGATTTAGCGGGGTTATTTACCCTCATTGTAGCTAACTACATGATTTGGTGGGGTTATTTACCCCCATTGTAGCTAACTACATGATTTGGTGGGGTTATTTACCCTCATTGTAGCTAAGTACATGATTTAGCGGGGTTATTTACCCTCATTGTAGCTAACTACATGATTTAGCAGGGTTATTTACCCTCATTGTCGCTAACTCCATGATTTAGCGGGGTTATTTACCCGCATTGTAGCTAACTACATGATTTAGCAGGGTTATTTACCCTCATTGTAGCTAACTACATGATTTAACGGGGTTATTTACCCTCATTGTAGCTAAGTACATGATTTAGCGGGGTTATTTACCCTCATTGTAGCGAACTCCATGATTTGGCGGGGTTATTTACCCTCATTGTTGCTAAGTACATGATTTAGCGGGGTTATTTACCCTCATTGTAGCTAACTACATGATTTGGCGGGGTTATTTACCTTCATTGTAGCTAACTACATGATTTAGCGGGGTTATTTACCCTCATTGTAGCTAACTACATGATTTAGCGGGGTTATTTACCCTCATTGTAGCTAAGTACATGATTTAGCGGGGTTATTTACCCTCATTATAGCTAACTACATGATTTAGTGGGGTTATTTACCTTCATTGTAGCTAACTACATGATTTGGCGGGATTATTTACCCTCATTGTAGCTAACTACATGATTTAGCGGGGTCATTTACCTTCATTGTAGCTAACTACATGATTTAGCGGGGTTATTCACCTTCATTTTAGCTAACTACATGATTTAGCGGGGTTATTTACCCTCATTGTAGCTAACTACATTATTTAGCGGGGTTATTTACCCTCATTGTAGCTAACTACATGATTTGGCAGGGTTATTTACTCTCATTGTAGCTAAGTACATGATTTAGCGGGGTTATTTACCCTCATTGTAGCTAACTACATGATTTAGCAGGGTTATTTACCCTCATTGTCGCTAACTCCATGATTTAGCGGGGTTATTTACCCGCATTGTAGCTAACTACATGATTTAGCAGGGTTATTTACCCTCATTGTAGCTAACTACATGATTTAGCAGGGTTATTTACCCTCATTGTAGCTAAGTACATGATTTAGCGGGGTTATTTACCCTCATTGTAGCTAACTACATGATTTAGCGGGGTTATTTACCCTCATTGTAGCTAACAACATGATTTGGTGAGGTTATTTAACCTCATTGTAGCTAACTACATGATTTGGCGAGGTTATTTACCCTCATTGTAGCTAAGTACATGATTTAGCGGGGTTATTTACCCTCATTGTAGATAACTACATGATTTAGTGGGGTTATTTACCTTCATTGTAGCTAACTACATGATTTAGCGGGGTTATTTACCTTCATTGTAGCTAACTACATGATTTAGCGGGGTTATTTACCCTCATTGTAGCTAACTACATGATTTAGCGGGGTTATTTACCCTCATTGTAGCTAACTACATGATTTGGCGAGGTTATTTACCCTCATTGTAGCTAACTACATGATTTAGCGGGGTTATTTACCCTCATTGTAGCTAAGTATATGATTTAGCGGGGTTATTTACCCTCATTGTAGCTAACTACATGATTTGGCGAGGTTATTTACCCTCATTGTAGCTAACTACATGATTTGGTGGGGTTATTTACCCTCATTGTAGCTAACTACATGATTTAGCGGGGTTATTTACCCTCATTGTAGCGAACTACATCATTTAGCGGGGTTATTTACCCTCATTGTAGCTAACTACATGATTTAGCGGGGTTATTTACCCTCATTGTAGCTAACTACATGATTTAGTGGGGTTATTTACCCTCATTGTAGCGAACTACATGATTTGGCGGGGTTATTTACCCTCATTGTAGCTAACTACATGATTTAGTGGGGTTATTTACCCTCATTGTAGCTAACTACATGATTTAGCGGGGTTATTTACCCTCATTGTAGCTAACTACATGATTTAGTGGGGTTATTTACCCTCATTGTAGCTAACTACATGATTTAGCGGGGTTATTAACCCTCATTGTAGCTAACAACATGATTTGCTGGGGTTATTTACCCTCATTGTGGCTAACTACATGATTTGGTGGGGTTATTTACCCTCATTGTAGCTAACTACATGATTTGGCGGGGTTATTTACCCTCATTGTAGCTAACTACATGATTTAGTGGGGTTATTTACCCTCATTGTAGCTAACTACATGATTTGGCGGGGTTATTTACCCTCATTGTAGCTAACTACATGATTTGGTGGGGTTATTTACCCTCATTTTAGCTAACTACATGATTTGGTGGGGTTATTTACCCTCATTGTAGCTAACTACATGATTTGGCGGGGTTATTTACCCTCATTGTAGCTAACTACATGATTTAGTGGGGTTATTTACCCTCATTGTAGCTAACTACATGATTTAGCGGGGTTATTTACCTTCATTGTAGCTAACTACATGATTTAGCGGGGTTATTTACCCTCATTGTAGCTAACTACATGATTTAGCGGGGTTATTTACCCTCATTGTAGCTAATTACATGATTTGGCGGGGTTATTTACCCTCATTGTAGCTAACTACATGATTTAGCGGGGTTATTTACCCTCATTGTAGCTAACTACATGATTTAGCGGGGTTATTTACCTTCATTGTAGCTAACTACATGATTTAGCGGGGTTATTTACCCTCATTGTAGCTAACTACATGATTTAGCGGGGTTATTTACCTTCATTGTAGCTAACTACATGATTTGGCAGGGTTATTTACCCTCGTTGTAGCTAACTACATGATTTAGCAGGGTTATTTACCCTCATTGTAGCTAACTACATGATTTAGCGGGGTTATTTACCTTCATTGTAGCTAACTACATTATTTAGCGGGGTTATTTACCCTCATTGTAGCTAACTACATGATTTGGCGGGGTTATTTACCCTCATTGTAGCTAACTACATGATTTAGTGGGGTTATTTACCCTCATTGTAGCTAACTACATGATTTAGCGGGGTTATTTACCCTCATTGTAGCTAACTACATGATTTAGCGGGGTTATTTACCTTCATTGTAGCTAACTACATGATTTAGCGGGGTTATTTACCCTCATTGTAGCTAACTACATGATTTAGCGGGGTTATTTACCTTCATTGTAGCTAACTACATGATTTAGCGGGGTTATTTACCCTCATTGTAGCTAACTACATGATTTGGCGGGGTTATTTACCTTCATTGTAGCTAACTACATGATTTGACGGGGTTATTTACCTTCATTGTAGCTAACTACATGATTTAGCGGGGTTATTTACCTTCATTGTAGCTAACTACATGATTTGGCGGGATTATTTACCCTCATTGTAGCTAACTACATGATTTAGCAGGGTTATTTACCTTCATTGTAGCTAACTACATGATTTAGCGGGGTTATTTAACTTCATTTTAGCTAACTACATGATTTAGCGGGGTTATTTACCCTCATTGTAGCTAATTACATGATTTAGCGGGGTTATTTACCCTCATTGTAGCTAACTACATTATTTAGCGGGGTTATTTACCCTCATTGTAGCTAACTACATGATTTGGCGTGGTTATTTACCCTCATTGTAGCTAAGTACATGATTTAGCGGGGTTATTTACCCTCATTGTAGCTAACTACATGATTTAGCAGGGTTATTTACCCTCATTGTAGCTAACTCCATGATTTAGCGGGGTTATTTACCCGCATTGTAGCTAACTACATGATTTAGCAGGGTTATTTACCCTCATTGTAGCTAACTACATGATTTAGCGGGGTTATTTACCCTCATTGTAGCTAAGTACATGATTTCGCGGGGTTATTTACCCTCATTGTAGCGAACTCCATGATTTGGCGGGGTTATTTACCCTCATTGTAGCTAAGTACATGATTTAGCGGGGTTATTTACCCTCATTGTAGCTAACTACATGATTTGGCGGGGTTATTTACCTTCATTGTAGCTAACGACATGATTTAACGGGGTTATTTACTCTCATTGTAGCTAACTACATGATTTAGCGGGGTTATTTACCTTCATTGTAGCTAACTACATGATTTAGCGGGGTTATTTACCCTCATTGAAGCTAACTACATGATTTAGCGGGGTTATTTACCCTCATTGTAGCTAACTACATGATTTAGCGGGGTTATTTACCCTCATTGTAGCTAACTACATGATTTAGCGGGGTTATTTACCCTCATTGTAGCTAACTACATGATTTAGTGGGGTTATTTACCCTCATTGTAGCTAACTACATGATTTAGCAGGGTTATTTACCCTCATTGTAGCTAACTACATGATTTAGTGGGGTTATTTACCCTAATTGTAGCTAAGTACATGATTTAGCGGGGTTATTTACCCTCATTGTAGCTAACTACATGATTTAGCGGGGTTATTTACCCTCATTGTAGCTAACTACATGATTTAGCAGGGTGATTTACCTTCATTGTAGCTAACTACATGATTTAGCGGGGTTATTTACCCTCATTGTAGCTAACTACTTGATTTAGCGGGGTTATTTACCCTCATTGTAGCTAACTACATGATTTGGTGAGGTTATTTACCCTCATTGTAGCTAACTACATGATTTGGCGAGGTTATTTACTCTCATTGTAGCTAAGTACATGATTTAGCGGGGTTATTTACCCTCATTGTAGCTAACTACATGATTTAGTGGGGTTATTTACCTTCATTGTAGCTAACTACATGATTTAGCGGGGTTATTTACCTTCATTGTAGCTAACTACATGATTTAGCGGGGTTATTTACCCTCATTGTAGCTAACTACATGATTTAGCGGGGTTATTTACCCTCATTGTAGCTAACTACATGATTTGGCGAGGTTATTTACCCTCATTGTAGCTAACTACATGATTTGGCGAGGTTATTTACCCTCATTGTAGCTAACTACATGATTTAGCGGGGTTATTTACCCTCATTGTAGCTAAGTACATGATTTAGCGGGGTTATTTACCCTCATTGTAGCTAACTACATGATTTGGCGAGGTTATTTACCCTCATTGTAGCTAACTACATGATTTGGTGGGGTTATTTACCCTCATTGTAGCTAACTACATGATTTAGTGGGGTTATTTACCCTCATTGTAGCGAACTACATCATTTAGCGGGGTTATTTACCCTCATTGTAGCTAACTACATGATTTAGCGGGGTTATTTACCCTCATTGTAGCTAACTACATGATTTAGTGGGGTTATTTACCATCATTGTCGCTAACTACATGATTTGGTGGGGTTATTTACCCTCATTGTAGCGAACTACATGATTTGGCGGGGTTATTTACCCTCATTGTAGCTAACTACATGATTTAGTGGGGTTATTTACACTCATTGTAGCTAACTACATGATTTGGCAGGGTTATTTACCCTCATTGTAGCTAACTACATGATTTGGTGGGGTTATTTACCCTCATTGAAGCGAACTACATGATTTGGCACGGTTATTTACCCTCATTGTAGCTAACTACATGATTTAGTGGGGTTATTTACCCTCATTGTAGCTAACTACATGATTTAGTGGGGTTATTTACCCTCATTGTAGCTAACTACATGATTTAGTGGGGTTATTTACCCTCATTGTAGCTAACTACATGATTTAGCGGGGTTATTTACCCTCATTGTAGCTAACAACATGATTTGCTGGGGTTATTTACCCTCATTGTGGCTAACTACATGATTTGGTGGGGTTATTTACCCTCATTGTAGCGAGCTACATGATTTGGCGGGGTTGTTTACCTTCATTGTAGCTAACTACATGATTTAGCGGGGTTATTTACCCTCATTGTAGCTAACTACATGATTTAGCGGGGTTATTTACCCGCATTGTGGCTAACTACATGATTTGGTGGGGTTATTTACCCTCATTGTAGCTAACTACATGATTTAGCGGGGTTATTTACCATAATTGTAGCTAACTACATGATTTAGCGGGGTTATTTACCCTCATTGTAGCTAACTACATGATTTGGTGGGGTTATTTACCCTCATTGTAGCTAACTACATGATTTGGTGGGGTTATTTACCCTCATTGTAGCTAAGTACATGATTTAGCGGGGTTATTTACCCTCATTGTAGCTAACTACATGATTTAGCAGGGTTATTTACCCTCATTGTAGCTAACTCCATGATTTAGCGGGGTTATTTACCCGCATTGTAGCTAACTACATGATTTAGCAGGGTTATTTACCCTCATTGTAGCTAACTACATGATTTAGCGGGGTTATTTACCCTCATTGTAGCTAAGTACATGATTTCGCGGGGTTATTTACCCTCATTGTAGCGAACTCCATGATTTGGCGGGGTTATTTACCCTCATTGTAGCTAAGTACATGATTTAGCGGGGTTATTTACCCTCATTGTAGCTAACTACATGATTTGGCGGGGTTATTTACCTTCATTGTAGCTAACGACATGATTTAACGGGGTTATTTACTCTCATTGTAGCTAACTACATGATTTAGCGGGGTTATTTACCTTCATTGTAGCTAACTACATGATTTAGCGGGGTTATTTACCCTCATTGAAGCTAACTACATGATTTAGCGGGGTTATTTACCCTCATTGTAGCTAACTACATGATTTAGCGGGGTTATTTACCCTCATTGTAGCTAACTACATGATTTAGCGGGGTTATTTACCCTCATTGTAGCTAACTACATGATTTAGTGGGGTTATTTACCCTCATTGTAGCTAACTACATGATTTAGCAGGGTTATTTACCCTCATTGTAGCTAACTACATGATTTAGTGGGGTTATTTACCCTAATTGTAGCTAAGTACATGATTTAGCGGGGTTATTTACCCTCATTGTAGCTAACTACATGATTTAGCGGGGTTATTTACCCTCATTGTAGCTAACTACATGATTTAGCAGGGTGATTTACCTTCATTGTAGCTAACTACATGATTTAGCGGGGTTATTTACCCTCATTGTAGCTAACTACTTGATTTAGCGGGGTTATTTACCCTCATTGTAGCTAACTACATGATTTGGTGAGGTTATTTACCCTCATTGTA
Source organism: Myxine glutinosa (assembly GCF_964187855.1). Lineage (NCBI taxonomy): Eukaryota > Metazoa > Chordata > Myxini > Myxiniformes > Myxinidae > Myxine > Myxine glutinosa. The sequence continues at coordinate 134,804,283 of NC_136263.1, forward strand.
GCTAACTACATGATTTGGCGAGGTTATTTACTCTCATTGTAGCTAAGTACATGATTTAGCGGGGTTATTTACCCTCATTGTAGCTAACTACATGATTTAGTGGGGTTATTTACCTTCATTGTAGCTAACTACATGATTTAGCGGGGTTATTTACCTTCATTGTAGCTAACTACATGATTTAGCGGGGTTATTTACCCTCATTGTAGCTAACTACATGATTTAGCGGGGTTATTTACCCTCATTGTAGCTAACTACATGATTTGGCGAGGTTATTTACCCTCATTGTAGCTAACTACATGATTTGGCGAGGTTATTTACCCTCATTGTAGCTAACTACATGATTTAGCGGGGTTATTTACCCTCATTGTAGCTAAGTACATGATTTAGCGGGGTTATTTACCCTCATTGTAGCTAACTACATGATTTGGCGAGGTTATTTACCCTCATTGTAGCTAACTACATGATTTGGTGGGGTTATTTACCCTCATTGTAGCTAACTACATGATTTAGTGGGGTTATTTACCCTCATTGTAGCGAACTACATCATTTAGCGGGGTTATTTACCCTCATTGTAGCTAACTACATGATTTAGCGGGGTTATTTACCCTCATTGTAGCTAACTACATGATTTAGTGGGGTTATTTACCATCATTGTCGCTAACTACATGATTTGGTGGGGTTATTTACCCTCATTGTAGCGAACTACATGATTTGGCGGGGTTATTTACCCTCATTGTAGCTAACTACATGATTTAGTGGGGTTATTTACACTCATTGTAGCTAACTACATGATTTGGCAGGGTTATTTACCCTCATTGTAGCTAACTACATGATTTGGTGGGGTTATTTACCCTCATTGAAGCGAACTACATGATTTGGCACGGTTATTTACCCTCATTGTAGCTAACTACATGATTTAGTGGGGTTATTTACCCTCATTGTAGCTAACTACATGATTTAGTGGGGTTATTTACCCTCATTGTAGCTAACTACATGATTTAGTGGGGTTATTTACCCTCATTGTAGCTAACTACATGATTTAGCGGGGTTATTTACCCTCATTGTAGCTAACAACATGATTTGCTGGGGTTATTTACCCTCATTGTGGCTAACTACATGATTTGGTGGGGTTATTTACCCTCATTGTAGCGAGCTACATGATTTGGCGGGGTTGTTTACCTTCATTGTAGCTAACTACATGATTTAGCGGGGTTATTTACCCTCATTGTAGCTAACTACATGATTTAGCGGGGTTATTTACCCGCATTGTGGCTAACTACATGATTTGGTGGGGTTATTTACCCTCATTGTAGCTAACTACATGATTTAGCGGGGTTATTTACCATAATTGTAGCTAACTACATGATTTAGCGGGGTTATTTACCCTCATTGTAGCTAACTACATGATTTGGTGGGGTTATTTACCCTCATTGTAGCTAACTACATGATTTGGTGGGGTTATTTACCCTCATTGTAGCGAACTACATGATTTGGCGGGGTTATTTACCCTCATTGTAGCTAACTACATGATTTAGTGGGGTTATTTACCCTCATTGTAGCTAACTACATGATTTGGCAGGGTTATTTACCCTCATTGTAGCTAACTACATGATTTGGTGGGGTTATTTACCCTCATTGAAGCGAACTACATGATTGGCAGGGTTATTTACCCTCAATGTAGCTAACTACATGATTTAGCGGGGTTATTTACCCTCATTGTAGCTAACTACATGATTTAGCGGGGTTATTTACCTTCATTGTAGCTAACTACATGATTTAGCGGGGTTATTTACCCTCATTGTAGCTAACTACATGATTTAGCGGGGTTATTTACCCTCATTGTAGCTAACTACATGATTTGACGGGGTTATTTACCCTCATTGTAGCTAACTACATGATTTAGCGGGGTTATTTACCCTCATTGTAGCTAACTACATGATTTAGCGGGGTTATTTACCTTCATTGTAGCTAACTACATGATTTAGCGGGGTTATTTACCCTCATTGTAGCTAACTACATGATTTAGCGGGGTTATTTACCCTCGTTGTAGCTAACTACATGATTTGGCAGGGTTATTTACCCTCGTTGTAGCTAACTACATGATTTAGCAGGGTTATTTACCCTCATTGTAGCTAACTACATGATTTAGCGGGGTTATTTACCTTCATTGTAGCTAACTACATGATTTAGCGGGGTTATTTACCCTCATTGTAGCTAACTACATGATTTGGCGGGGTTATTTACCCTCATTGTAGCTAACTACATGATTTAGTGGGGTTATTTACCCTCATTGTAGCTAACTACATGATTTAGCGGGGTTATTTACCCTCATTGTAGCTAACTACATGATTTAGCGGGGTTATTTACCTTCATTGTAGCTAACTACATGATTTAGCGGGGTTATTTACCCTCATTGTAGCTAACTACATGATTTAGCGGGGTTATTTACCTTCATTGTAGCTAACTACATGATTTAGCGGGGTTATTTACCCTCATTGTAGCTAACTACATGATTTGGCGGGGTTATTTACCTTCATTGTAGCTAACTACATGATTTGACGGGGTTATTTACCTTCATTGTAGCTAACTACATCATTTAGCGGGGTTATTTACCTTCATTGTAGCTAACTACATGATTTGGCGGGATTATTTACCCTCATTGTAGCTAACTACATGATTTAGCGGGGTTATTTACCTTCATTGTAGCTAACTACATGATTTAGCGGGGTTATTTACCTTCATTTTAGCTAACTACATGATTTAGCGGGGTTATTTACCCTCATTGTAGCTAATTACATGATTTAGCGGGGTTATTTACCCTCATTGTAGCTAACTACATTATTTAGCGGGGTTATTTACCCTCATTGTAGCTAACTACATGATTTGGTGGGGTTATTTACCCTCATTGTAGCTAAGTACATGATTTAGCGGGGTTATTTACCCTCATTGTAGCTAACTACATGATTTAGCAGGGTTATTTACCCTCATTGTCGCTAACTCCATGATTTAGCGGGGTTATTTACCCGCATTGTAGCTAACTACATGATTTAGCAGGGTTATTTACCCTCATTGTAGCTAACTACATGATTTAACGGGGTTATTTACCCTCATTGTAGCTAAGTACATGATTTAGCGGGGTTATTTACCCTCATTGTAGCGAACTCCATGATTTGGTGGGGTTATTTACCCTCATTGTAGCTAAGTACATGATTTAGCGGGGTTATTTACCCTCATTGTAGCTAACTACATGATTTGGCGGGGTTATTTACCTTCATTGTAGCTAACTACATGATTTAGCGGGGTTATTTACCCTCATTGTAGCTAACTACATGATTTAGCGGGGTTATTTACCCTCATTGTAGCTAAGTACATGATTTAGCGGGGTTATTTACCCTCATTATAGCTAACTACATGATTTAGTGGGGTTATTTACCTTCATTGTAGCTAACTACATGATTTGGCGGGATTATTTACCCTCATTGTAGCTAACTACATGATTTAGCGGGGTTATTTACCTTCATTGTAGCTAACTACATGATTTAGCGGGGTTATTTACCTTCATTTTAGCTAACTACATGATTTAGCGGGGTTATTTACTCTCATTGTAGCTAAGTACATGATTTAGCGGGGTTATTTACCCTCATTGTAGCTAACTACATGATTTAGCAGGGTTATTTACCCTCATTGTCGCTAACTCCATGATTTAGCGGGGTTATTTACCCGCATTGTAGCTAACTACATGATTTAGCAGGGTTATTTACCCTCATTGTAGCTAACTACATGATTTAGCAGGGTTATTTACCCTCATTGTAGCTAAGTACATGATTTAGCGGGGTTATTTACCCTCATTGTAGCTAACTACATGATTTAGCGGGGTTATTTACCCTCATTGTAGCTAACAACATGATTTGCTGGGGTTATTTACCCTCATTGTGGCTAACTACATGATTTGGTGGGGTTATTTACCCTCATTGAAGCGAACTACATGATTTGGCACGGTTATTTACCCTCATTGTAGCTAACTACATGATTTAGTGGGGTTATTTACCCTCATTGTACCTAACTACATGATTTAGTGGGGTTATTTACCCTAATTGTAGCTAACTACATGATTTAGTGGGGTTATTTACCCTCATTGTAGCTAACTACATGATTTAGCGAGGTTATTTACCCTCATTGTAGCTAACAACATGATTTGCTGGGGTTATTTACCCTCATTGTGGCTAACTACATGATTTGGTGGGGTTATTTACCCTCATTGTAGCGAGCTACATGATTTGGCGGGGTTGTTTACCTTCATTGTAGCTAACTACATGATTTGACGGGGTTATTTACCCTCATTGTAGCTAACTACATCATTTAGCGGGGTTATTTACCCTCATTGTAGCTAACTACATGATTTGGCGGGGTTATTTAATAATAATAATAATAATAATGCATTTATTTTATATAGCGCTTTTCAGGAAGCCCAAAGACGCTTTGACAGAGTGCAAAACATAATGCATAGCAAAACATAAAAACAATTGCAAAAAAAGAAGAATCAATAGGGAAATATTCAAAGCACAAAGGAGGGAGAAGGAGAGGAGATAGTCAGGGGTTAGATGCTGTGGTTTAAATGTTGAATGCAGTGTTGAACAGGTGGGTCTTGAGTGATGTTTTGAATGTGGTGAGTGAGGAGGATTGTGAGTGAGTGAGGAGGTTATTTACCCTCATTGTAGCTAACTACATGATTTAGCGGGGTTATTTACCCTCATTGTAGCTAACTACATGATTTATCGGGGTTATTTACCCCCATTGTAGCTAACTACATGATTTGGCGGGGTTATTTACCTTCATTGTAGCTAACTACATGATTTGACGGGGTTATTTACCCTCTTTGTAGCTAACTACATGATTTAGCGGGGTTATTTACCCTCATTGTAGCTAACTACATGATTTGGCGGGGTTATTTACCCTCATTGTAGCTAACTACATGATTTAGCGGGGTTATTTACCCTCATTGTAGCTAACTACATGATTTAGCGGGGTTATTTACCTTCATTGTAGCTAACTACATGATTTAGCGGGGTTATTTACCCTCATTGTAGCTAACTACATGATTTAGCGGGGTTATTTACCCTCATTGTAGCTAACTACATGATTTAGCGGGGTTATTTACCCTCATTGTAGCTAACTACATGATTTAGCAGGGTTATTTACCCTCATTGTAGCTAACTACATGATTTAGCAGGGTTATTTACCTTCATTGTAGCTAACTACATGATTTAGCGGGGTTATTTACCCTCATTGTAGCTAACTACATGATTTGGCGGGGTTATTTACCCTCATTGTAGCTAACTACATGATTTAGTGGGGTTATTTACCCTCATTGTAGCTAACTACATGATTTAGCGGGGTTATTTACCCTCATTGCAGCTAACTACATGATTTAGCGTGGTTATTTACCCTCATTGTAGCTAACTACATGATTTAGCGGGGTTATTTACCTTCATTGTAGCTAACGACATGATTTAACGGGGTTATTTACTCTCATTGTAGCTAACTACATGATTTAGCGGGGTTATTTACCTTCATTGTAGCTAACTACATGATTTAGCGGGGTTATTTACCCTCATTGAAGCTAACTACATGATTTAGCGGGGTTATTTACCCTCATTGTAGCTAACTACATGATTTAGCGGGGTTATTTACCCTCATTGTAGCTAACTACATGATTTAGCGGGGTTATTTACCCTCATTGTAGCTAACTACATGATTTAGTGGGGTTATTTACCCTCATTGTAGCTAACTACATGATTTAGCAGGGTTATTTACCCTCATTGTAGCTAACTACATGATTTAGTGGGGTTATTTACCCTAATTGTAGCTAAGTACATGATTTAGCGGGGTTATTTACCCTCATTGTAGCTAACTACATGATTTAGCGGGGTTATTTACCCTCATTGTAGCTAACTACATGATTTAGCAGGGTGATTTACCTTCATTGTAGCTAACTACATGATTTAGCGGGGTTATTTACCCTCATTGTAGCTAACTACTTGATTTAGCGGGGTTATTTACCCTCATTGTAGCTAACTACATGATTTGGTGAGGTTATTTACCCTCATTGTAGCTAACTACATGATTTGGCGAGGTTATTTACTCTCATTGTAGCTAAGTACATGATTTAGCGGGGTTATTTACCCTCATTGTAGCTAACTACATGATTTAGTGGGGTTATTTACCTTCATTGTAGCTAACTACATGATTTAGCGGGGTTATTTACCTTCATTGTAGCTAACTACATGATTTAGCGGGGTTATTTACCCTCATTGTAGCTAACTACATGATTTAGCGGGGTTATTTACCCTCATTGTAGCTAACTACATGATTTGGCGAGGTTATTTACCCTCATTGTAGCTAACTACATGATTTGGCGAGGTTATTTACCCTCATTGTAGCTAACTACATGATTTAGCGGGGTTATTTACCCTCATTGTAGCTAAGTACATGATTTAGCGGGGTTATTTACCCTCATTGTAGCTAACTACATGATTTGGCGAGGTTATTTACCCTCATTGTAGCTAACTACATGATTTGGTGGGGTTATTTACCCTCATTGTAGCTAACTACATGATTTAGTGGGGTTATTTACCCTCATTGTAGCGAACTACATCATTTAGCGGGGTTATTTACCCTCATTGTAGCTAACTACATGATTTAGCGGGGTTATTTACCCTCATTGTAGCTAACTACATGATTTAGTGGGGTTATTTACCATCATTGTCGCTAACTACATGATTTGGTGGGGTTATTTACCCTCATTGTAGCGAACTACATGATTTGGCGGGGTTATTTACCCTCATTGTAGCTAACTACATGATTTAGTGGGGTTATTTACACTCATTGTAGCTAACTACATGATTTGGCAGGGTTATTTACCCTCATTGTAGCTAACTACATGATTTGGTGGGGTTATTTACCCTCATTGAAGCGAACTACATGATTTGGCACGGTTATTTACCCTCATTGTAGCTAACTACATGATTTAGTGGGGTTATTTACCCTCATTGTAGCTAACTACATGATTTAGTGGGGTTATTTACCCTCATTGTAGCTAACTACATGATTTAGTGGGGTTATTTACCCTCATTGTAGCTAACTACATGATTTAGCGGGGTTATTTACCCTCATTGTAGCTAACAACATGATTTGCTGGGGTTATTTACCCTCATTGTGGCTAACTACATGATTTGGTGGGGTTATTTACCCTCATTGTAGCGAGCTACATGATTTGGCGGGGTTGTTTACCTTCATTGTAGCTAACTACATGATTTAGCGGGGTTATTTACCCTCATTGTAGCTAACTACATGATTTAGCGGGGTTATTTACCCGCATTGTGGCTAACTACATGATTTGGTGGGGTTATTTACCCTCATTGTAGCTAACTACATGATTTAGCGGGGTTATTTACCATAATTGTAGCTAACTACATGATTTAGCGGGGTTATTTACCCTCATTGTAGCTAACTACATGATTTGGTGGGGTTATTTACCCTCATTGTAGCTAACTACATGATTTGGTGGGGTTATTTACCCTCATTGTAGCGAACTACATGATTTGGCGGGGTTATTTACCCTCATTGTAGCTAACTACATGATTTAGTGGGGTTATTTACCCTCATTGTAGCTAACTACATGATTTGGCAGGGTTATTTACCCTCATTGTAGCTAACTACATGATTTGGTGGGGTTATTTACCCTCATTGAAGCGAACTACATGATTGGCAGGGTTATTTACCCTCAATGTAGCTAACTACATGATTTAGCGGGGTTAGTTACCCTCATTGTAGCTAACTACATGATTTAGCGGGGTTATTTACCTTCATTGTAGCTAACTACATGATTTAGCGGGGTTATTTACCCTCATTGTAGCTAACTACATGATTTAGCGGGGTTATTTACCCTCATTGTAGCTAACTACATGATTTGACGGGGTTATTTACCCTCATTGTAGCTAACTACATGATTTAGCGGGGTTATTTACCCTCATTGTAGCTAACTACATGATTTGGCGGGGTTATTTACCCTCATTGTAGCTAACTACATGATTTAGTGGGGTTATTTACCCTCATTGTAGCTAACTACATGATTTAGCGGGGTTATTTACCCTCATTGTAGCTAACTACATGATTTAGCGGGGTTATTTACCTTCATTGTAGCTAACTACATGATTTAGCGGGGTTATTTACCCTCATTGTAGCTAACTACATGATTTAGCGGGGTTATTTACCTTCATTGTAGCTAACTACATGATTTAGCGGGGTTATTTACCCTCATTGTAGCTAACTACATGATTTGGCGGGGTTATTTACCCTCATTGTAGCTAACTACATGATTTAGCGGGGTTATTTACCTTCATTGTAGCTAACTACATGATTTAGCGGGGTTATTTACCCTCATTGTAGCTAACTACATGATTTGGCGGGGTTATTTACCCTCATTGTAGCTAACTACATGATTTAGTGGGGTTATTTACCCTCATTGTAGCTAACTACATGATTTAGCGGGGTTATTTACCCTCATTGTAGCTAACTACATGATTTAGCGGGGTTATTTACCTTCATTGTAGCTAACTACATGATTTAGCGGGGTTATTTACCCTCATTGTAGCTAACTACATGATTTAGCGGGGTTATTTACCTTCATTGTAGCTAACTACATGATTTAGCGGGGTTATTTACCCTCATTGTAGCTAACTACATGATTTGGCGGGGTTATTTACCTTCATTGTAGCTAACTACATGATTTGACGGGGTTATTTACCTTCATTGTAGCTAACTACATCATTTAGCGGGGTTATTTACCTTCATTGTAGCTAACTACATGATTTGGCGGGATTATTTACCCTCATTGTAGCTAACTACATGATTTAGCGGGGTTATTTACCTTCATTGTAGCTAACTACATGATTTAGCGGGGTTATTTACCTTCATTTTAGCTAACTACATGATTTAGCGGGGTTATTTACCCTCATTGTAGCTAATTACATGATTTAGCGGGGTTATTTACCCTCATTGTAGCTAACTACATTATTTAGCGGGGTTATTTACCCTCATTGTAGCTAACTACATGATTTGGTGGGGTTATTTACCCTCATTGTAGCTAAGTACATGATTTAGCGGGGTTATTTACCCTCATTGTAGCTAACTACATGATTTAGCAGGGTTATTTACCCTCATTGTCGCTAACTCCATGATTTAGCGGGGTTATTTACCCGCATTGTAGCTAACTACATGATTTAGCAGGGTTATTTACCCTCATTGTAGCTAACTACATGATTTAACGGGGTTATTTACCCTCATTGTAGCTAAGTACATGATTTAGCGGGGTTATTTACCCTCATTGTAGCGAACTCCATGATTTGGCGGGGTTATTTACCCTCATTGTAGCTAAGTACATGATTTAGCGGGGTTATTTACCCTCATTGTAGCTAACTACATGATTTGGCGGGGTTATTTACCTTCATTGTAGCTAACTACATGATTTAGCGGGGTTATTTACCCTCATTGTAGCTAACTACATGATTTAGCGGGGTTATTTACCCTCATTGTAGCTAAGTACATGATTTAGCGGGGTTATTTACCCTCATTATAGCTAACTACATGATTTAGTGGGGTTATTTACCTTCATTGTAGCTAACTACATGATTTGGCGGGATTATTTACCCTCATTGTAGCTAACTACATGATTTAGCGGGGTTATTTACCTTCATTGTAGCTAACTACATGATTTAGCGGGGTTATTTACCTTCATTTTAGCTAACTACATGATTTAGCGGGGTTATTTACTCTCATTGTAGCTAAGTACATGATTTAGCGGGGTTATTTACCCTCATTGTAGCTAACTACATGATTTAGCAGGGTTATTTACCCTCATTGTCGCTAACTCCATGATTTAGCGGGGTTATTTACCCGCATTGTAGCTAACTACATGATTTAGCAGGGTTATTTACCCTCATTGTAGCTAACTACATGATTTAGCAGGGTTATTTACCCTCATTGTAGCTAAGTACATGATTTAGCGGGGTTATTTACCCTCATTGTAGCTAACTACATGATTTAGCGGGGTTATTTACCCTCATTGTAGCTAACAACATGATTTGCTGGGGTTATTTACCCTCATTGTGGCTAACTACATGATTTGATGGGGTTATTTACCCTCATTGAAGCGAACTACATGATTTGGCACGGTTATTTACCCTCATTGTAGCTAACTACATGATTTAGTGGGGTTATTTACCCTCATTGTAGCTAACTACATGATTTAGTGGGGTTATTTACCCTAATTGTAGCTAACTACATGATTTAGTGGGGTTATTTACCCTCATTGTAGCTAACTACATGATTTAGCGAGGTTATTTACCCTCATTGTAGCTAACAACATGATTTGCTGGGGTTATTTACCCTCATTGTGGCTAACTACATGATTTGGTGGGGTTATTTACCCTCATTGTAGCGAGCTACATGATTTGGCGGGGTTGTTTACCTTCATTGTAGCTAACTACATGATTTGACGGGGTTATTTACCCTCATTGTAGCTAACTACATCATTTAGCGGGGTTATTTACCCTCATTGTAGCTAACTACATGATTTGGCGGGGTTATTTAATAATAATAATAATAATAATGCATTTATTTTATATAGCGCTTTTCAGGAAGCCCAAAGACGCTTTGACAGAGTGCAAAACATAATGCATAGCAAAACATAAAAACAATTGCAAAAAAAGAAGAATCAATAGGGAAATATTCAAAGCACAAAGGAGGGAGAAGGAGAGGAGATAGTCAGGGGTTAGATGCTGTGGTTTAAATGTTGAATGCAGTGTTGAACAGGTGGGTCTTGAGTGATGTTTTGAATGTGGTGAGTGAGGAGGATTGTGAGTGAGTGAGGAGGTTATTTACCCTCATTGTAGCTAACTACATGATTTAGCGGGGTTATTTACCCTCATTGTAGCTAACTACATGATTTATCGGGGTTATTTACCCCCATTGTAGCTAACTACATGATTTGGCGGGGTTATTTACCTTCATTGTAGCTAACTACATGATTTGACGGGGTTATTTACCCTCTTTGTAGCTAACTACATGATTTAGCGGGGTTATTTACCCTCATTGTAGCTAACTACATGATTTGGCGGGGTTATTTACCCTCATTGTAGCTAACTACATGATTTAGCGGGGTTATTTACCCTCATTGTAGCTAACTACATGATTTAGCGGGGTTATTTACCTTCATTGTAGCTAACTACATGATTTAGCGGGGTTATTTACCCTCATTGTAGCTAACTACATGATTTGGCGGGGTTATTTACCCTCATTGTAGCTAACTACATGATTTAGCGGGGTTATTTACCCTCATTGTAGCTAACTACATGATTTGGCGGGGTTATTTACCTTCATTGTAGCTAACTACATGATTTGACGGGGTTATTTACCTTCATTGTAGCTAACTACATCATTTAGCGGGGTTATTTACCTTCATTGTAGCTAACTACATGATTTGGCGGGATTATTTACCCTCATTGTAGCTAACTACATGATTTAGCGGGGTTATTTACCTTCATTGTAGCTAACTACATGATTTAGCGGGGTTATTTACCTGCATTTTAGCTAACTACATGATTTAGCGGGGTTATTTACCCTCATTGTAGCTAATTACATGATTTAGTGGGGTTATTTACCCTCATTGTAGCTAACTACATTATTTAGAGGGGTTATTTACCCTCATTGTAGCTAACTACATGATTTGGCGGGGTTATTTACCCTCATTGTAGCTAACTACATGATTTAGCGGGGTTATTTACCCTCATTGTAGCTAAGTACATGATTTAGCGGGGTTATTTACCCTCATTGTAGCGAACTCCATGATTTGGCGGGGTTATTTACCCTCATTGTAGCTCAGTACATGATTTAGCGGGGTTATTTACCCTCATTGTAGCTAACTACATGATTTGGCGGGGTTATTTACCTTTGAAGGAACTGCGCTCCAACGCGAGTCGAAAGAATTGACGCGACCAAAGACGGAATTCGTCCGAGTTGCTTTATTGAAACAAAACAGCTCAGGTATTCTGCCCAAGCCCGTTTATCGGGCAACAATATATATACACATTTATGTCGGGAAGTTTGCCCGGCAAAAGCTATACCGGGCATGCCCGGGTATCGAGGGCGAGCCTTGGAAAGGCGAGTCTGGACCTGCCCGGGCGTGTTTGGCTGCGGCCTGGCAAGTCGAGGCTGGGCGTGCCCGGGCGCTCTGGGCGAACACTTGAAAGGCGATAGCGGGCATGCCCGGACGCTCTGGGCGAGCCCTGAAAAGGCGATAGCGGGCATGCCCGGACGCTCTGGGCGAGCCCTGGAAAGGCGATAGCGGGCATGCCCGGACGCTCTGGGCGAGCCCTGGAAAGGTGATAGCGGGCATGCCCGGACGCTCTGGGCGAGCCCTGGAAAGGCGAGAGCGGGCATGCCCGGGAAAGACGAGACCGGGCGTGCCCGGGAGGTTCGGGCGTGCCCGGGAACAGTGAGTCCAGGCATGCCCGGGAGAGGCGCGTCTGGCCGTGTTCTGGCCGGTGCAAGGCGATTATGCACATCCAGCGGTAACCGCTACACCTTCATTGTAGCTAACTACATGATTTAGCGGGGTTATTTATCCTCATTGTAGCTAACTACATGATTTAGTGGGGTTATTTACCCTCATTGTGGATAACTTCTTGTTTTGGTGGTTATTTACCCTCATTGTAGCTAACGACATGATTTGGCGAGGTTATTTACCCTCATTGTAGCTAACTACATGATTTAGCGGGGTTATTTACCTTCATTGTAGCTAACTACATGATTTAGCGGGGTTATTTACCCTCATTGAAGCTAACTACATGATTTAGCGGGGTTATTTACCCTCATTGTAGCTAACTACATGATTTAGCGGGGTTATTTACCCTCATTGTAGCTAACTACATGATTTAGCGGGGTTATTTACCCTCATTGTAGCTAACTACATGATTTAGCAGGGTTATTTACCCTCATTGTAGCTAACTACATGATTTAGCGGGGTTATTTACCCTCATTGTAGCTAACTACATGATTTAGTGGGGTTATTTACCCTAATTGTAGCTAAGTACATGATTTAGCGGGGTTATTTACCCTCATTGTAGCTAACTACATGATTTAGCGGGGTTATTTACCCTCATTGTAGCTAACTACATGATTTAGCAGGGTTATTTACCTTCATTGTAGCTAACTACATGATTTAGTGGGGTTATTTACCCTCATTGTAGCTAAGTACATGATTTAGCGGGGTTATTTACCCTCATTATAGCTAACTACATGATTTAGCAGGGTTATTTACCTTCATTGTAGCTAACTACATGATTTAGCGGGGTTATTTACCCTAATTGTAGCTAACTACATGATTTAGCAGGGTTATTTACCCTCATTGTAGCTAAGTACATGATTTAGCGGGGTTATTTACCCTCATTGTAGCTAACTACATGATTTAGCGGGGTTATTTACCCTCATTGTAGCTAACTACATGATTTAGCAGGGTGATTTACCCTCATTGTAGCTAACTACATGATTTAGCGGGGTTATTTACCCTCATTGTAGCTAACTACTTGATTTAGCGGGCTTATTTACCCTCATTGTAGCTAACTACATGATTTGGTGAGGTTATTTAACCTCATTGTAGCTAACTACATGATTTGGCGAGGTTATTTACCCTCATTGTAGCTAAGTACATGATTTAGCGGGGTTATTTACCCTCATTGTAGATAACTACATGATTTAGTGGGGTTATTTACCTTCATTGTAGCTAACTACATGATTTAGCGGGGTTATTTACCTTCATTGTAGCTAACTACATGATTTAGCGGGGTTATTTACCCTCATTGTAGCTAACTACATGATTTAGCGGGGTTATTTACCCTCATTGTAGCTAACTACATGATTTGGCGAGGTTATTTACCCTCATTGTAGCTAACTACATGATTTAGCGGGGTTATTTACCCTCATTGTAGCTAAGTACATGATTTAGCGGGGTTATTTACCCTCATTGTAGCTAACTACATGATTTGGCGAGGTTATTTACCCTCATTGTAGCTAACTACATGATTTGGTGGGGTTATTTACCCTCATTGTAGCTAACTACATGATTTAGCGGGGTTATTTACCCTCATTGTAGCGAACTACATCATTTAGCGGGGTTATTTACCCTCATTGTAGCTAACTACATGATTTAGCGGGGTTATTTACCCTCATTGTAGCTAACTACATGATTTAGTGGGGTTATTTACCCTCATTGTAGCGAACTACATGATTTGGCGGGGTTATTTACCCTCATTGTAGCTAACTACATGATTTAGTGGGGTTATTTACCCTCATTGTAGCTAACTACATGATTTAGCGGGGTTATTTACCCTCATTGTAGCTAACTACATGATTTAGTGGGGTTATTTACCCTCATTGTAGCTAACTACATGATTTAGCGGGGTTATTAACCCTCATTGTAGCTAACAACATGATTTGCTGGGGTTATTTACCCTCATTGTGGCTAACTACATGATTTGGTGGGGTTATTTACCCTCATTGTAGCTAACAACATGATTTGGCGGGGTTATTTACCCTCATTGTAGCTAACTACATGATTTAGTGGGGTTATTTACCCTCATTGTAGCTAACTACATGATTTGGCGGGGTTATTTACCCTCATTGTAGCTAACTACATGATTTGGTGGGGTTATTTACCCTCATTTTAGCTAACTACATGATTTGGTGGGGTTATTTACCCTCATTGAAGCGAACTACATGATTTGGCGGGGTTATTTACCCTCATTGTAGCTAACTACATGATTTAGTGGGGTTATTTACCCTCATTGTAGCTAACTACATGATTTAGCGGGGTTATTTACCCTCATTGTAGCTAACTACATGATTTAGTGGGGTTATTTACCCTCATTGTAGCTAACTACATGATTTAGCGGGGTTATTTACCCTCATTGTAGCTAACAACATGATTTGCTGGGGTTATTTACCCTCATTGTGGCTAACTACATGATTTGGTGGGGTTATTTACCCTCATTGTAGCTAAGTACATGATTTAGCGGGGTTATTTACCCTCATTGTAGCTAACTACATGATTTAGCAGGGTTATTTACCCTCATTGTAGCTAACTCCATGATTTAGCGGGGTTATTTACCCGCATTGTAGCTAACTACATGATTTAGCAGGGTTATTTACCCTCATTGTAGCTAACTACATGATTTAGCGGGGTTATTTACCTTCATTGTAGCTAACTACATGATTTAGCGGGGTTATTTACCTTCATTGTAGCTAACTACATGATTTAGCGGGGTTATTTACCCTCATTGTAGCTAACTACATGATTTGGCGGGGTTATTTACCTTCATTGTAGCTAACGACATGATTTAGCGGGGTTATTTACCCTCATTGTAGCTAACTACATGATTTAGCGGGGTTATTTACCCTCATTGTAGCTAACTACATGATTTAGCGGGGTTATTTACCCTCATTGTAGCTAACTACATGATTTAGTGGGGTTATTTACCCTCATTGTAGCTAACTACATGATTTAGCAGGGTTATTTACCCTCATTGTAGCTAACTACATGATTTAGTGGGGTTATTTACCCTAATTGTAGCTAAGTACATGATTTAGCGGGGTTATTTACCCTCATTGTAGCTAACTACATGATTTAGCGGGGTTATTTACCCTCATTGTAGCTAACTACATGATTTAGCAGGGTGATTTACCTTCATTGTAGCTAACTACATGATTTAGCGGGGTTATTTACCCTCATTGTAGCTAACTACTTGATTTAGCGGGGTTATTTACCCTCATTGTAGCTAACTACATGATTTGGTGAGGTTATTTACCCTCATTGTAGCTAACTACATGATTTGGCGAGGTTATTTACCCTCATTGTAGCTAAGTACATGATTTAGCGGGGTTATTTACCCTCATTGTAGCTAACTACATGATTTAGTGGGGTTATTTACCTTCATTGTAGCTAACTACATGATTTAGCGGGGTTATTTACCTTCATTGTAGCTAACTACATGATTTAGCGGGGTTATTTACCCTCATTGTAGCTAACTACATGATTTAGCGGGGTTATTTACCCTCATTGTAGCTAACTACATGATTTGGCGAGGTTATTTACCCTCATTGTAGCTAACTACATGATTTGGCGAGGTTATTTACCCTCATTGTAGCTAACTACATGATTTAGCGGGGTTATTTACCCTCATTGTAGCTAAGTACATGATTTAGCGGGGTTATTTACCCTCATTGTAGCTAACTACATGATTTGGCGAGGTTATTTACCCTCATTGTAGCTAACTACATGATTTGGTGGGGTTATTTACCCTCATTGTAGCTAACTACATGATTTAGTGGGGTTATTTACCCTCATTGTAGCGAACTACATCATTTAGCGGGGTTATTTACCCTCATTGTAGCTAACTACATGATTTAGCGGGGTTATTTACCCTCATTGTAGCTAACTACATGATTTAGTGGGGTTATTTACCCTCATTGTCGCTAACTACATGATTTGGTGGGGTTATTTACCCTCATTGTAGCGAACTACATGATTTGGCGGGGTTATTTACCCTCATTGTAGCTAACTACATGATTTAGTGGGGTTATTTACCCTCATTGTAGCTAACTACATGATTTGGCAGGGTTATTTACCCTCATTGTAGCTAACTACATGATTTGGTGGGGTTATTTACCCTCATTGAAGCGAACTACATGATTTGGCACGGTTATTTACCCTCATTGTAGCTAACTACATGATTTAGTGGGGTTATTTACCCTCATTGTAGCTAACTACATGATTTAGTGGGGTTATTTACCCTCATTGTAGCTAACTACATGATTTAGTGGGGTTATTTACCCTCATTGTAGCTAACTACATGATTTAGCGGGGTTATTTACCCTCATTGTAGCTAACAACATGATTTGCTGGGGTTATTTACCCTCATTGTGGCTAACTACATGATTTGGTGGGGTTATTTACCCTCATTGTAGCGAGCTACATGATTTGGCGGGGTTGTTTACCTTCATTGTAGCTAACTACATGATTTAGCGGGGTTATTTACCCTCATTGTAGCTAACTACATGATTTAGCGGGGTTATTTACCCGCATTGTGGCTAACTACATGATTTGGTGGGGTTATTTACCCTCATTGTAGCTAACTACATGATTTAGCGGGGTTATTTACCATAATTGTAGCTAACTACATGATTTAGCGGGGTTATTTACCCTCATTGTAGCTAACTACATGATTTGGTGGGGTTATTTACCCTCATTGTAGCTAACTACATGATTTGGTGGGGTTATTTACCCTCATTGTAGCGAACTACATGATTTGGCGGGGTTATTTACCCTCATTGTAGCTAACTACATGATTTAGTGGGGTTATTTACCCTCATTGTAGCTAACTACATGATTTGGCAGGGTTATTTACCCTCATTGTAGCTAACTACATGATTTGGTGGGGTTATTTACCCTCATTGAAGCGAACTACATGATTGGCAGGGTTATTTACCCTCAATGTAGCTAACTACATGATTTAGCGGGGTTATTTACCCTCATTGTAGCTAACTACATGATTTAGCGGGGTTATTTACCTTCATTGTAGCTAACTACATGATTTAGCGGGGTTATTTACCCTCATTGTAGCTAACTACATGATTTAGCGGGGTTATTTACCCTCATTGTAGCTAACTACATGATTTGACGGGGTTATTTACCCTCATTGTAGCTAACTACATGATTTAGCGGGGTTATTTACCCTCATTGTAGCTAACTACATGATTTAGCGGGGTTATTTACCTTCATTGTAGCTAACTACATGATTTAGCGGGGTTATTTACCCTCATTGTAGCTAACTACATGATTTAGCGGGGTTATTTACCCTCGTTGTAGCTAACTACATGATTTGGCAGGGTTATTTACCCTCGTTGTAGCTAACTACATGATTTAGCAGGGTTATTTACCCTCATTGTAGCTAACTACATGATTTAGCGGGGTTATTTACCTTCATTGTAGCTAACTACATGATTTAGCGGGGTTATTTACCCTCATTGTAGCTAACTACATGATTTGGCGGGGTTATTTACCCTCATTGTAGCTAACTACATGATTTAGTGGGGTTATTTACCCTCATTGTAGCTAACTACATGATTTGGCGGGGTTATTTACCCTCATTGTAGCTAACTACATGATTTAGCGGGGTTATTTACCTTCATTGTAGCTAACTACATGATTTAGCGGGGTTATTTACCCTCATTGTAGCTAACTACATGATTTAGCGGGGTTATTTACCTTCATTGTAGCTAACTACATGATTTAGCGGGGTTATTTACCCTCATTGTAGCTAACTACATGATTTGGCGGGGTTATTTACCTTCATTGTAGCTAACTACATGATTTGACGGGGTTATTTACCTTCATTGTAGCTAACTACATCATTTAGCGGGGTTATTTACCTTCATTGTAGCTAACTACATGATTTGGCGGGATTATTTACCCTCATTGTAGCTAATTACATGATTTAGCGGGGTTATTTACCCTCATTGTAGCTAACTACATTATTTAGCGGGGTTATTTACCCTCATTGTAGCTAACTACATGATTTGGTGGGGTTATTTACCCTCATTGTAGCTAAGTACATGATTTAGCGGGGTTATTTACCCTCATTGTAGCTAACTACATGATTTAGCAGGGTTATTTACCCTCATTGTCGCTAACTCCATGATTTAGCGGGGTTATTTACCCGCATTGTAGCTAACTACATGATTTAGCAGGGTTATTTACCCTCATTGTAGCTAACTACATGATTTAACGGGGTTATTTACCCTCATTGTAGCTAAGTACATGATTTAGCGGGGTTATTTACCCTCATTGTAGCGAACTCCATGATTTGGCGGGGTTATTTACCCTCATTGTAGCTAAGTACATGATTTAGCGGGGTTATTTACCCTCATTGTAGCTAACTACATGATTTGGCGGGGTTATTTACCTTCATTGTAGCTAACTACATGATTTAGCGGGGTTATTTACCCTCATTGTAGCTAACTACATGATTTAGCGGGGTTATTTACCCTCATTGTAGCTAAGTACATGATTTAGCGGGGTTATTTACCCTCATTATAGCTAACTACATGATTTAGTGGGGTTATTTACCTTCATTGTAGCTAACTACATGATTTGGCGGGATTATTTACCCTCATTGTAGCTAACTACATGATTTAGCGGGGTCATTTACCTTCATTGTAGCTAACTACATGATTTAGCGGGGTTATTCACCTTCATTTTAGCTAACTACATGATTTAGCGGGGTTATTTACCCTCATTGTAGCTAACTACATTATTTAGCGGGGTTATTTACCCTCATTGTAGCTAACTACATGATTTGGCAGGGTTATTTACTCTCATTGTAGCTAAGTACATGATTTAGCGGGGTTATTTACCCTCATTGTAGCTAACTACATGATTTAGCAGGGTTATTTACCCTCATTGTCGCTAACTCCATGATTTAGCGGGGTTATTTACCCGCATTGTAGCTAACTACATGATTTAGCAGGGTTATTTACCCTCATTGTAGCTAACTACATGATTTAGCAGGGTTATTTACCCTCATTGTAGCTAAGTACATGATTTAGCGGGGTTATTTACCCTCATTGTAGCTAACTACATGATTTAGCGGGGTTATTTACCCTCATTGTAGCTAACAACATGATTTGGTGAGGTTATTTAACCTCATTGTAGCTAACTACATGATTTGGCGAGGTTATTTACCCTCATTGTAGCTAAGTACATGATTTAGCGGGGTTATTTACCCTCATTGTAGATAACTACATGATTTAGTGGGGTTATTTACCTTCATTGTAGCTAACTACATGATTTAGCGGGGTTATTTACCTTCATTGTAGCTAACTACATGATTTAGCGGGGTTATTTACCCTCATTGTAGCTAACTACATGATTTAGCGGGGTTATTTACCCTCATTGTAGCTAACTACATGATTTGGCGAGGTTATTTACCCTCATTGTAGCTAACTACATGATTTAGCGGGGTTATTTACCCTCATTGTAGCTAAGTACATGATTTAGCGGGGTTATTTACCCTCATTGTAGCTAACTACATGATTTGGCGAGGTTATTTACCCTCATTGTAGCTAACTACATGATTTGGTGGGGTTATTTACCCTCATTGTAGCTAACTACATGATTTAGCGGGGTTATTTACCCTCATTGTAGCGAACTACATCATTTAGCGGGGTTATTTACCCTCATTGTAGCTAACTACATGATTTAGCGGGGTTATTTACCCTCATTGTAGCTAACTACATGATTTAGTGGGGTTATTTACCCTCATTGTAGCGAACTACATGATTTGGCGGGGTTATTTACCCTCATTGTAGCTAACTACATGATTTAGTGGGGTTATTTACCCTCATTGTAGCTAACTACATGATTTAGCGGGGTTATTTACCCTCATTGTAGCTAACTACATGATTTAGTGGGGTTATTTACCCTCATTGTAGCTAACTACATGATTTAGCGGGGTTATTAACCCTCATTGTAGCTAACAACATGATTTGCTGGGGTTATTTACCCTCATTGTGGCTAACTACATGATTTGGTGGGGTTATTTACCCTCATTGTAGCTAACTACATGATTTGGCGGGGTTATTTACCCTCATTGTAGCTAACTACATGATTTAGTGGGGTTATTTACCCTCATTGTAGCTAACTACATGATTTGGCGGGGTTATTTACCCTCATTGTAGCTAACTACATGATTTGGTGGGGTTATTTACCCTCATTTTAGCTAACTACATGATTTGGTGGGGTTATTTACCCTCATTGAAGCGAACTACATGATTTGGCGGGGTTATTTACCCTCATTGTAGCTAACTACATGATTTAGTGGGGTTATTTACCCTCATTGTAGCTAACTACATGATTTAGCGGGGTTATTTACCCTCATTGTAGCTAACTACATGATTTAGTGGGGTTATTTACCCTCATTGTAGCTAACTACATGATTTAGCGGGGTTATTTACCCTCATTGTAGCTAACAACATGATTTGCTGGGGTTATTTACCCTCATTGTGGCTAACTACATGATTTGGTGGGGTTATTTACCCTCATTGTAGCTAAGTACATGATTTAGCGGGGTTATTTACCCTCATTGTAGCTAACTACATGATTTAGCGGGGTTATTTACCATAATTGTAGCTAACTACATGATTTAGCGGGGTTATTTACCCTCATTGTAGCTAACTACATGATTTGGTGGGGTTATTTACCCTCATTGTAGCTAACTACATGATTTGGTGGGGTTATTTACCCTCATTGTGGCTAACTACATGATTTGGTGGGGTTATTTACCCTCATTGTAGCTAAGTACATGATTTAGCGGGGTTATTTACCCTCATTGTAGCTAACTACATGATTTGGCGAGGTTATTTACCCTCATTGTAGCTAACTACATGATTTGGTGGGGTTATTTACCCTCATTGTAGCTAACTACATGATTTGGCGGGGTTATTTACCCTCATTGTAGCTAACAACATGATTTGCTGGGGTTATTTACCCTCATTGTGGCTAACTACATGATTTGGTGGGGTTATTTACCCTCATTGTAGCTAAGTACATGATTTAGCGGGGTTATTTACCCTCATTGTAGCTAACTACATGATTTAGCAGGGTTATTTACCCTCATTGTAGCTAACTCCATGATTTAGCGGGGTGTAGCGGCTGCCGCTGGGGTTACACAATCGCCTTGCACCTATCAAGGACGCGGAGCGATCACCAGGCCGGGCTCGTCCAGGACGCCCGGGCAGGCCCGCGCTCGACTTGCCAGGCCTCGGTCGGGACGCCCGGGCAGGCTCGCCCTCGGCTTGCCAGGCCGCAGCCGGCCCGCGGGGCCACGCCCCCTGGCGCCAGGCCTGGGCAAACCCCCTGGCGGAATAGATATATATTGCCGACCGTAAAACGTTTTTCCCAGAGTGCCTGAGTGTTTGATTCTAATAAAGCAGCTCAGATGAATTCAAGCTTTTTGTCGCGTCCATTCTTTCGATCGACGTGGGAGCCACAGCTCCTTCATTGGTGACCTATCGACATGGACACGGCAGTCGCCCTTAAACTGCCTACCTTCTGGGAGGCTCACGCGGCGGTTTGGTTCGCACAAGCGGAGTCCCTGTTCGCCCTGCGAGGCATCACGGCGGACGACACCCGCTTCCACCACGTGGTCGCTGCGCTCGGTTCAGCCACCGCAGCCCGCGCCCTGAGCCTCCTCGAGAGACCGCCAGCCGCGGACAAATACGGCGCGATTAAGAAGCTTCTCCTCGATGCTTTCGCCCTCCCAGCGGCGGAACGCGCACGGCGCCTGCTCGATTTGCCGGAGCTCGGCGACACGCGCCCTTCCGAGCGAATGGACTACATGCTTTCGCTGCTCGGCGAGCACTCTCCGGCATTCCTGTTCCGGGAGCTGTTCCTCCGTCAGCTGCCTAACCCGGTACGCCTCGCCCTGGCAAGCACGACGATCACAGATCCCCGGGCCCTTGCCAGAGAAGCCGACAAAATCTCCGCCGCGGGACAGCGCATCGCAGCGGCGACATGGGACCCGCCGCCGCCTGATGCACCATCCATGGCGCCCGAGCACCCGGCGCGTTCGACGGCCGAACTGCCGACGCAATTGGCGGCCGCTATACCGAGCCGACCACGTTCAGCACGACGTCCGAAGCCTCCACCCGACCAAGCGTGGTGTTCCTATCATGCCAGGTTCGGACAGAAGGCCCGGACATGCCGACCCCCGTGCACCTTCGGCGGGTCGGGAAACGGCCAGGCCGGCGTTCATTACCTGCCATGAACGCCGGCCACAGTCACACGGGCAACTTACTGTTCATCACGGATAAAGCGTCCGGACGGCGCTTCCTGTGCGACACCGGCGCCCAAGTGAGCGTCATGCCCGCCTCTGACCAGGACAGGCAATCCGCGGTTTGCGGCCCCTCCTTGGTTGCGGCCAACGGATCGACTATCCGCACCTTCGGCCCGCGCAACGTCACCCTCTGCTTCGGCGGCCAACGCTTCGCTTGGACGTTTGTAACCGCCAACGTGCCCATGGCTCTGCTCGGCGCCGACTTCCTCTGCGCACACGGACTGCTGGTGGACGTCCAACGGCGTCGTTTAATCAACGCTGAAACCTTCAGCTCCCTGGTATGCACATTGAGCAGCTCCGCGCCGACCGAGCTGGCATGCACCGTCCCGGCGGCGAACGAGTTTGCTCGCCTGCTCGCGGAGTTCCCGGCCCTCACGCGGCCGACGTTTTCGGCCGTCGCAGTACGGCATGGGATCGAGCACCACATACCAACCACGGGCCCGCCGGTCTACGCCAGGGCCCGCCGCCTCGACCCAGCCAAGCTTGCCGTTGCGAAGGCCGAATTCGACGCGTTGGAGCACCTCGGCATCGTGCGGCGCTCCGATAGCGCGTGGGCCTCGCCACTGCACATCGTGCCAAAGCCGGGGGGTGGATGGCGCCCGTGTGGCGACTACCGCCGTCTTAATGACGCTACAACACCCGACAGGTACCCGATCCCGCATATCCAAGACTTCTCCGCCCGTCTGGCGGGACGGGTCATTTTTTCAAAAATTGATCTCATACGGGGATATCACCAGGTACCTGTCAGGGCGGCCGACGTCCCTAAAACGGCAGTCATCACGCCGTTCGGCTTATTCGAGTTCTTGCGGATGCCGTTTGGTCTCAAGAACGCGGCTCAGGCGTTCCAGCGCTTGATGGACGGCGTGCTGCGTGACCTGCCGTTCCTTTTCGTTTACCTGGACGACATCCTCGTCGCCAGCACGTCCCGGGCCGAGCACCTCCTCCACCTCTGAACACTGTTCGGGCGCCTCAGCGAGCACGGCCTCATCGTCAACCCGGCCAAATGCCACTTCGGCACGACGGCCGTTGATTTTTTGGGCCACCACATCACCAAGAACGGGGCTGTGCCGCTGCCAACCAAGGTCGAGGCCATCACCACTTTCCCGCGTCCCCGCACCATAAAGGCCCTGCAGGAATTCCTGGGAATGGTGAATTTTTATCACCGCTTCGTGCCCCGCGCTGCTCAACTCATGCGGCCCCTCTACGAAGCCCTCCGGGGCAAGCCGGCCAAGCACGACATCGCCTGGTCCGCAGCAATGGATGCGGCCTTCCAAAGCTCAAAGCGGGCCCTCGCCGACGCAACACTGCTCGCTCACCCGGTGCTCAACGCTCCCATCGCCCTCACCACGGATGCCTCCGACTACGCGGTGGGCGCCGTACATGAGCAATGGGTGAACGGGGTTTGGCAGCCACTCGCTTTTTTCAGCCGGCAGCTCCGGCCGAACGAGCTCAAATACAGCACGTTTGACCGGGAGCTCCTCGGTCTACACCTGGCCGTCCGCCATTTCCGCCACCTCCTGGAGGGCCGACCTTTCACGGCGTTCGTCGACCACAAGCCGTTGGTTTACGCCATGGCCAAGGTCACGGAGCCATGGTCGGCCCGCCAACAGCGCCACCTCTCCGCCGTGTCGGAGTTTACCACGGACATCCGGCACGTCGCCGGCAAAAACAACGCCGTGGCCGACTGTCTTTCCCGGGCCAGCGCGAACGCAGTCCACCTGGGCGTGGATTTTGCGCTCATGGCGGCGGACCAAACCACCGACACCACGGTGCAAGCCCTCCGGGCGGCGGACACGGGCCTCCGCCTGGCCGACATCCCCTGCGCGGACACTGTCCTGCTCTGCGACGTCTCCCAAGGCCGGCCTCGCCCCATCGTGCCCGTCACCTGGCAACGCCGCATCTTCGCCTCCCTCCACGGCCTTTCCCACCCGGGCCGGAAAGCTTCCCAGAAGCTGGTGTCGGCGCGTTTCGTCTGGCAC
The DNA here is from genome assembly GCF_964187855.1 of Myxine glutinosa. Lineage (NCBI taxonomy): Eukaryota > Metazoa > Chordata > Myxini > Myxiniformes > Myxinidae > Myxine > Myxine glutinosa. Next base: position 134,829,268 of record NC_136263.1, read on the forward strand.
GGCCTTCGTCGGGACGTCCGCGATTGGACCAGCGCCTGCACCGCCTGCCAACGGGCCAAGGTCCACCGACACACCCAGGCCCCGCTGGCACCTTTCACCGTGCCCGAACGACGTTTCGACCACGTCAACGTGGATCTGGTGGGCCCCCTTCCCCCATCACGAGGGTTCACACACCTGCTCACCATGGTGGACAGGACCACCAGGTGGCCGGAGGCCGTTCCCCTCGTCTCCACCACCACCGCCGACGTGGCGCAGGCCTTCATCGCCACCTGGGTCGCCCGCTTCGGCGCACCGGCGGACATCTCGTCAGACCGCGGACCACAGTTCACCTCCGAGCTGTGGGGCGCGGTCGCCCGCAACCTGGGGGTCAAGCTCCACCGTACTACGGCCTACCACCCCCAAGCAAACGGGTTGTGCGAGCGATTCCACCGCTCCATGAAGGCCGCGCTCATGGCCGGCCTTCAAGACGGCGGTTGGGCCGACCGGCTGCCGTGGGTCCTTTTGGGCCTTCGCACGGCCCCCAAGGAGGACCTCCAGGCATCCACCGCCGAGCTGGTCTATGGCCAGGTGCTACGCGTCCCGGGCGAATTCGTGCCCGACGCTACCAGCCCCTGGTCCGCAGCTCGCCAGCGCTCGGACCTCCAGGAGGCCGCCCGACGGTTTGCCCCCGTGCCGACATCCCACCACGGTGACCCCCAGTCCTACGTCCCCCCAGCACTCCGCACCGCGGAGTATGTTTTTGTGCGTCACGACGCACATCGGCGGCCACTCCAGCCGCCGTACGACGGGCCCTTCCGGGTGCTGCGACGGGACGACAAGTCGTTCGTCATCGACATCGGCGGCAGGTCGGACCGGATTGCAGTGGACCGCCTCAAGCCGGCGCACGTGGACGTCGACCACCCACCACGGGTGGCCCTCCCGCCGCGGCGAGGCCGCCCCCCGTCCACGGTGCCCCCCACTCGACCGCCCACCACCTCACCGGACCCCCTCCCACGACCCACCAGGGGTCGCTTCGGCCGGGTCATCAGGACCCCCCTCAAGTTGACCCTGTCGGTGCAAGTCGATTCTGGGGGGACGTGTGTAGCGGCTGCCGCTGGGGTTACACAATCGCCTTGCACCTATCAAGGACGCGGAGCGATCACCAGGCCGGGCTCGTCCAGGACGCCCGGGCAGGCCCGCGCTCGACTTGCCAGGCCTCGGTCGGGACGCCCGGGCAGGCTCGCCCTCGGCTTGCCAGGCCGCAGCCGGCCCGCGGGGCCACGCCCCCTGGCGCCAGGCCTGGGCAAACCCCCTGGCGGAATAGATATATATTGCCGACCGTAAAACGTTTTTCCCAGAGTGCCTGAGTGTTTGATTCTAATAAAGCAGCTCAGATGAATTCAAGCTTTTTGTCGCGTCCATTCTTTCGATCGACGTGGGAGCCACAGCTCCTTCAGGGGTTATTTACCCGCATTGTAGCTAACTACATGATTTAGCAGGGTTATTTACCCTCATTGTAGCTAACTACATGATTTAGCGGGGTTATTTACCTTCATTGTAGCTAACTACATGATTTAGCGGGGTTATTTACCTTCATTGTAGCTAACTACATGATTTAGCGGGGTTATTTACCCTCATTGTAGCTAACTACATGATTTGGCGGGGTTATTTACCTTCATTGTAGCTAACGACATGATTTAGCGGGGTTATTTACCCTCATTGTAGCTAACTACATGATTTAGCGGGGTTATTTACCCTCATTGTAGCTAACTACATGATTTAGCGGGGTTATTTACCCTCATTGTAGCTAACTACATGATTTAGTGGGGTTATTTACCCTCATTGTAGCTAACTACATGATTTAGCAGGGTTATTTACCCTCATTGTAGCTAACTACATGATTTAGTGGGGTTATTTACCCTAATTGTAGCTAAGTACATGATTTAGCGGGGTTATTTACCCTCATTGTAGCTAACTACATGATTTAGCGGGGTTATTTACCCTCATTGTAGCTAACTACATGATTTAGCAGGGTGATTTACCTTCATTGTAGCTAACTACATGATTTAGCGGGGTTATTTACCCTCATTGTAGCTAACTACTTGATTTAGCGGGGTTATTTACCCTCATTGTAGCTAACTACATGATTTGGTGAGGTTATTTACCCTCATTGTAGCTAACTACATGATTTGGCGAGGTTATTTACCCTCATTGTAGCTAAGTACATGATTTAGCGGGGTTATTTACCCTCATTGTAGCTAACTACATGATTTAGTGGGGTTATTTACCTTCATTGTAGCTAACTACATGATTTAGCGGGGTTATTTACCTTCATTGTAGCTAACTACATGATTTAGCGGGGTTATTTACCCTCATTGTAGCTAACTACATGATTTAGCGGGGTTATTTACCCTCATTGTAGCTAACTACATGATTTGGCGAGGTTATTTACCCTCATTGTAGCTAACTACATGATTTGGCGAGGTTATTTACCCTCATTGTAGCTAACTACATGATTTAGCGGGGTTATTTACCCTCATTGTAGCTAAGTACATGATTTAGCGGGGTTATTTACCCTCATTGTAGCTAACTACATGATTTGGCGAGGTTATTTACCCTCATTGTAGCTAACTACATGATTTGGTGGGGTTATTTACCCTCATTGTAGCTAACTACATGATTTAGTGGGGTTATTTACCCTCATTGTAGCGAACTACATCATTTAGCGGGGTTATTTACCCTCATTGTAGCTAACTACATGATTTAGCGGGGTTATTTACCCTCATTGTAGCTAACTACATGATTTAGTGGGGTTATTTACCCTCATTGTCGCTAACTACATGATTTGGTGGGGTTATTTACCCTCATTGTAGCGAACTACATGATTTGGCGGGGTTATTTACCCTCATTGTAGCTAACTACATGATTTAGTGGGGTTATTTACCCTCATTGTAGCTAACTACATGATTTGGCAGGGTTATTTACCCTCATTGTAGCTAACTACATGATTTGGTGGGGTTATTTACCCTCATTGAAGCGAACTACATGATTTGGCACGGTTATTTACCCTCATTGTAGCTAACTACATGATTTAGTGGGGTTATTTACCCTCATTGTAGCTAACTACATGATTTAGTGGGGTTATTTACCCTCATTGTAGCTAACTACATGATTTAGTGGGGTTATTTACCCTCATTGTAGCTAACTACATGATTTAGCGGGGTTATTTACCCTCATTGTAGCTAACAACATGATTTGCTGGGGTTATTTACCCTCATTGTGGCTAACTACATGATTTGGTGGGGTTATTTACCCTCATTGTAGCGAGCTACATGATTTGGCGGGGTTGTTTACCTTCATTGTAGCTAACTACATGATTTAGCGGGGTTATTTACCCTCATTGTAGCTAACTACATGATTTAGCGGGGTTATTTACCCGCATTGTGGCTAACTACATGATTTGGTGGGGTTATTTACCCTCATTGTAGCTAACTACATGATTTAGCGGGGTTATTTACCATAATTGTAGCTAACTACATGATTTAGCGGGGTTATTTACCCTCATTGTAGCTAACTACATGATTTGGTGGGGTTATTTACCCTCATTGTAGCTAACTACATGATTTGGTGGGGTTATTTACCCTCATTGTAGCGAACTACATGATTTGGCGGGGTTATTTACCCTCATTGTAGCTAACTACATGATTTAGTGGGGTTATTTACCCTCATTGTAGCTAACTACATGATTTGGCAGGGTTATTTACCCTCATTGTAGCTAACTACATGATTTGGTGGGGTTATTTACCCTCATTGAAGCGAACTACATGATTGGCAGGGTTATTTACCCTCAATGTAGCTAACTACATGATTTAGCGGGGTTATTTACCCTCATTGTAGCTAACTACATGATTTAGCGGGGTTATTTACCTTCATTGTAGCTAACTACATGATTTAGCGGGGTTATTTACCCTCATTGTAGCTAACTACATGATTTAGCGGGGTTATTTACCCTCATTGTAGCTAACTACATGATTTGACGGGGTTATTTACCCTCATTGTAGCTAACTACATGATTTAGCGGGGTTATTTACCCTCATTGTAGCTAACTACATGATTTAGCGGGGTTATTTACCTTCATTGTAGCTAACTACATGATTTAGCGGGGTTATTTACCCTCATTGTAGCTAACTACATGATTTAGCGGGGTTATTTACCCTCGTTGTAGCTAACTACATGATTTGGCAGGGTTATTTACCCTCGTTGTAGCTAACTACATGATTTAGCAGGGTTATTTACCCTCATTGTAGCTAACTACATGATTTAGCGGGGTTATTTACCTTCATTGTAGCTAACTACATGATTTAGCGGGGTTATTTACCCTCATTGTAGCTAACTACATGATTTGGCGGGGTTATTTACCCTCATTGTAGCTAACTACATGATTTAGTGGGGTTATTTACCCTCATTGTAGCTAACTACATGATTTAGCGGGGTTATTTACCCTCATTGTAGCTAACTACATGATTTAGCGGGGTTATTTACCTTCATTGTAGCTAACTACATGATTTAGCGGGGTTATTTACCCTCATTGTAGCTAACTACATGATTTAGCGGGGTTATTTACCTTCATTGTAGCTAACTACATGATTTAGCGGGGTTATTTACCCTCATTGTAGCTAACTACATGATTTGGCGGGGTTATTTACCTTCATTGTAGCTAACTACATGATTTGACGGGGTTATTTACCTTCATTGTAGCTAACTACATCATTTAGCGGGGTTATTTACCTTCATTGTAGCTAACTACATGATTTGGCGGGATTATTTACCCTCATTGTAGCTAATTACATGATTTAGCGGGGTTATTTACCCTCATTGTAGCTAACTACATTATTTAGCGGGGTTATTTACCCTCATTGTAGCTAACTACATGATTTGGTGGGGTTATTTACCCTCATTGTAGCTAAGTACATGATTTAGCGGGGTTATTTACCCTCATTGTAGCTAACTACATGATTTAGCAGGGTTATTTACCCTCATTGTCGCTAACTCCATGATTTAGCGGGGTTATTTACCCGCATTGTAGCTAACTACATGATTTAGCAGGGTTATTTACCCTCATTGTAGCTAACTACATGATTTAACGGGGTTATTTACCCTCATTGTAGCTAAGTACATGATTTAGCGGGGTTATTTACCCTCATTGTAGCGAACTCCATGATTTGGCGGGGTTATTTACCCTCATTGTAGCTAAGTACATGATTTAGCGGGGTTATTTACCCTCATTGTAGCTAACTACATGATTTGGCGGGGTTATTTACCTTCATTGTAGCTAACTACATGATTTAGCGGGGTTATTTACCCTCATTGTAGCTAACTACATGATTTAGCGGGGTTATTTACCCTCATTGTAGCTAACTACATGATTTGGTGGGGTTATTTACCCCCATTGTAGCTAACTACATGATTTGGTGGGGTTATTTACCCTCATTGTAGCTAAGTACATGATTTAGCGGGGTTATTTACCCTCATTGTAGCTAACTACATGATTTAGCAGGGTTATTTACCCTCATTGTCGCTAACTCCATGATTTAGCGGGGTTATTTACCCGCATTGTAGCTAACTACATGATTTAGCAGGGTTATTTACCCTCATTGTAGCTAACTACATGATTTAACGGGGTTATTTACCCTCATTGTAGCTAAGTACATGATTTAGCGGGGTTATTTACCCTCATTGTAGCGAACTCCATGATTTGGCGGGGTTATTTACCCTCATTGTAGCTAAGTACATGATTTAGCGGGGTTATTTACCCTCATTGTAGCTAACTACATGATTTGGCGGGGTTATTTACCTTCATTGTAGCTAACTACATGATTTAGCGGGGTTATTTACCCTCATTGTAGCTAACTACATGATTTAGCGGGGTTATTTACCCTCATTGTAGCTAAGTACATGATTTAGCGGGGTTATTTACCCTCATTATAGCTAACTACATGATTTAGTGGGGTTATTTACCTTCATTGTAGCTAACTACATGATTTGGCGGGATTATTTACCCTCATTGTAGCTAACTACATGATTTAGCGGGGTCATTTACCTTCATTGTAGCTAACTACATGATTTAGCGGGGTTATTCACCTTCATTTTAGCTAACTACATGATTTAGCGGGGTTATTTACCCTCATTGTAGCTAACTACATTATTTAGCGGGGTTATTTACCCTCATTGTAGCTAACTACATGATTTGGCAGGGTTATTTACTCTCATTGTAGCTAAGTACATGATTTAGCGGGGTTATTTACCCTCATTGTAGCTAACTACATGATTTAGCAGGGTTATTTACCCTCATTGTCGCTAACTCCATGATTTAGCGGGGTTATTTACCCGCATTGTAGCTAACTACATGATTTAGCAGGGTTATTTACCCTCATTGTAGCTAACTACATGATTTAGCAGGGTTATTTACCCTCATTGTAGCTAAGTACATGATTTAGCGGGGTTATTTACCCTCATTGTAGCTAACTACATGATTTAGCGGGGTTATTTACCCTCATTGTAGCTAACAACATGATTTGGTGAGGTTATTTAACCTCATTGTAGCTAACTACATGATTTGGCGAGGTTATTTACCCTCATTGTAGCTAAGTACATGATTTAGCGGGGTTATTTACCCTCATTGTAGATAACTACATGATTTAGTGGGGTTATTTACCTTCATTGTAGCTAACTACATGATTTAGCGGGGTTATTTACCTTCATTGTAGCTAACTACATGATTTAGCGGGGTTATTTACCCTCATTGTAGCTAACTACATGATTTAGCGGGGTTATTTACCCTCATTGTAGCTAACTACATGATTTGGCGAGGTTATTTACCCTCATTGTAGCTAACTACATGATTTAGCGGGGTTATTTACCCTCATTGTAGCTAAGTACATGATTTAGCGGGGTTATTTACCCTCATTGTAGCTAACTACATGATTTGGCGAGGTTATTTACCCTCATTGTAGCTAACTACATGATTTGGTGGGGTTATTTACCCTCATTGTAGCTAACTACATGATTTAGCGGGGTTATTTACCCTCATTGTAGCGAACTACATCATTTAGCGGGGTTATTTACCCTCATTGTAGCTAACTACATGATTTAGCGGGGTTATTTACCCTCATTGTAGCTAACTACATGATTTAGTGGGGTTATTTACCCTCATTGTAGCGAACTACATGATTTGGCGGGGTTATTTACCCTCATTGTAGCTAACTACATGATTTAGTGGGGTTATTTACCCTCATTGTAGCTAACTACATGATTTAGCGGGGTTATTTACCCTCATTGTAGCTAACTACATGATTTAGTGGGGTTATTTACCCTCATTGTAGCTAACTACATGATTTAGCGGGGTTATTAACCCTCATTGTAGCTAACAACATGATTTGCTGGGGTTATTTACCCTCATTGTGGCTAACTACATGATTTGGTGGGGTTATTTACCCTCATTGTAGCTAACTACATGATTTGGCGGGGTTATTTACCCTCATTGTAGCTAACTACATGATTTAGTGGGGTTATTTACCCTCATTGTAGCTAACTACATGATTTGGCGGGGTTATTTACCCTCATTGTAGCTAACTACATGATTTGGTGGGGTTATTTACCCTCATTTTAGCTAACTACATGATTTGGTGGGGTTATTTACCCTCATTGAAGCGAACTACATGATTTGGCGGGGTTATTTACCCTCATTGTAGCTAACTACATGATTTAGTGGGGTTATTTACCCTCATTGTAGCTAACTACATGATTTAGCGGGGTTATTTACCCTCATTGTAGCTAACTACATGATTTAGTGGGGTTATTTACCCTCATTGTAGCTAACTACATGATTTAGCGGGGTTATTTACCCTCATTGTAGCTAACAACATGATTTGCTGGGGTTATTTACCCTCATTGTGGCTAACTACATGATTTGGTGGGGTTATTTACCCTCATTGTAGCTAAGTACATGATTTAGCGGGGTTATTTACCCTCATTGTAGCTAACTACATGATTTAGCAGGGTTATTTACCCTCATTGTAGCTAACTCCATGATTTAGCGGGGTTATTTACCCGCATTGTAGCTAACTACATGATTTAGCAGGGTTATTTACCCTCATTGTAGCTAACTACATGATTTAGCGGGGTTATTTACCCTCATTGTAGCTAAGTACATGATTTAGCGGGGTTATTTACCCTCATTGTAGCGAACTCCATGATTTGGCGGGGTTATTTACCCTCATTGTAGCTAAGTACATGATTTAGCGGGGTTATTTACCCTCATTGTAGCTAACTACATGATTTGGCGGGGTTATTTACCTTCATTGTAGCTAACGACATGATTTAACGGGGTTATTTACTCTCATTGTAGCTAACTACATGATTTAGCGGGGTTATTTACCTTCATTGTAGCTAACTACATGATTTAGCGGGGTTATTTACCCTCATTGAAGCTAACTACATGATTTAGCGGGGTTATTTACCCTCATTGTAGCTAACTACATGATTTAGCGGGGTTATTTACCCTCATTGTAGCTAACTACATGATTTAGCGGGGTTATTTACCCTCATTGTAGCTAACTACATGATTTAGTGGGGTTATTTACCCTCATTGTAGCTAACTACATGATTTAGCAGGGTTATTTACCCTCATTGTAGCTAACTACATGATTTAGTGGGGTTATTTACCCTAATTGTAGCTAAGTACATGATTTAGCGGGGTTATTTACCCTCATTGTAGCTAACTACATGATTTAGCGGGGTTATTTACCCTCATTGTAGCTAACTACATGATTTAGCAGGGTGATTTACCTTCATTGTAGCGAACTACATGATTTAGCGGGGTTATTTACCCCCATTGTAGCTAACTACTTGATTTAGCGGGGTTATTTACCCTCATTGTAGCTAACTACATGATTTGGTGAGGTTATTTACCCTCATTGTAGCTAACTACATGATTTGGCGAGGTTATTTACCCTCATTGTAGCTAAGTACATGATTTAGCGGGGTTATTTACCCTCATTGTAGCTAACTACATGATTTAGTGGGGTTATTTACCTTCATTGTAGCTAACTACATGATTTAGCGGGGTTATTTACCTTCATTGTAGCTAACTACATGATTTAGCGGGGTTATTTACCCTCATTGTAGCTAACTACATGATTTAGCGGGGTTATTTACCCTCATTGTAGCTAACTACATGATTTGGCGAGGTTATTTACCCTCATTGTAGCTAACTACATGATTTGGCGAGGTTATTTACCCTCATTGTAGCTAACTACATGATTTAGCGGGGTTATTTACCCTCATTGTAGCTAAGTACATGATTTAGCGGGGTTATTTACCCTCATTGTAGCTAACTACATGATTTGGCGAGGTTATTTACCCTCATTGTAGCTAACTACATGATTTGGTGGGGTTATTTACCCTCATTGTAGCTAACTACATGATTTAGTGGGGTTATTTACCCTCATTGTAGCGAACTACATCATTTAGCGGGGTTATTTACCCTCATTGTAGCTAACTATATGATTTAGCGGGGTTATTTACCCTCATTGTAGCTAACTACATGATTTAGTGGGGTTATTTACCCTCATTGTCGCTAACTACATGATTTGGTGGGGTTATTTACCCTCATTGTAGCGAACTACATGATTTGGCGGGGTTATTTACCCTCATTGTAGCTAACTACATGATTTAGTGGGGTTATTTACCCTCATTGTAGCTAACTACATGATTTGGCAGGGTTATTTACCCTCATTGTAGCTAACTACATGATTTGGTGGGGTTATTTACCCTCATTGAAGCGAACTACATGATTTGGCACGGTTATTTACCCTCATTGTAGCTAACTACATGATTTAGTGGGGTTATTTACCCTCATTGTAGCTAACTACATGATTTAGTGGGGTTATTTACCCTCATTGTAGCTAACTACATGATTTAGTGGGGTTATTTACCCTCATTGTAGCTAACTACATGATTTAGCGGGGTTATTTACCCTCATTGTAGCTAACAACATGATTTGCTGGGGTTATTTACCCTCATTGTGGCTAACTACATGATTTGGTGGGGTTATTTACCCTCATTGTAGCGAGCTACATGATTTGGCGGGGTTGTTTACCCTCATTGTAGCTAACTACATGATTTAGCGGGGTTATTTACCCTCATTGTAGCTAACTACATGATTTAGCGGGGTTATTTACCCGCATTGTGGCTAACTACATGATTTGGTGGGGTTATTTACCCTCATTGTAGCTAACTACATGATTTAGCGGGGTTATTTACCATAATTGTAGCTAACTACATGATTTAGCGGGGTTATTTACCCTCATTGTAGCTAACTACATGATTTGGTGGGGTTATTTACCCTCATTGTAGCTAACTACATGATTTGGTGGGGTTATTTACCCTCATTGTAGCGAACTACATGATTTGGCGGGGTTATTTACCCTCATTGTAGCTAACTACATGATTTAGTGGGGTTATTTACCCTCATTGTAGCTAACTACATGATTTGGCAGGGTTATTTACCCTCATTGTAGCTAACTACATGATTTGGTGGGGTTATTTACCCTCATTGAAGCGAACTACATGATTGGCAGGGTTATTTACCCTCAATGTAGCTAACTACATGATTTAGCGGGGTTATTTACCCTCATTGTAGCTAACTACATGATTTAGCGGGGTTATTTACCTTCATTGTAGCTAACTACATGATTTAGCGGGGTTATTTACCCTCATTGTAGCTAACTACATGATTTAGCGGGGTTATTTACCCTCATTGTAGCTAACTACATGATTTGACGGGGTTATTTACCCTCATTGTAGCTAACTACATGATTTAGCGGGGTTATTTACCCTCATTGTAGCTAACTACATGATTTAGCGGGGTTATTTACCTTCATTGTAGCTAACTACATGATTTAGCGGGGTTATTTACCCTCATTGTAGCTAACTACATGATTTAGCGGGGTTATTTACCCTCGTTGTAGCTAACTACATGATTTGGCAGGGTTATTTACCCTCGTTGTAGCTAACTACATGATTTAGCAGGGTTATTTACCCTCATTGTAGCTAACTACATGATTTAGCGGGGTTATTTACCTTCATTGTAGCTAACTACATGATTTAGCGGGGTTATTTACCCTCATTGTAGCTAACTACATGATTTGGCGGGGTTATTTACCCTCATTGTAGCTAACTACATGATTTAGTGGGGTTATTTACCCTCATTGCAGCTAACTACATGATTTAGCGGGGTTATTTACCTTCATTGTAGCTAACTACATGATTTAGCGGGGTTATTTACCCTCATTGTAGCTAACTACATGATTTAGCGGGGTTATTTACCTTCATTGTAGCTAACTACATGATTTAGCGGGGTTATTTACCCTCATTGTAGCTAACTACATGATTTGGCGGGGTTATTTACCTTCATTGTAGCTAACTACATGATTTGACGGGGTTATTTACCTTCATTGTAGCTAACTACATCATTTAGCGGGGTTATTTACCTTCATTGTAGCTAACTACATGATTTGGCGGGATTATTTACCCTCATTGTAGCTAACTACATGATTTAGCGGGGTTATTTACCTTCATTGTAGCTAACTACATGATTTAGCGGGGTTATTTACCTTCATTTTAGCTAACTACATGATTTAGCGGGGTTATTTACCCTCATTGTAGCTAATTACATGATTTAGCGGGGTTATTTACCCTCATTGTAGCTAACTACATTATTTAGCGGGGTTATTTACCCTCATTGTAGCTAACTACATGATTTGGTGGGGTTATTTACCCTCATTGTAGCTAAGTACATGATTTAGCGGGGTTATTTACCCTCATTGTAGCTAACTACATGATTTAGCAGGGTTATTTACCCTCATTGTCGCTAACTCCATGATTTAGCGGGGTTATTTACCCGCATTGTAGCTAACTACATGATTTAGCAGGGTTATTTACCCTCATTGTAGCTAACTACATGATTTAACGGGGTTATTTACCCTCATTGTAGCTAAGTACATGATTTAGCGGGGTTATTTACCCTCATTGTAGCGAACTCCATGATTTGGCGGGGTTATTTACCCTCATTGTAGCTAAGTACATGATTTAGCGGGGTTATTTACCCTCATTGTAGCTAACTACATGATTTGGCGGGGTTATTTACCTTCATTGTAGCTAACTACATGATTTAGCGGGGTTATTTACCCTCATTGTAGCTAACTACATGATTTAGCGGGGTTATTTACCCTCATTGTAGCTAAGTACATGATTTAGCGGGGTTATTTACCCTCATTATAGCTAACTACATGATTTAGTGGGGTTATTTACCTTCATTGTAGCTAACTACATGATTTGGCGGGATTATTTACCCTCATTGTAGCTAACTACATGATTTAGCGGGGTCATTTACCTTCATTGTAGCTAACTACATGATTTAGCGGGGTTATTTACCTTCATTTTAGCTAACTACATGATTTAGCGGGGTTATTTACCCTCATTGTAGCTAATTACATGATTTAGCGGGGTTATTTACCCTCATTGTAGCTAACTACATTATTTAGCGGGGTTATTTACCCTCATTGTAGCTAACTACATGATTTGGCAGGGTTATTTACTCTCATTGTAGCTAAGTACATGATTTAGCGGGGTTATTTACCCTCATTGTAGCTAACTACATGATTTAGCAGGGTTATTTACCCTCATTGTCGCTAACTCCATGATTTAGCGGGGTTATTTACCCGCATTGTAGCTAACTACATGATTTAGCAGGGTTATTTACCCTCATTGTAGCTAACTACATGATTTAGCAGGGTTATTTACCCTCATTGTAGCTAAGTACATGATTTAGCGGGGTTATTTACCCTCATTGTAGCTAACTACATGATTTAGCGGGGTTATTTACCCTCATTGTAGCTAACAACATGATTTGCTGGGGTTATTTACCCTCATTGTGGCTAACTACATGATTTGGTGGGGTTATTTACCCTCATTGAAGCGAACTACATGATTTGGCACGGTTATTTACCCTCATTGTAGCTAACTACATGATTTAGTGGGGTTATTTACCCTCATTGTAGCTAACTACATGATTTAGTGGGGTTATTTACCCTAATTGTAGCTAACTACATGATTTAGTGGGGTTATTTACCCTCATTGTAGCTAACTACATGATTTAGCGAGGTTATTTACCCTCATTGTAGCTAACAACATGATTTGCTGGGGTTATTTACCCTCATTGTGGCTAACTACATGATTTGGTGGGGTTATTTACCCTCATTGTAGCGAGCTACATGATTTGGCGGGGTTGTTTACCTTCATTGTAGCTAACTACATGATTTGACGGGGTTATTTACCCTCATTGTAGCTAACTACATCATTTAGCGGGGTTATTTACCCTCATTGTAGCTAACTACATGATTTGGCGGGGTTATTTAATAATAATAATAATAATAATGCATTTATTTTATATAGCGCTTTTCAGGAAGCCCAAAGACGCTTTGACAGAGTGCAAAACATAATGCATAGCAAAACATAAAAACAATTGCAAAAAAAGAAGAATCAATAGGGAAATATTCAAAGCACAAAGGAGGGAGAAGGAGAGGAGATAGTCAGGGGTTAGATGCTGTGGTTTAAATGTTGAATGCAGTGTTGAACAGGTGGGTCTTGAGTGATGTTTTGAATGTGGTGAGTGAGGAGGATTGTGAGTGAGTGAGGAGGTTATTTACCCTCATTGTAGCTAACTACATGATTTAGCGGGGTTATTTACCCTCATTGTAGCTAACTACATGATTTATCGGGGTTATTTACCCCCATTGTAGCTAACTACATGATTTGGCGGGGTTATTTACCTTCATTGTAGCTAACTACATGATTTGACGGGGTTATTTACCCTCTTTGTAGCTAACTACATGATTTAGCGGGGTTATTTACCCTCATTGTAGCTAACTACATGATTTGGCGGGGTTATTTACCCTCATTGTAGCTAACTACATGATTTAGCGGGGTTATTTACCCTCATTGTAGCTAACTACATGATTTAGCGGGGTTATTTACCTTCATTGTAGCTAACTACATGATTTAGCGGGGTTATTTACCCTCATTGTAGCTAACTACATGATTTAGCGGGGTTATTTACCCTCATTGTAGCTAACTACATGATTTAGCGGGGTTATTTACCCTCATTGTAGCTAACTACATGATTTAGCAGGGTTATTTACCCTCATTGTAGCTAACTACATGATTTAGCAGGGTTATTTACCTTCATTGTAGCTAACTACATGATTTAGCGGGGTTATTTACCCTCATTGTAGCTAACTACATGATTTGGCGGGGTTATTTACCCTCATTGTAGCTAACTACATGATTTAGTGGGGTTATTTACCCTCATTGTAGCTAACTACATGATTTAGCGGGGTTATTTACCCTCATTGCAGCTAACTACATGATTTAGCGGGGTTATTTACCCTCATTGTAGCTAACTACATGATTTAGCGGGGTTATTTACCTTCATTGTAGCTAACTACATGATTTAGCGGGGTTATTTACCCTCATTGTAGCTAACTACATGATTTGGCGGGGTTATTTACCTTCATTGTAGCTAACTACATGATTTGACGGGGTTATTTACCTTCATTGTAGCTAACTACATCATTTAGCGGGGTTATTTACCTTCATTGTAGCTAACTACATGATTTGGCGGGATTATTTACCCTCATTGTAGCTAACTACATGATTTAGCGGGGTTATTTACCCTCATTGTAGCTAACTACATGATTTGGCAGGGTTATTTACCCTCATTGTAGCTAACTACATGATTTAGTGGGGTTATTTACCCTCATTGTAGCTAACTACATGATTTAGCGGGGTTATTTACCCTCATTGTAGCTAACTACATGATTTAGCGGGGTTATTTACCTTCACTGTAGCTAACTACATGATTTAGCGGGGTTATTTACCCTCATTGTAGCTAACTACATGATTTAGCGGGGTTATTTACCTTCATTGTAGCTAACTACATGATTTAGCGGGGTTATTTACCCTCATTGTAGCTAACTACATGATTTGGCGGGGTTATTTACCTTCATTGTAGCTAACTACATGATTTGACGGGGTTATTTACCTTCATTGTAGCTAACTACATCATTTAGCGGGGTTATTTACCTTCATTGTAGCTAACTACATGATTTGGCGGGATTATTTACCCTCATTGTAGCTAACTACATGATTTAGCGGGGTTATTTACCTTCATTGTAGCTAACTACATGATTTAGCGGGGTTATTTACCTTCATTTTAGCTAACTACATGATTTAGCGGGGTTATTTACCCTCATTGTAGCTAATTACATGATTTAGTGGGGTTATTTACCCTCATTGTAGCTAACTACATTATTTAGAGGGGTTATTTACCCTCATTGTAGCTAACTACATGATTTGGCGGGGTTATTTACCCTCATTGTAGCTAACTACATGATTTAGCGGGGTTATTTACCCTCATTGTAGCTAAGTACATGATTTAGCGGGGTTATTTACCCTCATTGTAGCGAACTCCATGATTTGGCGGGGTTATTTACCCTCATTGTAGCTAAGTACATGATTTAGCGGGGTTATTTACCCTCATTGTAGCTAACTACATGATTTGGCGGGGTTATTTACCTTTGAAGGAACTGCGCTCCAACGCGAGTCGAAAGAATTGACGCGACCAAAGACGGAATTCGTCCGAGTTGCTTTATTGAAACAAAACAGCTCAGGTATTCTGCCCAAGCCCGTTTATCGGGCAACAATATATATACACATTTATGTCGGGAAGTTTGCCCGGCAAAAGCTATACCGGGCATGCCCGGGTATCGAGGGCGAGCCTTGGAAAGGCGAGTCTGGACCTGCCCGGGCGTGTTTGGCTGCGGCCTGGCAAGTCGAGGCTGGGCGTGCCCGGGCGCTCTGGGCGAACACTTGAAAGGCGATAGCGGGCATGCCCGGACGCTCTGGGCGAGCCCTGAAAAGGCGATAGCGGGCATGCCCGGACGCTCTGGGCGAGCCCTGGAAAGGCGATAGCGGGCATGCCCGGACGCTCTGGGCGAGCCCTGGAAAGGCGATAGCGGGCATGCCCGGACGCTCTGGGCGAGCCCTGGAAAGGCGAGAGCGGGCATGCCCGGGAAAGACGAGACCGGGCGTGCCCGGGAGGTTCGGGCGTGCCCGGGAACAGTGAGTCCAGGCATGCCCGGGAGAGGCGCGTCTGGCCGTGTTCTGGCCGGTGCAAGGCGATTATGTACATCCAGCGGTAACCGCTACACCTTCATTGTAGCTAACTACATGATTTAGCGGGGTTATTTATCCTCATTGTAGCTAACTACATGATTTAGTGGGGTTATTTACCCTCATTGTGGATAACTTCTTGTTTTGGTGGTTATTTACCCTCATTGTAGCTAACTACATGATTTGGCGAGGTTATTTACCCTCATTGTAGCTAACTACATGATTTAGCGGGGTTATTTACCTTCATTGTAGCTGACTACATGATTTAGCGGGGTTATTTACCCTCATTGAAGCTAACTACATGATTTAGCGGGGTTATTTACCCTCATTGTAGCTAACTACATGATTTAGCGGGGTTATTTACCCTCATTGTAGCTAACTACATGATTTAGCGGGGTTATTTACCCTCATTGTAGCTAACTACATGATTTAGCAGGGTTATTTACCCTCATTGTAGCTAACTACATGATTTAGCGGGGTTATTTACCCTCATTGTAGCTAACTACATGATTTAGTGGGGTTATTTACCCTAATTGTAGCTAAGTACATGATTTAGCGGGGTTATTTACCCTCATTGTAGCTAACTACATGATTTAGCGGGGTTATTTACCCTCATTGTAGCTAACTACATGATTTAGCAGGGTTATTTACCTTCATTGTAGCTAACTACATGATTTAGTGGGGTTATTTACCCTCATTGTAGCTAAGTACATGATTTAGCGGGGTTATTTACCCTCATTATAGCTAACTACATGATTTAGCGGGGTTATTTACCTTCATTGTAGCTAACTACATGATTTAGCGGGGTTATTTACCCTAATTGTAGCTAACTACATGATTTAGCAGGGTTATTTACCCTCATTGTAGCTAAGTACATGATTTAGCGGGGTTATTTACCCTCATTGTAGCTAACTACATGATTTAGCGGGGTTATTTACCCTCATTGTAGCTAACTACATGATTTAGCAGGGTGATTTACCCTCATTGTAGCTAACTACATGATTTAGCGGGGTTATTTACCCTCATTGTAGCTAACTACTTGATTTAGCGGGCTTATTTACCCTCATTGTAGCTAACTACATGATTTGGTGAGGTTATTTAACCTCATTGTAGCTAACTACATGATTTGGCGAGGTTATTTACCCTCATTGTAGCTAAGTACATGATTTAGCGGGGTTATTTACCCTCATTGTAGATAACTACATGATTTAGTGGGGTTATTTACCTTCATTGTAGCTAACTACATGATTTAGCGGGGTTATTTACCTTCATTGTAGCTAACTACATGATTTAGCGGGGTTATTTACCCTCATTGTAGCTAACTACATGATTTAGCGGGGTTATTTACCCTCATTGTAGCTAACTACATGATTTGGCGAGGTTATTTACCCTCATTGTAGCTAACTACATGATTTAGCGGGGTTATTTACCCTCATTGTAGCTAAGTACATGATTTAGCGGGGTTATTTACCCTCATTGTAGCTAACTACATGATTTGGCGAGGTTATTTACCCTCATTGTAGCTAACTACATGATTTGGTGGGGTTATTTACCCTCATTGTAGCTAACTACATGATTTAGCGGGGTTATTTACCCTCATTGTAGCGAACTACATCATTTAGCGGGGTTATTTACCCTCATTGTAGCTAACTACATGATTTAGCGGGGTTATTTACCTTCATTGTAGCTAACTACATGATTTAGCGGGGTTATTTACCCTCATTGTAGCTAACTACATGATTTGGCGGGGTTATTTACCCTCATTGTAGCTAACTACATGATTTAGTGGGGTTATTTACCCTCATTGCAGCTAACTACATGATTTAGCGGGGTTATTTACCTTCATTGTAGCTAACTACATGATTTAGCGGGGTTATTTACCCTCATTGTAGCTAACTACATGATTTAGCGGGGTTATTTACCTTCATTGTAGCTAACTACATGATTTAGCGGGGTTATTTACCCTCATTGTAGCTAACTACATGATTTGGCGGGGTTATTTACCTTCATTGTAGCTAACTACATGATTTGACGGGGTTATTTACCTTCATTGTAGCTAACTACATCATTTAGCGGGGTTATTTACCTTCATTGTAGCTAACTACATGATTTGGCGGGATTATTTACCCTCATTGTAGCTAACTACATGATTTAGCGGGGTTATTTACCTTCATTGTAGCTAACTACATGATTTAGCGGGGTTATTTACCTTCATTTTAGCTAACTACATGATTTAGCGGGGTTATTTACCCTCATTGTAGCTAATTACATGATTTAGCGGGGTTATTTACCCTCATTGTAGCTAACTACATTATTTAGCGGGGTTATTTACCCTCATTGTAGCTAACTACATGATTTGGTGGGGTTATTTACCCTCATTGTAGCTAAGTACATGATTTAGCGGGGTTATTTACCCTCATTGTAGCTAACTACATGATTTAGCAGGGTTATTTACCCTCATTGTCGCTAACTCCATGATTTAGCGGGGTTATTTACCCGCATTGTAGCTAACTACATGATTTAGCAGGGTTATTTACCCTCATTGTAGCTAACTACATGATTTAACGGGGTTATTTACCCTCATTGTAGCTAAGTACATGATTTAGCGGGGTTATTTACCCTCATTGTAGCGAACTCCATGATTTGGCGGGGTTATTTACCCTCATTGTAGCTAAGTACATGATTTAGCGGGGTTATTTACCCTCATTGTAGCTAACTACATGATTTGGCGGGGTTATTTACCTTCATTGTAGCTAACTACATGATTTAGCGGGGTTATTTACCCTCATTGTAGCTAACTACATGATTTAGCGGGGTTATTTACCCTCATTGTAGCTAAGTACATGATTTAGCGGGGTTATTTACCCTCATTATAGCTAACTACATGATTTAGTGGGGTTATTTACCTTCATTGTAGCTAACTACATGATTTGGCGGGATTATTTACCCTCATTGTAGCTAACTACATGATTTAGCGGGGTCATTTACCTTCATTGTAGCTAACTACATGATTTAGCGGGGTTATTTACCTTCATTTTAGCTAACTACATGATTTAGCGGGGTTATTTACCCTCATTGTAGCTAATTACATGATTTAGCGGGGTTATTTACCCTCATTGTAGCTAACTACATTATTTAGCGGGGTTATTTACCCTCATTGTAGCTAACTACATGATTTGGCAGGGTTATTTACTCTCATTGTAGCTAAGTACATGATTTAGCGGGGTTATTTACCCTCATTGTAGCTAACTACATGATTTAGCAGGGTTATTTACCCTCATTGTCGCTAACTCCATGATTTAGCGGGGTTATTTACCCGCATTGTAGCTAACTACATGATTTAGCAGGGTTATTTACCCTCATTGTAGCTAACTACATGATTTAGCAGGGTTATTTACCCTCATTGTAGCTAAGTACATGATTTAGCGGGGTTATTTACCCTCATTGTAGCTAACTACATGATTTAGCGGGGTTATTTACCCTCATTGTAGCTAACAACATGATTTGCTGGGGTTATTTACCCTCATTGTGGCTAACTACATGATTTGGTGGGGTTATTTACCCTCATTGAAGCGAACTACATGATTTGGCACGGTTATTTACCCTCATTGTAGCTAACTACATGATTTAGTGGGGTTATTTACCCTCATTGTAGCTAACTACATGATTTAGTGGGGTTATTTACCCTAATTGTAGCTAACTACATGATTTAGTGGGGTTATTTACCCTCATTGTAGCTAACTACATGATTTAGCGAGGTTATTTACCCTCATTGTAGCTAACAACATGATTTGCTGGGGTTATTTACCCTCATTGTGGCTAACTACATGATTTGGTGGGGTTATTTACCCTCATTGTAGCGAGCTACATGATTTGGCGGGGTTGTTTACCTTCATTGTAGCTAACTACATGATTTGACGGGGTTATTTACCCTCATTGTAGCTAACTACATCATTTAGCGGGGTTATTTACCCTCATTGTAGCTAACTACATGATTTGGCGGGGTTATTTAATAATAATAATAATAATAATGCATTTATTTTATATAGCGCTTTTCAGGAAGCCCAAAGACGCTTTGACAGAGTGCAAAACATAATGCATAGCAAAACATAAAAACAATTGCAAAAAAAGAAGAATCAATAGGGAAATATTCAAAGCACAAAGGAGGGAGAAGGAGAGGAGATAGTCAGGGGTTAGATGCTGTGGTTTAAATGTTGAATGCAGTGTTGAACAGGTGGGTCTTGAGTGATGTTTTGAATGTGGTGAGTGAGGAGGATTGTGAGTGAGTGAGGAGGTTATTTACCCTCATTGTAGCTAACTACATGATTTAGCGGGGTTATTTACCCTCATTGTAGCTAACTACATGATTTATCGGGGTTATTTACCCCCATTGTAGCTAACTACATGATTTGGCGGGGTTATTTACCTTCATTGTAGCTAACTACATGATTTGACGGGGTTATTTACCCTCTTTGTAGCTAACTACATGATTTAGCGGGGTTATTTACCCTCATTGTAGCTAACTACATGATTTGGCGGGGTTATTTACCCTCATTGTAGCTAACTACATGATTTAGCGGGGTTATTTACCCTCATTGTAGCTAACTACATGATTTAGCGGGGTTATTTACCTTCATTGTAGCTAACTACATGATTTAGCGGGGTTATTTACCCTCATTGTAGCTAACTACATGATTTAGCGGGGTTATTTACCCTCATTGTAGCTAACTACATGATTTAGCGGGGTTATTTACCCTCATTGTAGCTAACTACATGATTTAGCAGGGTTATTTACCCTCATTGTAGCTAACTACATGATTTAGCAGGGTTATTTACCTTCATTGTAGCTAACTACATGATTTAGCGGGGTTATTTACCCTCATTGTAGCTAACTACATGATTTGGCGGGGTTATTTACCCTCATTGTAGCTAACTACATGATTTAGTGGGGTTATTTACCCTCATTGTAGCTAACTACATGATTTAGCGGGGTTATTTACCCTCATTGCAGCTAACTACATGATTTAGCGGGGTTATTTACCCTCATTGTAGCTAACTACATGATTTAGCGGGGTTATTTACCTTCATTGTAGCTAACTACATGATTTAGCGGGGTTATTTACCCTCATTGTAGCTAACTACATGATTTGGCGGGGTTATTTACCTTCATTGTAGCTAACTACATGATTTGACGGGGTTATTTACCTTCATTGTAGCTAACTACATCATTTAGCGGGGTTATTTACCTTCATTGTAGCTAACTACATGATTTGGCGGGATTATTTACCCTCATTGTAGCTAACTACATGATTTAGCGGGGTTATTTACCCTCATTGTAGCTAACTACATGATTTGGCAGGGTTATTTACCCTCATTGTAGCTAACTACATGATTTAGTGGGGTTATTTACCCTCATTGTAGCTAACTACATGATTTAGCGGGGTTATTTACCCTCATTGTAGCTAACTACATGATTTAGCGGGGTTATTTACCTTCACTGTAGCTAACTACATGATTTAGCGGGGTTAGTAGCTAACTACATGATTTAGCGGGGTTATTTACCTTCATTGTAGCTAACTACATGATTTAGCGGGGTTATTTACCCTCATTGTAGCTAACTACATGATTTGGCGGGGTTATTTACCTTCATTGTAGCTAACTACATGATTTGACGGGGTTATTTACCTTCATTGTAGCTAACTACATCATTTAGCGGGGTTATTTACCTTCATTGTAGCTAACTACATGATTTGGCGGGATTATTTACCCTCATTGTAGCTAACTACATGATTTAGCGGGGTTATTTACCTTCATTGTAGCTAACTACATGATTTAGCGGGGTTATTTACCTTCATTTTAGCTAACTACATGATTTAGCGGGGTTATTTACCCTCATTGTAGCTAATTACATGATTTAGTGGGGTTATTTACCCTCATTGTAGCTAACTACATTATTTAGAGGGGTTATTTACCCTCATTGTAGCTAACTACATGATTTGGCGGGGTTATTTACCCTCATTGTAGCTAACTACATGATTTAGCGGGGTTATTTACCCTCATTGTAGCTAAGTACATGATTTAGCGGGGTTATTTACCCTCATTGTAGCGAACTCCATGATTTGGCGGGGTTATTTACCCTCATTGTAGCTAAGTACATGATTTAGCGGGGTTATTTACCCTCATTGTAGCTAACTACATGATTTGGCGGGGTTATTTACCTTTGAAGGAACTGCGCTCCAACGCGAGTCGAAAGAATTGACGCGACCAAAGACGGAATTCGTCCGAGTTGCTTTATTGAAACAAAACAGCTCAGGTATTCTGCCCAAGCCCGTTTATCGGGCAACAATATATATACACATTTATGTCGGGAAGTTTGCCCGGCAAAAGCTATACCGGGCATGCCCGGGTATCGAGGGCGAGCCTTGGAAAGGCGAGTCTGGACCTGCCCGGGCGTGTTTGGCTGCGGCCTGGCAAGTCGAGGCTGGGCGTGCCCGGGCGCTCTGGGCGAACACTTGAAAGGCGATAGCGGGCATGCCCGGACGCTCTGGGCGAGCCCTGAAAAGGCGATAGCGGGCATGCCCGGACGCTCTGGGCGAGCCCTGGAAAGGCGATAGCGGGCATGCCCGGACGCTCTGGGCGAGCCCTGGAAAGGCGATAGCGGGCATGCCCGGACGCTCTGGGCGAGCCCTGGAAAGGCGAGAGCGGGCATGCCCGGGAAAGACGAGACCGGGCGTGCCCGGGAGGTTCGGGCGTGCCCGGGAACAGTGAGTCCAGGCATGCCCGGGAGAGGCGCGTCTGGCCGTGTTCTGGCCGGTGCAAGGCGATTATGTACATCCAGCGGTAACCGCTACACCTTCATTGTAGCTAACTACATGATTTAGCGGGGTTATTTATCCTCATTGTAGCTAACTACATGATTTAGTGGGGTTATTTACCCTCATTGTGGATAACTTCTTGTTTTGGTGGTTATTTACCCTCATTGTAGCTAACTACATGATTTGGCGAGGTTATTTACCCTCATTGTAGCTAACTACATGATTTAGCGGGGTTATTTACCTTCATTGTAGCTGACTACATGATTTAGCGGGGTTATTTACCCTCATTGAAGCTAACTACATGATTTAGCGGGGTTATTTACCCTCATTGTAGCTAACTACATGATTTAGCGGGGTTATTTACCCTCATTGTAGCTAACTACATGATTTAGCGGGGTTATTTACCCTCATTGTAGCTAACTACATGATTTAGCAGGGTTATTTACCCTCATTGTAGCTAACTACATGATTTAGCGGGGTTATTTACCCTCATTGTAGCTAACTACATGATTTAGTGGGGGTTATTTACCCTAATTGTAGCTAAGTACATGATTTAGCGGGGTTATTTACCCTCATTGTAGCTAACTACATGATTTAGCGGGGTTATTTACCCTCATTGTAGCTAACTACATGATTTAGCAGGGTTATTTACCTTCATTGTAGCTAACTACATGATTTAGTGGGGTTATTTACCCTCATTGTAGCTAAGTACATGATTTAGCGGGGTTATTTACCCTCATTATAGCTAACTACATGATTTAGCGGGGTTATTTACCTTCATTGTAGCTAACTACATGATTTAGCGGGGTTATTTACCCTAATTGTAGCTAACTACATGATTTAGCAGGGTTATTTACCCTCATTGTAGCTAAGTACAATGATTTAGCGGGGTTATTTACCCTCATTGTAGCTAACTACATGATTTAGCGGGGTTATTTACCCTCATTGTAGCTAACTACATGATTTAGCAGGGTGATTTACCCTCATTGTAGCTAACTACATGATTTAGCGGGGGTTATTTACCCTCATTGTAGCTAACTACTTGATTTAGCGGGCTTATTTACCCTCATTGTAGCTAACTACATGATTTGGGTGAGGTTATTTAACCTCATTGTAGCTAACTACATGATTTGTGCGAGGTTATTTACCCCTCATTGTAGCTAAGTACATGATTTAGCGGGGTTATTTACCCTCATTGTAGATAAACTACATGATTTAGTGGGGTTATTTACCTTCATTGTAGCTAACTACATGATTTAGCGGGGTTATTTACCTTCATTGTAGCTAACTACATGATTTAGCGGGGTTATTTACCCCTCATTGTAGCTAACTACATGATTTAGCGGGGTTATTTACCCTCATTGTAGCTAACTACATGATTTGTGGCGAGGTTATTTACCCTCATTGTAGCTAACTACATGATTTAGCGGGGTTATTTACCCTCATTGTAGCTAAGTACATGATTTAGCGGGGGTTATTTACCCTCATTGTAGCTAACTACATGATTTGGCGAGGTTATTTACCCTCATTGTAGCTAACTACATGATTTGGTGGGGGTTATTTACCCTCATTGTAGCTAACTACATGATTTAGCGGGGTTATTTACCCTCATTGTAGCGAACTACATCATTTAGCGGGGTTATTTACCCTCATTGTAGCTAACTACATGATTTAGCGGGGTTATTTACCCTCATTGTAGCTAACTACATGATTTAGTGGGGTTATTTACCCTCATTGTAGCGAACTACATGATTTGGCGGGGTTATTTACCCTCATTGTAGCTAACTACATGATTTAGTGGGGTTATTTACCCTCATTGTAGCTAACTACATGATTTAGCGGGGTTATTTACCCTCATTGTAGCTAACTACATGATTTAGTGGGGTTATTTACCCTCATTGTAGCTAACTACATGATTTAGCGGGGTTATTAACCCTCATTGTAGCTAACAACATGATTTGCTGGGGTTATTTACCCTCATTGTGGCTAACTACATGATTTGGTGGGGTTATTTACCCTCATTGTAGCTAACTACATGATTTGGCGGGGTTATTTACCCTCATTGTAGCTAACTACATGATTTAGTGGGGTTATTTACCCTCATTGTAGCTAACTACATGATTTGGCGGGGTTATTTACCCTCATTGTAGCTAACTACATGATTTGGTGGGGTTATTTACCCTCATTTTAGCTAACTACATGATTTGGTGGGGTTATTTACCCTCATTGAAGCGAACTACATGATTTGGCGGGGTTATTTACCCTCATTGTAGCTAACTACATGATTTAGTGGGGTTATTTACCCTCATTGTAGCTAACTACATGATTTAGCGGGGTTATTTACCCTCATTGTAGCTAACTACATGATTTAGTGGGGTTATTTACCCTCATTGTAGCTAACTACATGATTTAGCGGGGTTATTTACCCTCATTGTAGCTAACAACATGATTTGCTGGGGTTATTTACCCTCATTGTGGCTAACTGCATGATTTGGTGGGGTTATTTACCCTCATTGTAGCTAACTACATGATTTGGCGGGGTTATTTACCCTCATTGTAGCTAACTACATGATTTATCGGGGTTATTTACCCCCATTGTAGCTAACTACATGATTTGGCGGGGTTATTTACCTTCATTGTAGCTAACTACATGATTTGACGGGGTTATTTACCCTCATTGTAGCTAACTACATGATTTGGCGGGGTTATTTACCCTCATTGTAGCTAACTACATGATTTAGCGGGGTTATTTACCCTCATTGTAGCTAACTACATGATTTAGCGGGGTTATTTACCTTCATTGTAGCTAACTACATGATTTAGCGGGGTTATTTACCCTCATTGTAGCTAACTACATGATTTAGCGGGGTTATTTACCCTCATTGTAGCTAACTACATGATTTGGCGGGGTTATTTACCCTCATTGTAGCTAACTACATGATTTAGCGGGGTTATTTACCCTCATTGTAGCTAACTACATGATTTAGCGGAGTTATTTACCTTCATTGTAGCTAACTACATTATTTAGCGGGGTTATTTACCCTCATTGTAGCTAACTACATGATTTGGCGGGGTTATTTACCCTCATTGTAGCTAACTACATGATTTAGTGGGGTTATTTACCCTCATTGTAGCTAACTACATGATTTAGCGGGGTTATTTACCCTCATTGGAGCTAACTACATGATTTAGCGGGGTTATTTACCTTCATTGTAGCTAACTACATGATTTAGCGGGGTTATTTACCCTCATTGTAGCTAACTACATGATTTAGCGGGGTTATTTACCTTCATTGTAGCTAACTACATGATTTAGCGGGGTTATTTACCCTCATTGTAGCTAACTACATGATTTGGCGGGGTTATTTACCTTCATTGTAGCTAACTACATGATTTGACGGGGTTATTTACCTTCATTGTAGCTAACTACATGATTTAGCGGGGTTATTTACCTTCATTGTAGCTAACTACATGATTTGGCGGGATTATTTACCCTCATTGTAGCTAACTACATGATTTAGCAGGGTTATTTACCTTCATTGTAGCTAACTACATGATTTAGCGGGGTTATTTACCTTCATTTTAGCTAACTACATGATTTAGCGGGGTTATTTACCCTCATTGTAGCTAATTACATGATTTAGCGGGGTTATTTACCCTCATTGTAGCTAACTACATTATTTAGCGGGGTTATTTACCCTCATTGTAGCTAACTACATGATTTGGCGTGGTTATTTACCCTCATTGTAGCTAAGTACATGATTTAGCGGGGTTATTTACCCTCATTGTAGCTAACTACATGATTTAGCAGGGTTATTTACCCTCATTGTAGCTAACTCCATGATTTAGCGGGGTTATTTACCCGCATTGTAGCTAACTACATGATTTAGCAGGGTTATTTACCCTCATTGTAGCTAACTACATGATTTAGCGGGGTTATTTACCCTCATTGTAGCTAAGTACATGATTTAGCGGGGTTATTTACCCTCATTGTAGCGAACTCCATGATTTGGCGGGGTTATTTACCCTCATTGTAGCTAAGTACATGATTTAGTGGGGTTATTTACCCTCATTGTAGCTAACTACATGATTTGGCGGGGTTATTTACCTTCATTGTAGCTAACGACATGATTTAACGGGGTTATTTACTCTCATTGTAGCTAACTACATGATTTAGCGGGGTTATTTACCTTCATTGTAGCTAACTACATGATTTAGCGGGGTTATTTACCCTCATTGAAGCTAACTACATGATTTAGCGGGGTTATTTACCCTCATTGTAGCTAACTACATGATTTAGCGCGGTTATTTACCCTCATTGTAGCTAACTACATGATTTAGCGGGGTTATTTACCCTCATTGTAGCTAACTACATGATTTAGTGGGGTTATTTACCCTCATTGTAGCTAACTACATGATTTAGCAGGGTTATTTACCCTCATTGTAGCTAACTACATGATTTAGTGGGGTTATTTACCCTAATTGTAGCTAAGTACATGATTTAGCGGGGTTATTTACCCTCATTGTAGCTAACTACATGATTTAGCGGGGTTATTTACCCTCATTGTAGCTAACTACATGATTTAGCAGGGTGATTTACCTTCATTGTAGCTAACTACATGATTTAGCGGGGTTATTTACCCTCATTGTAGCTAACTACTTGATTTAGCGGGGTTATTTACCCTCATTGTAGCTAACTACATGATTTGGTGAGGTTATTTACCCTCATTGTAGCTAACTACATGATTTGGCGAGGTTATTTACCCTCATTGTAGCTAAGTACATGATTTAGCGGGGTTATTTACCCTCATTGTAGCTAACTACATGATTTAGTGGGGTTATTTACCTTCATTGTAGCTAACTACATGATTTAGCGGGGTTATTTACCTTCATTGTAGCTAACTACATGATTTAGCGGGGTTATTTACCCTCATTGTAGCTAACTACATGATTTGGCGGGGTTATTTACCCTCATTGTAGCTAACTACATGATTTGGCGAGGTTATTTACCCTCATTGTAGCTAACTACATGATTTGGCGAGGTTATTTACCCTCATTGTAGCTAACTACATGATTTAGCGGGGTTATTTACCCTCATTGTAGCTAAGTACATGATTTAGCGGGGTTATTTACCCTCATTGTAGCTAACTACATGATTTGGCGAGGTTATTTACCCTCATTGTAGCTAACTACATGATTTGGTGGGGTTATTTACCCTCATTGTAGCTAACTACATGATTTAGTGGGGTTATTTACCCTCATTGTAGCGAACTACATCATTTAGCGGGGTTATTTACCCTCATTGTAGCTAACTACATGATTTAGCGGGGTTATTTACCCTCATTGTAGCTAACTACATGATTTAGTGGGGTTATTTACCCTCATTGTCGCTAACTACATGATTTGGCGGGGTTATTTACCCTCATTGTAGCTAACTACATGATTTAGTGGGGTTATTTACCCTCATTGTAGCTAACTACATGATTTGGCAGGGTTATTTACCCTCATTGTAGCTAACTACATGATTTGGTGGGGTTATTTACCCTCATTGTAGCTAACTACATGATTTGGTGGGGTTATTTACCCTCATTGAAGCGAACTACATGATTTGGCACGGTTATTTACCCTCATTGTAGCTAACTACATGATTTAGTGGGGTTATTTACCCTCATTGTAGCTAACTACATGATTTAGCGGGGTTATTTACCCTCATTGTAGCTAACAACATGATTTGCTGGGGTTATTTACCCTCATTGTGGCTAACTACATGATTTGGTGGGGTTATTTACCCTCATTGTAGCGAGCTACATGATTTGGCGGGGTTGTTTACCTTCATTGTAGCTAACTACATGATTTAGCGGGGTTATTTACCATAATTGTAGCTAACTACATGATTTAGCGGGGTTATTTACCCTCATTGTAGCTAACTACATGATTTGGTGGGGTTATTTACCCTCATTGTAGCTAACTACATGATTTGGTGGGGTTATTTACCCTCATTGTAGCGAACTACATGATTTGGCGGGGTTATTTACCCTCATTGTAGCTAACTACATGATTTAGTGGGGTTATTTACCCTCATTGTAGCTAACTACATGATTTGGCAGGGTTATTTACCCTCATTGTAGCTAACTACATGATTTGGTGGGGTTATTTACCCTCATTGAAGCGAACTACATGATTGGCAGGGTTATTTACCCTCAATGTAGCTAACTACATGATTTAGCGGGGTTATTTACCCTCATTGTAGCTAACTACATGATTTAGCGGGGTTATTTACCTTCATTGTAGCTAACTACATGATTTAGCGGGGTTATTTACCCTCATTGTAGCTAACTACATGATTTAGCGGGGTTATTTACCCTCATTGTAGCTAACTACATGATTTGACGGGGTTATTTACCCTCATTGTAGCTAACTACATGATTTAGCGGGGTTATTTACCTTCATTGTAGCTAACTACATGATTTGACGGGGTTATTTACCCTCATTGTAGCTAACTACATGATTTAGCGGGGTTATTTACCCTCATTGTAGCTAATTACATGATTTAGCGGGGTTATTTACCCTCATTGTAGCTAACTACATGATTTAGCGGGGTTATTTACCCTCATTGTAGCTAACTACATGATTTGACGGGGTTATTTACCCTCATTGTAGCTAACTACATGATTTAGCGGGGTTATTTACCTTCATTGTAGCTAACTACATGATTTGACGGGGTTATTTACCCTCATTGTAGCTAACTACATGATTTAGCGGGGTTATTTACCCTCATTGTAGCTAATTACATGATTTAGCGGGGTTATTTACCCTCATTGTAGCTAACTACATGATTTGACGGGGTTATTTACCCTCATTGTAGCTAACTACATGATTTAGCGGGGTTATTTACCCTCATTGTAGCTAATTACATGATTTAGCGGGGTTATTTACCCTCATTGTAGCTAACTACATGATTTAGCGGGGTTATTTACCTTCATTGTAGCTAACTACATGATTTAGCGGGGTTATTTACCCTCATTGTAGCTAACTACATGATTTAGCGGGGTTATTTACCCTCGTTGTAGCTAACTACATGATTTGGCAGGGTTATTTACCCTCGTTGTAGCTAACTACATGATTTAGCAGGGTTATTTACCCTCATTGTAGCTAACTACATGATTTAGGGGGGTTATTTACCTTCATTGTAGCTAACTACATGATTTAGCGGGGTTATTTACCCTCATTGTAGCTAACTACATGATTTGGCGGGGTTATTTACCCTCATTGTAGCTAACTACATGATTTAGTGGGGTTATTTACCCTCATTGTAGCTAACTACATGATTTAGCGGGGTTATTTACCCTCATTGTAGCTAACTACATGATTTAGCGGGGTTATTTACCTTCATTGTAGCTAACTACATGATTTAGCGGGGTTATTTACCCTCATTGTAGCTAACTACATGATTTAGCGGGGTTATTTACCTTCATTGTAGCTAACTACATGATTTAGCGGGGTTATTTACCCTCATTGTAGCTAACTACATGATTTGGCGGGGTTATTTACCTTCATTGTAGCTAACTACATGATTTGACGGGGTTATTTACCTTCATTGTAGCTAACTACATCATTTAGCGGGGTTATTTACCTTCATTGTAGCTAACTACATGATTTGGCGGGATTATTTACCCTCATTGTAGCTAACTACATGATTTAGCGGGGTTATTTACCTTCATTGTAGCTAACTACATGATTTAGCGGGGTTATTTACCTTCATTTTAGCTAACTACATGATTTAGCGGGGTTATTTACCCTCATTGTAGCTAATTACATGATTTAGCGGGGTTATTTACCCTCATTGTAGCTAACTACATTATTTAGCGGGGTTATTTACCCTCATTGTAGCTAACTACATGATTTGGTGGGGTTATTTACCCTCATTGTAGCTAAGTACATGATTTAGTGGGGTTATTTACCCTCATTGTAGCTAACTACATGATTTAGCAGGGTTATTTACCCTCATTGTCGCTAACTCCATGATTTAGCGGGGTTATTTACCCGCATTGTAGCTAACTACATGATTTAGCAGGGTTATTTACCCTCATTGTAGCTAACTACATGATTTAACGGGGTTATTTACCCTCATTGTAGCTAAGTACATGATTTAGCGGGGTTATTTACCCTCATTGTAGCGAACTCCATGATTTGGCGGGGTTATTTACCCTCATTGTAGCTAAGTACATGATTTAGCGGGGTTATTTACCCTCATTGTAGCTAACTACATGATTTGGCGGGGTTATTTACCTTCATTGTAGCTAACTACATGATTTAGCGGGGTTATTTACCCTCATTGTAGCTAACTACATGATTTGGCAGGGTTATTTACTCTCATTGTAGCTAAGTACATGATTTAGCGGGGTTATTTACCCTCATTGTAGCTAACTACATGATTTAGCAGGGTTATTTACCCTCATTGTCGCTAACTCCATGATTTAGCGGGGTTATTTACCCGCATTGTAGCTAACTACATGATTTAGCAGGGTTATTTACCCTCATTGTAGCTAACTACATGATTTAGCAGGGTTATTTACCCTCATTGTAGCTAAGTACATGATTTAGCGGGGTTATTTACCCTCATTGTAGCTAACTACATGATTTAGCGGGGTTATTTACCCTCATTGTAGCTAACAACATGATTTGCTGGGGTTATTTACCCTCATTGTGGCTAACTACATGATTTGGTGGGGTTATTTACCCTCATTGAAGCGAACTACATGATTTGGCACGGTTATTTACCCTCATTGTAGCTAACTACATGATTTAGTGGGGTTATTTACCCTCATTGTAGCTAACTACATGATTTAGTGGGGTTATTTACCCTCATTGTAGCTAACTACATGATTTAGTGGGGTTATTTACCCTCATTGTAGCTAACTACATGATTTAGCGAGGTTATTTACCCTCATTGTAGCTAACAACATGATTTGCTGGGGTTATTTACCCTCATTGTGGCTAACTACATGATTTGGTGGGGTTATTTACCCTCATTGTAGCGAGCTACATGATTTGGCGGGGTTGTTTACCTTCATTGTAGCTAACTACATGATTTAGCGGGGTTATTTACCCTCATTGTAGCTAACTACATGATTTAGCGGGGTTATTTACCCGCATTGTGGCTAACTACATGATTTGGTGGGGTTATTTACCCTCATTGTAGCTAACTACATGATTTAGCGGGGTTATTTACCATCATTGTAGC
The DNA here is from genome assembly GCF_964187855.1 of Myxine glutinosa. Classification (NCBI taxonomy): domain Eukaryota; kingdom Metazoa; phylum Chordata; class Myxini; order Myxiniformes; family Myxinidae; genus Myxine; species Myxine glutinosa. The sequence goes on from NC_136263.1 coordinate 134,861,598, forward strand.
TAACTACATGATTTAGCGGGGTTATTTACCCTCATTGTAGCTAACTACATGATTTGGTGGGGTTATTTACCCTCATTGTAGCTAACTACATGATTTGGTGGGGTTATTTACCCTCATTGTAGCGAACTACATGATTTGGCGGGGTTATTTACCCTCATTGTAGCTAACTACATGATTTAGTGGGGTTATTTACCCTCATTGTAGCTAACTACATGATTTGGCAGGGTTATTTACCCTCATTGTAGCTAACTACATGATTTGGTGGGGTTATTTACCCTCATTGAAGCGAACTACATGATTGGCAGGGTTATTTACCCTCAATGTAGCTAACTACATGATTTAGTGGGGTTATTTACCCTCATTGTAGCTAACTACATGATTTAGTGGGGTTATTTACCCTCATTGTAGCTAACTACATGATTTATTGGGGTTATTTACCCTCATTGTCGCTAACTACATGATTTAGTGGGGTTATTTACCCTCATTGTAGCTAACTACATGATTTAGTGGGGTTATTTACCCTCATTGTAGCTAACAACATGATTTGCTGGGGTTATTTACCCTCATTGTGGCTAACTACATGATTTGGTGGGGTTATTTACCCTCATTGTAGCGAACTACATGATTTAGCAGGGTTGTTTACCTTCATTGTAGCTAACTACATGATTTAGCAGGGTTATTTACCCGCATTGTAGTTAACTACATGATTTGGCGGGGTTATTTACCCTCATTGTAGCTAACTACATGATTTAGCGGGGTTATTTACCCTCATTGTAGCTAACTACATGATTTGGCGGGGTTATTTACCCTCATTGTAGCTAACTACATGATTTGGCGGGGTTATTTACCCTCATTGTAGCTAAGTACATGATTTGGCGGGGTTATTTACCCTCATTGTAGCTAACTACATGATTTGGCGGGGTTATTTACCCTCATTGTAGCTAACTACATGATTTAGCGGGGTTATTTACCCTCACTGTAGCTAACTACATGATTTAGCGGGGTTATTTACCCTCATTGTAGCTAACTACATGATTTAGCGGGGTTATTTACCCTCATTGTAGCTAACTACATGATTTGGCGGGGTTATTTACCGTCATTGTAGCTAACTACATGATTTAGCGGGGTTCTTTACCCTCATTGTAGCTAACTACATGATTTAGCGGGGTTATTTACCCTCATTGTAGCTAACTACATGATTTAGCGGGGTTATTTACCCTCATTGTAGCTAACTACATGATTTAGCGGGGTTATTTACCCTCATTGTAGCTAACTACATGATTTAGCGGGGTTATTTACCCTCATTGTAGCTAACTACATGATTTAGCGGGGTTATTTACCCTCATTGTAGCTAACTACATGATTTAGTGGGGTTATTTACCCTCATTGTAGCTAACTACATGATTTAGCGGGGTTATTTACCCTCATTGTAGCTAACTACATGATTTAGTGGGGTTATTTACCCTAATTGTAGCTAAGTACATGATTTAGCGGGGTTATTTACCCTCATTGTAGCTAACTACATGATTTAGCGGGGTTATTTACCCTCATTGTAGCTAACTACATGATTTAGCAGGGTGATTTACCTTCATTGTAGCTAACTACATGATTTAGCGGGGTTATTTACCCTCATTGTAGCTAACTACTTGATTTAGCGGGGTTATTTACCCTCATTGTAGCTAACTACATGATTTGGTGAGGTTATTTACCCTCATTGTAGCTAACTACATGATTTGGCGAGGTTATTTACCCTCATTGTAGCTAAGTACATGATTTAGCGGGGTTATTTACCCTCATTGTAGCTAACTACATGATTTAGTGGGGTTATTTACCTTCATTGTAGCTAACTACATGATTTAGCGGGGTTATTTACCTTCATTGTAGCTAACTACATGATTTAGCGGGGTTATTTACCCTCATTGTAGCTAACTACATGATTTAGCGGGGTTATTTACCCTCATTGTAGCTAACTACATGATTTGGCGAGGTTATTTACCCTCATTGTAGCTAACTACATGATTTGGCGAGGTTATTTACCCTCATTGTAGCTAACTACATGATTTAGCGGGGTTATTTACCCTCATTGTAGCTAAGTACATGATTTAGCGGGGTTATTTACCCTCATTGTAGCTAACTACATGATTTGGCGAGGTTATTTACCCTCATTGTAGCTAACTACATGATTTGGTGGGGTTATTTACCCTCATTGTAGCTAACTACATGATTTAGTGGGGTTATTTACCCTCATTGTAGCGAACTACATCATTTAGCGGGGTTATTTACCCTCATTGTAGCTAACTACATGATTTAGCGGGGTTATTTACCCTCATTGTAGCTAACTACATGATTTAGTGGGGTTATTTACCCTCATTGTCGCTAACTACATGATTTGGTGGGGTTATTTACCCTCATTGTAGCGAACTACATGATTTGGCGGGGTTATTTACCCTCATTGTAGCTAACTACATGATTTAGTGGGGTTATTTACCCTCATTGTAGCTAACTACATGATTTGGTGGGGTTATTTACCCTCATTGAAGCGAACTACATGATTTGGCACGGTTATTTACCCTCATTGTAGCTAACTACATGATTTAGTGGGGTTATTTACCCTCATTGTAGCTAACTACATGATTTAGTGGGGTTATTTACCCTCATTGTAGCTAACTACATGATTTAGTGGGGTTATTTACCCTCATTGTAGCTAACTACATGATTTAGCGGGGTTATTTACCCTCATTGTAGCTAACAACATGATTTGCTGGGGTTATTTACCCTCATTGTGGCTAACTACATGATTTGGTGGGGTTATTTACCCTCATTGTAGCGAGCTACATGATTTGGCGGGGTTGTTTACCTTCATTGTAGCTAACTACATGATTTAGCGGGGTTATTTACCCTCATTGTAGCTAACTACATGATTTAGCGGGGTTATTTACCCGCATTGTGGCTAACTACATGATTTGGTGGGGTTATTTACCCTCATTGTAGCTAACTACATGATTTAGCGGGGTTATTTACCATCATTGTAGCTAACTACATGATTTAGCGGGGTTATTTACCCTCATTGTAGCTAACTACATGATTTGGTGGGGTTATTTACCCTCATTGTAGCTAACTACATGATTTGGTGGGGTTATTTACCCTCATTGTAGCGAACTACATGATTTGGCGGGGTTATTTACCCTCATTGTAGCTAACTACATGATTTAGTGGGGTTATTTACCCTCATTGTAGCTAACTACATGATTTGGCAGGGTTATTTACCCTCATTGTAGCTAACTACATGATTTGGTGGGGTTATTTACCCTCATTGAAGTGAACTACATGATTTGGCGGGGTTATTTACCCTCATTGTAGCTAACTACATGATTTAGTGGGGTTATTTACCCTCATTGTAGCTAACTACATGATTTAGCGGGGTTATTTACCCTCATTGTAGCTAACTACATGATTTAGTGGGGTTATTTACCCTCATTGTAGCTAACTACATGATTTAGCGGGGTTATTAACCCTCATTGTAGCTAACAACATGATTTGCTGGGGTTATTTACCCTCATTGTGGCTAACTACATGATTTGGTGGGGTTATTTACCCTCATTGTAGCTAACTACATGATTTGGCGGGGTTATTTACCCTCATTGTAGCTAACTACATGATTTAGTGGGGTTATTTACCCTCATTGTAGCTAACTACATGATTTGGCGGGGTTATTTACCCTCATTGTAGCTAACTACATGATTTGGTGGGGTTATTTACCCTCATTTTAGCTAACTACATGATTTGGTGGGGTTATTTACCCTCATTGAAGCGAACTACATGATTTGGCGGGGTTATTTACCCTCATTGTAGCTAACTACATGATTTAGTGGGGTTATTTACCCTCATTGTAGCTAACTACATGATTTAGCGGGGTTATTTACCCTCATTGTAGCTAACGACATGATTTAGTGGGGTTATTTACCCTCATTGTAGCTAACTACATGATTTAGCGGGGTTATTTACCCTCATTGTAGCTAACAACATGATTTGCTGGGGTTATTTACCCTCATTGTGGCTAACCACATGATTTGGTGGGGTTATTTACCCTCATTGTAGCTAACTACATGATTTGGTGGGGTTATTTACCCTCATTGTAGCTAACTACATGATTTGGCGGGGTTATTTACCCTCATTGTAGCTAACTACATGATTTGACGGGGTTATTTACCCTCTTTGTAGCTAACTACATGATTTGGCGGGGTTATTTACCCTCATTGTAGCTAACTACATGATTTATCGGGGTTATTTACCCCCATTGTAGCTAACTACATGATTTGGCGGGGTTATTTACCTTCATTGTAGCTAACTACATGATTTGACGGGGTTATTTACCCTCATTGTAGCTAACTACATGATTTGGCGGGGTTATTTACCCTCATTGTAGCTAACTACATGATTTAGCGGGGTTATTTACCCTCATTGTAGCGAACTACATGATTTGGTGGGGTTATTTACCCTCATTGAAGCGAACTACATGATTTGGCGGGGTTATTTACCCTCATTGTAGCTAACTACATGATTTAATGGGGTTATTTACCCTCATTGTAGCTAACTACATGATTTAGCGGGGTTATTTACCCTCATTGTAGCTAACAACATGATTTGCTGGGGTTATTTACCCTCATTGTGGCTAACTACATGATTTGGTTGGGTTATTTACCCTCATTGTAGCTAACTACATGATTTGGCGGGGTTATTTACCCTCATTGTAGCTAACTACATGATTTGGCGGGGTTATTTACCCTCATTGTAGCTAACTACATCATTTAGCGGGGTTATTTACCCTCATTGTAGCTAACTACATGATTTGGCGGGGTTATTTACCCTCATTGTAGCTAACTACATCATTTAGCGGGGTTATTTACCCTCATTGTAGCTAACTACATGATTTGGCGGGGTTATTTAATAATAATAATAATAATAATGCATTTATTTTATATAGCGCTTTTCAGGAAGCCCAAAGACGCTTTGACAGAGTGCAAAACATAATGCATAGCAAAACATAAAAACAATTGCAAAAAAAGAAGAATCAATAGGGAAATATTCAAAGCACAAAGGAGGGAGAGGGAGAAGGAGAGGAGATAGTCAGGGGTTAGATGCTGTGGTTTAAATGTTGAATGCAGTGTTGAACAGGTGGGTCTTGAGTGATGTTTTGAATGTGGTGAGTGAGGAGGATTGTGAGTGAGTGAGGAGGTTATTTACCCTCATTGTAGCTAACTACATGATTTAGCGGGGTTATTTACCCTCATTGTAGCTAACTACATGATTTAGCGGGGTTATTTACCCTCATTGTAGCTAAGTACATGATTTAGCGGGGTTATTTACCCTCATTATAGCTAACTACATGATTTAGTGGGGTTATTTACCTTCATTGTAGCTAACTACATGATTTGGCGGGATTATTTACCCTCATTGTAGCTAACTACATGATTTAGCGGGGTTATTTACCTTCATTGTAGCTAACTACATGATTTAGCGGGGTTATTTACCTTCATTTTAGCTAACTACATGATTTAGCGGGGTTATTTACCCTCATTGTAGCTAATTACATGATTTAGCGGGGTTATTTACCCTCATTGTAGCTAACTACATTATTTAGCGGGGTTATTTACCCTCATTGTAGCTAACTACATGATTTGGCAGGGTTATTTACTCTCATTGTAGCTAAGTACATGATTTAGCGGGGTTATTTACCCTCATTGTAGCTAACTACATGATTTAGCAGGGTTATTTACCCTCATTGTCGCTAACTCCATGATTTAGCGGGGTTATTTACCCGCATTGTAGCTAACTACATGATTTAGCAGGGTTATTTACCCTCATTGTAGCTAACTACATGATTTAGCAGGGTTATTTACCCTCATTGTAGCTAAGTACATGATTTAGCGGGGTTATTTACCCTCATTGTAGCTAACTACATGATTTAGCGGGGTTATTTACCCTCATTGTAGCTAACAACATGAATTGCTGGGGTTATTTACCCTCATTGTGGCTAACTACATGATTTGGTGGGGTTATTTACCCTCATTGAAGCGAACTACATGATTTGGCACGGTTATTTACCCTCATTGTAGCTAACTACATGATTTAGTGGGGTTATTTACCCTCATTGTAGCTAACTACATGATTTAGTGGGGTTATTTACCCTCATTGTAGCTAACTACATGATTTAGTGGGGTTATTTACCCTCATTGTAGCTAACTACATGATTTAGCGAGGTTATTTACCCTCATTGTAGCTAACAACATGATTTGCTGGGGTTATTTACCCTCATTGTGGCTAACTACATGATTTGGTGGGGTTATTTACCCTCATTGTAGCGAGCTACATGATTTGGCGGGGTTGTTTACCTTCATTGTAGCTAACTACATGATTTAGCGGGGTTATTTACCCTCATTGTAGCTAACTACATGATTTAGCGGGGTTATTTACCCGCATTGTGGCTAACGACATGATTTGGTGGGGTTATTTACCCTCATTGTAGCTAACTACATGATTTAGCGGGGTTATTTACCATCATTGTAGCTAACTACATGATTTAGCGGGGTTATTTACCCTCATTGTAGCTAACTACATGATTTGGTGGGGTTATTTACCCTCATTGTAGCTAACTACATGATTTGGTGGGGTTATTTACCCTCATTGTAGCGAACTACATGATTTGGCGGGGTTATTTACCCTCATTGTAGCTAACTACATGATTTAGTGGGGTTATTTACCCTCATTGTAGCTAACTACATGATTTGGCAGGGTTATTTACCCTCATTGTAGCTAACTACATGATTTGGTGGGGTTATTTACCCTCATTGAAGCGAACTACATGATTGGCAGGGTTATTTACCCTCAATGTAGCTAACTACATGATTTAGTGGGGTTATTTACCCTCATTGTAGCTAACTACATGATTTAGTGGGGTTATTTACCCTCATTGTAGCTAACTACATGATTTATTGGGGTTATTTACCCTCATTGTAGCTAACTACATGATTTAGTGGGGTTATTTACCCTCATTGTAGCTAACTACATGATTTAGTGGGGTTATTTACCCTCATTGTAGCTAACAACATGATTTGCTGGGGTTATTTACCCTCATTGTGGCTAACTACATGATTTGGTGGGGTTATTTACCCTCATTGTAGCGAACTACATGATTTAGCAGGGTTGTTTACCTTCATTGTAGCTAACTACATGATTTAGCAGGGTTATTTACCCGCATTGTAGTTAACTACATGATTTGGCGGGGTTATTTACCCTCATTGTAGCTAACTACATGATTTAGCGGGGTTATTTACCCTCATTGTAGCTAACTACATGATTTGGCGGGGTTATTTACCCTCATTGTAGCTAACTACATGATTTGGCGGGGTTATTTACCCTCATTGTAGCTAAGTACATGATTTGGCGGGGTTATTTACCCTCATTGTAGCTAACTACATGATTTGGCGGGGTTATTTACCCTCATTGTAGCTAACTACATGATTTAGCGGGGTTATTTACCCTCACTGTAGCTAACTACATGATTTAGCGGGGTTATTTACCCTCATTGTAGCTAACTACATGATTTAGCGGGGTTATTTACCCTCATTGTAGCTAACTACATGATTTGGCGGGGTTATTTACCGTCATTGTAGCTAACTACATGATTTAGCGGGGTTATTTACCCTCATTGTAGCTAACTACATGATTTAGCGGGGTTATTTACCCTCATTGTAGCTAACTACATGATTTAGCGGGGTTATTTACCCTCATTGTAGCTAACTACATGATTTAGCGGGGTTATTTACCCTCATTGTAGCTAACTACATGATTTAGCGGGGTTATTTACCCTCATTGTAGCTAACTACATGATTTAGCGGGGTTATTTACCCTCATTGTAGCTGACTACATGATTTAGTGGGGTTATTTACCCTCATTGTAGCTAACTACATGATTTAGCGGGGTTATTTACCCTCATTGTAGCTAACTACATGATTTAGTGGGGTTATTTACCCTAATTGTAGCTAAGTACATGATTTAGCGGGGTTATTTACCCTCATTGTAGCTAACTACATGATTTAGCGGGGTTATTTACCCTCATTGTAGCTAACTACATGATTTAGCGGGGTTATTTACCCTCATTGTAGCTAACTACTTGATTTAGCGGGGTTATTTACCCTCATTGTAGCTAACTACATGATTTGGTGAGGTTATTTACCCTCATTGTAGCTAACTACATGATTTGGTGAGGTTATTTACCCTCATTGTAGCTAACTACATGATTTGGCGAGGTTATTTACCCTCATTGTAGCTAAGTACATGATTTAGCGGGGTTATTTACCCTCATTGTAGCTAACTACATGATTTAGTGGGGTTATTTACCTTCATTGTAGCTAACTACATGATTTAGCGGGGTTATTTACCCTCATTGAAGCGAACTACATGATTTGGCACGGTTATTTACCCTCATTGTAGCTAACTACATGATTTAGTGGGGTTATTTACCCTCATTGTAGCTAACTACATGATTTAGTGGGGTTATTTACCCTCATTGTAGCTAACTACATGATTTAGTGGGGTTATTTACCCTCATTGTAGCTAACTACATGATTTAGCGAGGTTATTTACCCTCATTGTAGCTAACAACATGATTTGCTGGGGTTATTTACCCTCATTGTGGCTAACTACATGATTTGGTGGGGTTATTTACCCTCATTGTAGCGAGCTACATGATTTGGCGGGGTTGTTTACCTTCATTGTAGCTAACTACATGATTTAGCGGGGTTATTTACCCTCATTGTAGCTAACTACATGATTTAGCGGGGTTATTTACCCGCATTGTGGCTAACGACATGATTTGGTGGGGTTATTTACCCTCATTGTAGCTAACTACATGATTTAGCGGGGTTATTTACCATCATTGTAGCTAACTACATGATTTAGCGGGGTTATTTACCCTCATTGTAGCTAACTACATGATTTGGTGGGGTTATTTACCCTCATTGTAGCTAACTACATGATTTGGTGGGGTTATTTACCCTCATTGTAGCGAACTACATGATTTGGCGGGGTTATTTACCCTCATTGTAGCTAACTACATGATTTAGTGGGGTTATTTACCCTCATTGTAGCTAACTACATGATTTGGCAGGGTTATTTACCCTCATTGTAGCTAACTACATGATTTGGTGGGGTTATTTACCCTCATTGAAGCGAACTACATGATTGGCAGGGTTATTTACCCTCAATGTAGCTAACTACATGATTTAGTGGGGTTATTTACCCTCATTGTAGCTAACTACATGATTTAGTGGGGTTATTTACCCTCATTGTAGCTAACTACATGATTTATTGGGGTTATTTACCCTCATTGTAGCTAACTACATGATTTAGTGGGGTTATTTACCCTCATTGTAGCTAACTACATGATTTAGTGGGGTTATTTACCCTCATTGTAGCTAACAACATGATTTGCTGGGGTTATTTACCCTCATTGTGGCTAACTACATGATTTGGTGGGGTTATTTACCCTCATTGTAGCGAACTACATGATTTAGCAGGGTTGTTTACCTTCATTGTAGCTAACTACATGATTTAGCAGGGTTATTTACCCGCATTGTAGTTAACTACATGATTTGGCGGGGTTATTTACCCTCATTGTAGCTAACTACATGATTTAGCGGGGTTATTTACCCTCATTGTAGCTAACTACATGATTTGGCGGGGTTATTTACCCTCATTGTAGCTAACTACATGATTTGGTGAGGTTATTTACCCTCATTGTAGCTAACTACATGATTTGGCGAGGTTATTTACCCTCATTGTAGCTAAGTACATGATTTAGCGGGGTTATTTACCCTCATTGTAGCTAACTACATGATTTAGTGGGGTTATTTACCTTCATTGTAGCTAACTACATGATTTAGCGGGGTTATTTACCTTCATTGTAGCTAACTACATGATTTAGCGGGGTTATTTACCCTCATTGTAGCTAACTACATGATTTAGCGGGGTTATTTACCCTCATTGTAGCTAACTACATGATTTGGCGAGGTTATTTACCCTCATTGTAGCTAACTACATGATTTGGCGAGGTTATTTACCCTCATTGTAGCTAACTACATGATTTAGCGGGGTTATTTACCCTCATTGTAGCTAAGTACATGATTTAGCGGGGTTATTTACCCTCATTGTAGCTAACTACATGATTTGGCGAGGTTATTTACCCTCATTGTAGCTAACTACATGATTTGGTGGGGTTATTTACCCTCATTGTAGCTAACTACATGATTTAGTGGGGTTATTTACCCTCATTGTAGCGAACTACATCATTTAGCGGGGTTATTTACCCTCATTGTAGCTAACTACATGATTTAGCGGGGTTATTTACCCTCATTGTAGCTAACTACATGATTTAGTGGGGTTATTTACCCTCATTGTCGCTAACTACATGATTTGGTGGGGTTATTTACCCTCATTGTAGCGAACTACATGATTTGGCGGGGTTATTTACCCTCATTGTAGCTAACTACATGATTTAGTGGGGTTATTTACCCTCATTGTAGCTAACTACATGATTTGGTGGGGTTATTTACCCTCATTGAAGCGAACTACATGATTTGGCACGGTTATTTACCCTCATTGTAGCTAACTAGATGATTTAGTGGGGTTATTTACCCTCATTGTAGCTAACTACATGATTTAGTGGGGTTATTTACCCTCATTGTAGCTAACTACATGATTTAGTGGGGTTATTTACCCTCATTGTAGCTAACTACATGATTTAGCGGGGTTATTTACCCTCATTGTAGCTAACAACATGATTTGCTGGGGTTATTTACCCTCATTGTGGCTAACTACATGATTTGGTGGGGTTATTTACCCTCATTGTAGCGAGCTACATGATTTGGCGGGGTTGTTTACCTTCATTGTAGCTAACTACATGATTTAGCGGGGTTATTTACCCTCATTGTAGCTAACTACATGATTTAGCGGGGTTATTTACCCGCATTGTGGCTAACTACATGATTTGGTGGGGTTATTGCCCCTCATTGTAGCTAACTACATGATTTAGCGGGGTTATTTACCATCATTGTAGCTAACTACATGATTTAGCGGGGTTATTTACCCTCATTGTAGCTAACTACATGATTTGGTGGGGTTATTTACCCTCATTGTAGCTAACTACATGATTTGGTGGGGTTATTTACCCTCATTGTAGCGAACTACATGATTTGGCGGGGTTATTTACCCTCATTGTAGCTAACTACATGATTTAGTGGGGTTATTTACCCTCATTGTAGCTAACTACATGATTTGGCAGGGTTATTTACCCTCATTGTAGCTAACTACATGATTTGGTGGGGTTATTTACCCTCATTGAAGTGAACTACATGATTTGGCGGGGTTATTTACCCTCATTGTAGCTAACTACATGATTTAGTGGGGTTATTTACCCTCATTGTAGCTAACTACATGATTTAGCGGGGTTATTTACCCTCATTGTAGCTAACTACATGATTTAGTGGGGTTATTTACCCTCATTGTAGCTAACTACATGATTTAGCCGGGTTATTAACCCTCATTGTAGCTAACAACATGATTTGCTGGGGTTATTTACCCTCATTGTGGCTAACTACATGATTTGGTGGGGTTATTTACCCTCATTGTAGCTAACTACATGATTTGGCGGGGTTATTTACCCTCATTGTAGCTAACTACATGATTTAGTGGGGTTATTTATCCTCATTGTAGCTAACGACATGATTTGGCGGGGTTATTTACCCTCATTGTAGCTAACTACATGATTTGGTGGGGTTATTTACCCTCATTTTAGCTAACTACATGATTTGGTGGGGTTATTTACCCTCATTGAAGCGAACTACATGATTTGGCGGGGTTATTTACCCTCATTGTAGCTAACTACATGATTTAGTGGGGTTATTTACCCTCATTGTAGCTAACTACATGATTTAGCGGGGTTATTTACCCTCATTGTAGCTAACGACATGATTTAGTGGGGTTATTTACCCTCATTGTAGCTAACTACATGATTTAGCGGGGTTATTTACCCTCATTGTAGCTAACAACATGATTTGCTGGGGTTATTTACCCTCATTGTGGCTAACCACATGATTTGGTGGGGTTATTTACCCTCATTGTCGCTAACTACATGATTTGGTGGGGTTATTTACCCTCATTGTAGCTAACTACATGATTTGGCGGGGTTATTTACCCTCATTGTAGCTAACTACATGATTTGACGGGGTTATTTACCCTCTTTGTAGCTAACTACATGATTTGGCGGGGTTATTTACCCTCATTGTAGCTAACTACATGATTTATCGGGGTTATTTACCCCCATTGTAGCTAACTACATGATTTGGCGGGGTTATTTACCTTCATTGTAGCTAACTACATGATTTGACGGGGTTATTTACCCTCTTTGTAGCTAACTACATGATTTAGCGGGGTTATTTACCCTCATTGTAGCTAACTACATGATTTGGCGGGGTTATTTACCCTCATTGTAGCTAACTACATGATTTAGCGGGGTTATTTACCCTCATTGTAGCGAACTACATGATTTGGCGGGGTTATTTACCCTCATTGTAGCTAACTACATGATTTAGTGGGGTTATTTACCCTCATTGTAGCTAACTACATGATTTAGCGGGGTTATTTACCCTCATTGTAGCTAACTACATGATTTAATGGGGTTATTTACCCTCATTGTAGCTAACTACATGATTTAGCGGGGTTATTTACCCTCATTGTAGCTAACAACATGATTTGCTGGGGTTATTTACCCTCATTGTGGCTAACTACATGATTTGGTTGGGTTATTTACCCTCATTGTAGCTAACTACATGATTTGGCGGGGTTATTTACCCTCATTGTAGCTAACTACATGATTTGGCGGGGTTATTTACCCTCATTGTAGCTAACTACATCATTTAGCGGGGTTATTTACCCTCATTGTAGCTAACTACATGATTTGGCGGGGTTATTTACCCTCATTGTAGCTAACTACATCATTTAGCGGGGTTATTTACCCTCATTGTAGCTAACTACATGATTTGGCGGGGTTATTTAATAATAATAATAATAATAATGCATTTATTTTATATAGCGCTTTTCAGGAAGCCCAAAGACGCTTTGACAGAGTGCAAAACATAATGCATAGCAAAACATAAAAACAATTGCAAAAAAAGAAGAATCAATAGGGAAATATTCAAAGCACAAAGGAGGGAGAAGGAGAGGAGATAGTCAGGGGTTAGATGCTGTGGTTTAAATGTTGAATGCAGTGTTGAACAGGTGGGTCTTGAGTGATGTTTTGAATGTGGTGAGTGAGGAGGATTGTGAGTGAGTGAGGAGGTTATTTACCCTCATTGTAGCTAACTACATGATTTAGCGGGGTTATTTACCCTCATTGTAGCTAACTACATGATTTATCGGGGTTATTTACCCCCATTGTAGCTAACTACATGATTTGGCGGGGTTATTTACCTTCATTGTAGCTAACTACATGATTTGACGGGGTTATTTACCCTCTTTGTAGCTAACTACATGATTTAGCGGGGTTATTTACCCTCATTGTAGCTAACTACATGATTTGGCGGGGTTATTTACCCTCATTGTAGCTAACTACATGATTTAGCGGGGTTATTTACCCTCATTGTAGCTAACTACATGATTTAGCGGGGTTATTTACCCTCATTGTAGCTAACTACATGATTTAGCGGGGTTATTTACCCTCATTGTAGCTAACTACATGATTTAGCGGGGTTATTTACCCTCATTGTAGCTAACTACATGATTTAGCAGGGTTATTTACCCTCATTGTAGCTAACTACATGATTTAGCAGGGTTATTTACCTTCATTGTAGCTAACTACATGATTTAGCGGGGTTATTTACCCTCATTGTAGCTAACTACATGATTTGGCGGGGTTATTTACCCTCATTGTAGCTAACTACATGATTTAGTGGGGTTATTTACCCTCATTGTAGCTAACTACATGATTTAGCGGGGTTATTTACCCTCATTGCAGCTAACTACATGATTTAGCGGGGTTATTTACCCTCATTGTAGCTAACTACATGATTTAGCGGGGTTATTTACCTTCATTGTAGCTAACTACATGATTTAGCGGGGTTATTTACCCTCATTGTAGCTAACTACATGATTTGGCGGGGTTATTTACCTTCATTGTAGCTAACTACATGATTTGACGGGGTTATTTACCTTCATTGTAGCTAACTACATCATTTAGCGGGGTTATTTACCTTCATTGTAGCTAACTACATGATTTGGCGGGATTATTTACCCTCATTGTAGCTAACTACATGATTTAGCGGGGTTATTTACCCTCATTGTAGCTAACTACATGATTTGGCAGGGTTATTTACCCTCATTGTAGCTAACTACATGATTTAGTGGGGTTATTTACCCTCATTGTAGCTAACTACATGATTTAGCGGGGTTATTTACCCTCATTGTAGCTAACTACATGATTTAGCGGGGTTATTTACCTTCACTGTAGCTAACTACATGATTTAGCGGGGTTATTTACCCTCATTGTAGCTAACTACATGATTTAGCGGGGTTATTTACCTTCATTGTAGCTAACTACATGATTTAGCGGGGTTATTTACCCTCATTGTAGCTAACTACATGATTTGACGGGGTTATTTACCTTCATTGTAGCTAACTACATGATTTAGCGGGGTTATTTACCTTCATTGTAGCTAACTACATGATTTGGCGGGGTTATTTACCTTCATTGTAGCTAACTACATGATTTGACGGGGTTATTTACCTTCATTGTAGCTAACTACATCATTTAGCGGGGTTATTTACCTTCATTGTAGCTAACTACATGATTTGGCGGGATTATTTACCCTCATTGTAGCTAACTACATGATTTAGCGGGGTTATTTACCTTCATTGTAGCTAACTACATGATTTAGCGGGGTTATTTACCTTCATTTTAGCTAACTACATGATTTAGCGGGGTTATTTACCCTCATTGTAGCTAATTACATGATTTAGTGGGGTTATTTACCCTCATTGTAGCTAACTACATTATTTAGAGGGGTTATTTACCCTCATTGTAGCTAACTACATGATTTGGCGGGGTTATTTACCCTCATTGTAGCTAACTACATGATTTGGCGGGATTATTTACCCTCATTGTAGCTAAGTACATGATTTAGCGGGGTTATTTACCCTCATTGTAGCGAACTCCATGATTTGGCGGGGTTATTTACCCTCATTGTAGCTAAGTACATGATTTAGCGGGGTTATTTACCCTCATTGTAGCTAACTACATGATTTGGCGGGGTTATTTACCTTTGAAGGAACTGCGCTCCAACGCGAGTCGAAAGAATTGACGCGACCAAAGACGGAATTCGTCCGAGTTGCTTTATTGAAACAAAACAGCTCAGGTATTCTGCCCAAGCCCGTTTATCGGGCAACAATATATATACACATTTATGTCGGGAAGTTTGCCCGGCAAAAGCTATACCGGGCATGCCCGGGTATCGAGGGCGAGCCTTGGAAAGGCGAGTCTGGACCTGCCCGGGCGTGTTTGGCTGCGGCCTGGCAAGTCGAGGCTGGGCGTGCCCGGGCGCTCTGGGCGAACACTTGAAAGGCGATAGCGGGCATGCCCGGACGCTCTGGGCGAGCCCTGAAAAGGCGATAGCGGGCATGCCCGGACGCTCTGGGCGAGCCCTGGAAAGGCGATAGCGGGCATGCCCGGACGCTCTGGGCGAGCCCTGGAAAGGCGATAGCGGGCATGCCCGGACGCTCTGGGCGAGCCCTGGAAAGGCGAGAGCGGGCATGCCCGGGAAAGACGAGACCGGGCGTGCCCGGGAGGTTCGGGCGTGCCCGGGAACAGTGAGTCCAGGCATGCCCGGGAGAGGCGCGTCTGGCCGTGTTCTGGCCGGTGCAAGGCGATTATGTACATCCAGCGGTAACCGCTACACCTTCATTGTAGCTAACTACATGATTTAGCGGGGTTATTTATCCTCATTGTAGCTAACTACATGATTTAGTGGGGTTATTTACCCTCATTGTGGATAACTTCTTGTTTTGGTGGTTATTTACCCTCATTGTAGCTAACTACATGATTTGGCGAGGTTATTTACCCTCATTGTAGCTAACTACATGATTTAGCGGGGTTATTTACCTTCATTGTAGCTAACTGCATGATTTAGCGGGGTTATTTACCCTCATTGAAGCTAACTACATGATTTAGCGGGGTTATTTACCCTCATTGTAGCTAACTACATGATTTAGCGGGGTTATTTACCCTCATTGTAGCTAACTACATGATTTAGCGGGGTTATTTACCCTCATTGTAGCTAACTACATGATTTAGCAGGGTTATTTACCCTCATTGTAGCTAACTACATGATTTAGCGGGGTTATTTACCCTCATTGTAGCTAACTACATGATTTAGTGGGGTTATTTACCCTAATTGTAGCTAAGTACATGATTTAGCGGGGTTATTTACCCTCATTGTAGCTAACTACATGATTTAGCGGGGTTATTTACCCTCATTGTAGCTAACTACATGATTTAGCAGGGTTATTTACCTTCATTGTAGCTAACTACATGATTTAGTGGGGTTATTTACCCTCATTGTAGCTAAGTACATGATTTAGCGGGGTTATTTACCCTCATTATAGCTAACTACATGATTTAGCGGGGTTATTTACCTTCATTGTAGCTAACTACATGATTTAGCGGGGTTATTTACCCTAATTGTAGCTAACTACATGATTTAGCAGGGTTATTTACCCTCATTGTAGCTAAGTACATGATTTAGCGGGGTTATTTACCCTCATTGTAGCTAACTACATGATTTAGCGGGGTTATTTACCCTCATTGTAGCTAACTACATGATTTAGCAGGGTGATTTACCCTCATTGTAGCTAACTACATGATTTAGCGGGGTTATTTACCCTCATTGTAGCTAACTACTTGATTTAGCGGGCTTATTTACCCTCATTGTAGCTAACTACATGATTTGGTGAGGTTATTTAACCTCATTGTAGCTAACTACATGATTTGGCGAGGTTATTTACCCTCATTGTAGCTAAGTACATGATTTAGCGGGGTTATTTACCCTCATTGTAGATAACTACATGATTTAGTGGGGTTATTTACCTTCATTGTAGCTAACTACATGATTTAGCGGGGTTATTTACCTTCATTGTAGCTAACTACATGATTTAGCGGGGTTATTTACCCTCATTGTAGCTAACTACATGATTTAGCGGGGTTATTTACCCTCATTGTAGCTAACTACATGATTTGGCGAGGTTATTTACCCTCATTGTAGCTAACTACATGATTTAGCGGGGTTATTTACCCTCATTGTAGCTAAGTACATGATTTAGCGGGGTTATTTACCCTCATTGTAGCTAACTACATGATTTGGCGAGGTTATTTACCCTCATTGTAGCTAACTACATGATTTGGTGGGGTTATTTACCCTCATTGTAGCTAACTACATGATTTAGCGGGGTTATTTACCCTCATTGTAGCGAACTACATCATTTAGCGGGGTTATTTACCCTCATTGTAGCTAACTACATGTTTTAGCGGGGTTATTTACCCTCATTGTAGCTAACTACATGATTTAGTGGGGTTATTTACCCTCATTGTAGCGAACTACATGATTTGGCGGGGTTATTTACCCTCATTGTAGCTAACTACATGATTTAGTGGGGTTATTTACCCTCATTGTAGCTAACTACATGATTTAGCGGGGTTATTTACCCTCATTGTAGCTAACTACATGATTTAGTGGGGTTATTTACCCTCATTGTAGCTAACTACATGATTTAGCGGGGTTATTAACCCTCATTGTAGCTAACAACATGATTTGCTGGGGTTATTTACCCTCATTGTGGCTAACTACATGATTTGGTGGGGTTATTTACCCTCATTGTAGCTAACTACATGATTTGGCGGGGTTATTTACCCTCATTGTAGCTAACTACATGATTTAGTGGGGTTATTTACCCTCATTGTAGCTAACTACATGATTTGGCGGGGTTATTTACCCTCATTGTAGCTAACTACATGATTTGGTGGGGTTATTTACCCTCATTTTAGCTAACTACATGATTTGGTGGGGTTATTTACCCTCATTGAAGCGAACTACATGATTTGGCGGGGTTATTTACCCTCATTGTAGCTAACTACATGATTTAGTGGGGTTATTTACCCTCATTGTAGCTAACTACATGATTTAGCGGGGTTATTTACCCTCATTGTAGCTAACTACATGATTTAGTGGGGTTATTTACCCTCATTGTAGCTAACTACATGATTTAGCGGGGTTATTTACCCTCATTGTAGCTAACAACATGATTTGCTGGGGTTATTTACCCTCATTGTGGCTAACTACATGATTTGGTGGGGTTATTTACCCTCATTGTAGCTAACTACATGATTTGGCGGGGTTATTTACCCTCATTGTAGCTAACTACATGATTTATCGGGGTTATTTACCCCCATTGTAGCTAACTACATGATTTGGCGGGGTTATTTACCTTCATTGTAGCTAACTACATGATTTGACGGGGTTATTTACCCTCATTGTAGCTAACTACATGATTTGGCGGGGTTATTTACCCTCATTGTAGCTAACTACATGATTTAGCGGGGTTATTTACCCTCATTGTAGCTAACTACATGATTTAGCGGGGTTATTTACCTTCATTGTAGCTAACTACATGATTTAGCGGGGTTATTTACCCTCATTGTAGCTAACTACATGATTTAGCGGGGTTATTTACCCTCATTGTAGCTAACTACATGATTTGGCGGGGTTATTTACCCTCATTGTAGCTAACTACATGATTTAGCGGGGTTATTTACCCTCATTGTAGCTAACTACATGATTTAGCGGGGTTATTTACCTTCATTGTAGCTAACTACATGATTTAGCGGGGTTATTTACCCTCATTGTAGCTAACTACATGATTTAGCGGGGTTATTTACCTTCATTGTAGCTAACTACATGATTTGGCAGGGTTATTTACCCTCGTTGTAGCTAACTACATGATTTAGCAGGGTTATTTACCCTCATTGTAGCTAACTACATGATTTAGCGGGGTTATTTACCTTCATTGTAGCTAACTACATTATTTAGCGGGGTTATTTACCCTCATTGTAGCTAACCTCATGATTTGGCGGGGTTATTTACCCTCATTGTAGCTAACTACATGATTTAGTGGGGTTATTTACCCTCATTGTAGCTAACTACATGATTTAGCGGGGTTATTTACCCTCATTGTAGCTAACTACATGATTTAGCGGGGTTATTTACCTTCATTGTAGCTAACTACATGATTTAGCGGGGTTATTTACCCTCATTGTAGCTAACTACATGATTTAGCGGGGTTATTTACCTTCATTGTAGCTAACTACATGATTTAGCGGGGTTATTTACCCTCATTGTAGCTAACTACATGATTTGGTGGGGTTATTTACCTTCATTGTAGCTAACTACATGATTTGACGGGGTTATTTACCTTCATTGTAGCTAACTACATGATTTAGCGGGGTTATTTACCTTCATTGTAGCTAACTACATGATTTGGCGGGATTATTTACCCTCATTGTAGCTAACTACATGATTTAGCAGGGTTATTTACCTTCATTGTAGCTAACTACATGATTTAGCGGGGTTATTTACCTTCATTTTAGCTAACTACATGATTTAGCGGGGTTATTTACCCTCATTGTAGCTAATTACATGATTTAGCGGGGTTATTTACCCTCATTGTAGCTAACTACATTATTTAGCGGGGTTATTTACCCTCATTGTAGCTAACTACATGATTTGGCGTGGTTATTTACCCTCATTGTAGCTAAGTACATGATTTAGCGGGGTTATTTACCCTCATTGTAGCTAACTACATGATTTAGCAGGGTTATTTACCCTCATTGTAGCTAACTCCATGATTTAGCGGGGTTATTTACCCGCATTGTAGCTAACTACATGATTTAGCGGGGTTATTTACCCTCATTGTAGCTAACTACATGATTTGGTGGGGTTATTTACCCTCATTGTAGCTAACTACATGATTTGGCGAGGTTATTTACCCTCATTGTAGCTAACTACATGATTTAGCGGGGTTATTTACCCTCATTGTAGCTAAGTACATGATTTAGCGGGGTTATTTACCCTCATTGTAGCTAACTACATGATTTGGCGAGGTTATTTACCCTCATTGTAGCTAACTACATGATTTGGTGGGGTTATTTACCCTCATTGTAGCTAACTACATGATTTAGTGGGGTTATTTACCCTCATTGTAGCGAACTACATCATTTAGCGGGGTTATTTACCCTCATTGTAGCTAACTACATGATTTAGCGGGGTTATTTACCCTCATTGTAGCTAACTACATGATTTAGTGGGGTTATTTACCCTCATTGTCGCTAACTACATGATTTGGTGGGGTTATTTACCCTCATTGTAGCGAACTACATGATTTGGCGGGGTTATTTACCCTCATTGTAGCTAACTACATGATTTAGTGGGGTTATTTACCCTCATTGTAGCTAACTACATGATTTGGTGGGGTTATTTACCCTCATTGAAGCGAACTACATGATTTGGCACGGTTATTTACCCTCTTTGTAGCTAACTACATGATTTAGTGGGGTTATTTACCCTCATTGTAGCTAACTACATGATTTAGTGGGGTTATTTACCCTCATTGTAGCTAACTACATGATTTAGTGGGGTTATTTACCCTCATTGTAGCTAACTACATGATTTAGCGGGGTTATTTACCCTCATTGTAGCTAACAACATGATTTGCTGGGGTTATTTACCCTCATTGTGGCTAACTACATGATTTGGTGGGGTTATTTACCCTCATTGTAGCGAGCTACATGATTTGGCGGGGTTGTTTACCTTCATTGTAGCTAACTACATGATTTAGCGGGGTTATTTACCCTCATTGTAGCTAACTACATGATTTAGCGGGGTTATTTACCCGCATTGTGGCTAACTACATGATTTGGTGGGGTTATTTACCCTCATTGTAGCTAACTACATGATTTAGCGGGGTTATTTACCATCATTGTAGCTAACTACATGATTTAGCGGGGTTATTTACCCTCATTGTAGCTAACTACATGATTTGGTGGGGTTATTTACCCTCATTGTAGCTAACTACATGATTTGGTGGGGTTATTTACCCTCATTGTAGCGAACTACATGATTTGGCGGGGTTATTTACCCTCATTGTAGCTAACTACATGATTTAGTGGGGTTATTTACCCTCATTGTAGCTAACTACATGATTTGGCAGGGTTATTTACCCTCATTGTAGCTAACTACATGATTTGGTGGGGTTATTTACCCTCATTGAAGTGAACTACATGATTTGGCGGGGTTATTTACCCTCATTGTAGCTAACTACATGATTTAGTGGGGTTATTTACCCTCATTGTAGCTAACTACATGATTTAGCGGGGTTATTTACCCTCATTGTAGCTAACTACATGATTTAGTGGGGTTATTTACCCTCATTGTAGCTAACTACATGATTTAGCGGGGTTATTAACCCTCATTGTAGCTAACAACATGATTTGCTGGGGTTATTTACCCTCATTGTGGCTAACTACATGATTTGGTGGGGTTATTTACCCTCATTGTAGCTAACTACATGATTTGGCGGGGTTATTTACCCTCATTGTAGCTAACTACATGATTTAGTGGGGTTATTTACCCTCATTGTAGCTAACGACATGATTTGGCGGGGTTATTTACCCTCATTGTAGCTAACTACATGATTTGGTGGGGTTATTTACCCTCATTTTAGCTAACTACATGATTTGGTGGGGTTATTTACCCTCATTGAAGCGAACTACATGATTTGGCGGGGTTATTTACCCTCATTGTAGCTAACTACATGATTTAGTGGGGTTATTTACCCTCATTGTAGCTAACTACATGATTTAGCGGGGTTATTTACCCTCATTGTAGCTAACGACATGATTTAGTGGGGTTATTTACCCTCATTG
Source organism: Myxine glutinosa (assembly GCF_964187855.1). Taxonomy (NCBI): domain Eukaryota; kingdom Metazoa; phylum Chordata; class Myxini; order Myxiniformes; family Myxinidae; genus Myxine; species Myxine glutinosa. Next base: position 134,883,679 of record NC_136263.1, read on the forward strand.
TAGCTAACTACATGATTTAGCGGGGTTATTTACCCTCATTGTAGCTAACAACATGATTTGCTGGGGTTATTTACCCTCATTGTGGCTAACCACATGATTTGGTGGGGTTATTTACCCTCATTGTAGCTAACTACATGATTTGGTGGGGTTATTTACCCTCATTGTAGCTAAATACATGATTTGGCGGGGTTATTTACCCTCATTGTAGCTAACTACATGATTTGACGGGGTTATTTACCCTCTTTGTAGCTAACTACATGATTTGGCGGGGTTATTTACCCTCATTGTAGCTAACTACATGATTTATCGGGGTTATTTACCCCCATTGTAGCTAACTACATGATTTGGCGGGGTTATTTACCTTCATTGTAGCTAACTACATGATTTGACGGGGTTATTTACCCTCTTTGTAGCTAACTACATGATTTAGCGGGGTTATTTACCCTCATTGTAGCTAACTACATGATTTGGCGGGGTTATTTACCCTCATTGTAGCTAACTACATGATTTAGCGGGGTTATTTACCCTCATTGTAGCGAACTACATGATTTGGCGGGGTTATTTACCCTCATTGTAGCTAACTACATGATTTAGTGGGGTTATTTACCCTCATTGTAGCTAACTACATGATTTAGCGGGGTTATTTACCCTCATTGTAGCTAACTACATGATTTAATGGGGTTATTTACCCTCATTGTAGCTAACTACATGATTTAGCGGGGTTATTTACCCTCATTGTAGCTAACAACATGATTTGCTGGGGTTATTTACCCTCATTGTGGCTAACTACATGATTTGGTTGGGTTATTTACCCTCATTGTAGCTAACTACATGATTTGGCGGGGTTATTTACCCTCATTGTAGCTAACTACATGATTTGGCGGGGTTATTTACCCTCATTGTAGCTAACTACATGATTTGGCGGGGTTATTTAATAATAATAATAATAATAATGCATTTATTTTATATAGCGCTTTTCAGGAAGCCCAAAGACGCTTTGACAGAGTGCAAAACATAATGCATAGCAAAACATAAAAACAATTGCAAAAAAAGAAGAATCAATAGGGAAATATTCAAAGCACAAAGGAGGGAGAAGGAGAGGAGATAGTCAGGGGTTAGATGCTGTGGTTTAAATGTTGAATGCAGTGTTGAACAGGTGGGTCTTGAGTGATGTTTTGAATGTGGTGAGTGAGGAGGATTGTGAGTGAGTGAGGAGGTTATTTACCCTCATTGTAGCTAACTACATGATTTAGCGGGGTTATTTACCCTCATTGTAGCTAACTACATGATTTATCGGGGTTATTTACCCCCATTGTAGCTAACTACATGATTTGGCGGGGTTATTTACCTTCATTGTAGCTAACTACATGATTTGACGGGGTTATTTACCCTCTTTGTAGCTAACTACATGATTTAGCGGGGTTATTTACCCTCATTGTAGCTAACTACATGATTTGGCGGGGTTATTTACCCTCATTGTAGCTAACTACATGATTTAGCGGGGTTATTTACCCTCATTGTAGCTAACTACATGATTTAGCGGGGTTATTTACCCTCATTGTAGCTAACTACATGATTTAGCGGGGTTATTTACCCTCATTGTAGCTAACTACATGATTTAGCGGGGTTATTTACCCTCATTGTAGCTAACTACATGATTTAGCAGGGTTATTTACCTTCATTGTAGCTAACTACATGATTTAGCGGGGTTATTTACCCTCATTGTAGCTAACTACATGATTTAGCGGGGTTATTTACCCTCATTGTAGCTAACTACATGATTTAGCGGGGTTATTTACCCTCATTGTAGCTAACTACATGATTTAGCAGGGTTATTTACCCTCATTGTAGCTAACTACATGATTTAGCAGGGTTATTTACCTTCATTGTAGCTAACTACATGATTTAGCGGGGTTATTTACCCTCATTGTAGCTAACTACATGATTTGGCGGGGTTATTTACCCTCATTGTAGCTAACTACATGATTTAGTGGGGTTATTTACCCACATTGTAGCTAACTACATGATTTAGCGGGGTTATTTACCCTCATTGCAGCTAACTACATGATTTAGCGGGGTTATTTACCCTCATTGTAGCTAACTACATGATTTAGCGGGGTTATTTACCTTCATTGTAGCTAACTACATGATTTAGCGGGGTTATTTACCCTCATTGTAGCTAACTACATGATTTGGCGGGGTTATTTACCTTCATTGTAGCTAACTACATGATTTGACGGGGTTATTTACCTTCATTGTAGCTAACTACATCATTTAGCGGGGTTATTTACCTTCATTGTAGCTAACTACATGATTTGGCGGGATTATTTACCCTCATTGTAGCTAACTACATGATTTAGCGGGGTTATTTACCCTCATTGTAGCTAACTACATGATTTGGCAGGGTTATTTACCCTCATTGTAGCTAACTACATGATTTAGTGGGGTTATTTACCCTCATTGTAGCTAACTACATGATTTAGCGGGGTTATTTACCCTCATTGTAGCTAACTACATGATTTAGCGGGGTTATTTACCTTCACTGTAGCTAACTACATGATTTAGCGGGGTTATTTACCCTCATTGTAGCTAACTACATGATTTAGCGGGGTTATTTACCTTCATTGTAGCTAACTACATGATTTAGCGGGGTTATTTACCCTCATTGTAGCTAACTACATGATTTGACGGGGTTATTTACCTTCATTGTAGCTAACTACATGATTTAGCGGGGTTATTTACCTTCATTGTAGCTAACTACATGATTTGGCGGGGTTATTTACCTTCATTGTAGCTAACTACATGATTTGACGGGGTTATTTACCTTCATTGTAGCTAACTACATCATTTAGCGGGGTTATTTACCTTCATTGTAGCTAACTACATGATTTGGCGGGATTATTTACCCTCATTGTAGCTAACTACATGATTTAGCGGGGTTATTTACCTTCATTGTAGCTAACTACATGATTTAGCGGGGTTATTTACCTTCATTTTAGCTAACTACATGATTTAGCGGGGTTATTTACCCTCATTGTAGCTAATTACATGATTTAGTGGGGTTATTTACCCTCATTGTAGCTAACTACATTATTTAGAGGGGTTATTTACCCTCATTGTAGCTAACTACATGATTTGGCGGGGTTATTTACCCTCATTGTAGCTAACTACATGATTTGGCGGGATTATTTACCCTCATTGTAGCTAAGTACATGATTTAGCGGGGTTATTTACCCTCATTGTAGCGAACTCCATGATTTGGCGGGGTTATTTACCCTCATTGTAGCTAAGTACATGATTTAGCGGGGTTATTTACCCTCATTGTAGCTAACTACATGATTTGGCGGGGTTATTTACCTTTGAAGGAACTGCGCTCCAACGCGAGTCGAAAGAATTGACGCGACCAAAGACGGAATTCGTCCGAGTTGCTTTATTGAAACAAAACAGCTCAGGTATTCTGCCCAAGCCCGTTTATCGGGCAACAATATATATACACATTTATGTCGGGAAGTTTGCCCGGCAAAAGCTATACCGGGCATGCCCGGGTATCGAGGGCGAGCCTTGGAAAGGCGAGTCTGGACCTGCCCGGGCGTGTTTGGCTGCGGCCTGGCAAGTCGAGGCTGGGCGTGCCCGGGCGCTCTGGGCGAACACTTGAAAGGCGATAGCGGGCATGCCCGGACGCTCTGGGCGAGCCCTGAAAAGGCGATAGCGGGCATGCCCGGACGCTCTGGGCGAGCCCTGGAAAGGCGATAGCGGGCATGCCCGGACGCTCTGGGCGAGCCCTGGAAAGGCGATAGCGGGCATGCCCGGACGCTCTGGGCGAGCCCTGGAAAGGCGAGAGCGGGCATGCCCGGGAAAGACGAGACCGGGCGTGCCCGGGAGGTTCGGGCGTGCCCGGGAACAGTGAGTCCAGGCATGCCCGGGAGAGGCGCGTCTGGCCGTGTTCTGGCCGGTGCAAGGCGATTATGTACATCCAGCGGTAACCGCTACACCTTCATTGTAGCTAACTACATGATTTAGCGGGGTTATTTATCCTCATTGTAGCTAACTACATGATTTAGTGGGGTTATTTACCCTCATTGTGGATAACTTCTTGTTTTGGTGGTTATTTACCCTCATTGTAGCTAACTACATGATTTGGCGAGGTTATTTACCCTCATTGTAGCTAACTACATGATTTAGCGGGGTTATTTACCTTCATTGTAGCTAACTGCATGATTTAGCGGGGTTATTTACCCTCATTGAAGCTAACTACATGATTTAGCGGGGTTATTTACCCTCATTGTAGCTAACTACATGATTTAGCGGGGTTATTTACCCTCATTGTAGCTAACTACATGATTTAGCGGGGTTATTTACCCTCATTGTAGCTAACTACATGATTTAGCAGGGTTATTTACCCTCATTGTAGCTAACTACATGATTTAGCGGGGTTATTTACCCTCATTGTAGCTAACTACATGATTTAGTGGGGTTATTTACCCTAATTGTAGCTAAGTACATGATTTAGCGGGGTTATTTACCCTCATTGTAGCTAAGTACATGATTTAGCGGGGTTATTTACCCTCATTGTAGCTAAGTACATGATTTAGCGGGGTTATTTACCCTCATTATAGCTAACTACATGATTTAGCGGGGTTATTTACCTTCATTGTAGCTAACTACATGATTTAGCGGGGTTATTTACCCTAATTGTAGCTAACTACATGATTTAGCAGGGTTATTTACCCTCATTGTAGCTAAGTACATGATTTAGCGGGGTTATTTACCCTCATTGTAGCTAACTACATGATTTAGCGGGGTTATTTACCCTCATTGTAGCTAACTACATGATTTAGCAGGGTGATTTACCCTCATTGTAGCTAACTACATGATTTAGCGGGGTTATTTACCCTCATTGTAGCTAACTACTTGATTTAGCGGGCTTATTTACCCTCATTGTAGCTAACTACATGATTTGGTGAGGTTATTTAACCTCATTGTAGCTAACTACATGATTTGGCGAGGTTATTTACCCTCATTGTAGCTAAGTACATGATTTAGCGGGGTTATTTACCCTCATTGTAGATAACTACATGATTTAGTGGGGTTATTTACCTTCATTGTAGCTAACTACATGATTTAGCGGGGTTATTTACCTTCATTGTAGCTAACTACATGATTTAGCGGGGTTATTTACCCTCATTGTAGCTAACTACATGATTTAGCGGGGTTATTTACCCTCATTGTAGCTAACTACATGATTTGGCGAGGTTATTTACCCTCATTGTAGCTAACTACATGATTTAGCAGGGTTATTTACCCTCATTGTAGCTAAGTACATGATTTAGCGGGGTTATTTACCCTCATTGTAGCTAACTACATGATTTGGCGAGGTTATTTACCCTCATTGTAGCTAACTACATGATTTGGTGGGGTTATTTACCCTCATTGTAGCTAACTACATGATTTAGCGGGGTTATTTACCCTCATTGTAGCGAACTACATCATTTAGCGGGGTTATTTACCCTCATTGTAGCTAACTACATGTTTTAGCGGGGTTATTTACCCTCATTGTAGCTAACTACATGATTTAGTGGGGTTATTTACCCTCATTGTAGCGAACTACATGATTTGGCGGGGTTATTTACCCTCATTGTAGCTAACTACATGATTTAGTGGGGTTATTTACCCTCATTGTAGCTAACTACATGATTTAGCGGGGTTATTTACCCTCATTGTAGCTAACTACATGATTTAGTGGGGTTATTTACCCTCATTGTAGCTAACTACATGATTTAGCGGGGTTATTAACCCTCATTGTAGCTAACAACATGATTTGCTGGGGTTATTTACCCTCATTGTGGCTAACTACATGATTTGGTGGGGTTATTTACCCTCATTGTAGCTAACTACATGATTTGGCGGGGTTATTTACCCTCATTGTAGCTAACTACATGATTTAGTGGGGTTATTTACCCTCATTGTAGCTAACTACATGATTTGGCGGGGTTATTTACCCTCATTGTAGCTAACTACATGATTTGGTGGGGTTATTTACCCTCATTTTAGCTAACTACATGATTTGGTGGGGTTATTTATCCTCATTGAAGCGAACTACATGATTTGGCGGGGTTATTTACCCTCATTGTAGCTAACTACATGATTTAGTGGGGTTATTTACCCTCATTGTAGCTAACTACATGATTTAGCGGGGTTATTTACCCTCATTGTAGCTAACTACATGATTTAGTGGGGTTATTTACCCTCATTGTAGCTAACTACATGATTTAGCGGGGTTATTTACCCTCATTGTAGCTAACAACATGATTTGCTGGGGTTATTTACCCTCATTGTGGCTAACTACATGATTTGGTGGGGTTATTTACCCTCATTGTAGCTAACTACATGATTTGGCGGGGTTATTTACCCTCATTGTAGCTAACTACATGATTTATCGGGGTTATTTACCCCCATTGTAGCTAACTACATGATTTGGCGGGGTTATTTACCTTCATTGTAGCTAACTACATGATTTGACGGGGTTATTTACCCTCATTGTAGCTAACTACATGATTTGGCGGGGTTATTTACCCTCATTGTAGCTAACTACATGATTTAGCGGGGTTATTTACCCTCATTGTAGCTAACTACATGATTTAGCGGGGTTATTTACCTTCATTGTAGCTAACTACATGATTTAGCGGGGTTATTTACCCTCATTGTAGCTAACTACATGATTTAGCGGGGTTATTTACCCTCATTGTAGCTAACTACATGATTTGGCGGGGTTATTTACCCTCATTGTAGCTAACTACATGATTTAGCGGGGTTATTTACCCTCATTGTAGCTAACTACATGATTTAGCGGGGTTATTTACCTTCATTGTAGCTAACTACATGATTTAGCGGGGTTATTTACCCTCATTGTAGCTAACTACATGATTTAGCGGGGTTATTTACCTTCATTGTAGCTAACTACATGATTTGGCAGGGTTATTTACCCTCGTTGTAGCTAACTACATGATTTAGCAGGGTTATTTACCCTCATTGTAGCTAACTACATGATTTAGCGGGGTTATTTACCTTCATTGTAGCTAACTACATTATTTAGCGGGGTTATTTACCCTCATTGTAGCTAACCTCATGATTTGGCGGGGTTATTTACCCTCATTGTAGCTAACTACATGATTTAGTGGGGTTATTTACCCTCATTGTAGCTAACTACATGATTTAGCGGGGTTATTTACCCTCATTGTAGCTAACTACATGATTTAGCGGGGTTATTTACCTTCATTGTAGCTAACTACATGATTTAGCGTGGTTATTTACCCTCATTGTAGCTAACTACATGATTTAGCGGGGTTATTTACCTTCATTGTAGCTAACTACATGATTTAGCGGGGTTATTTACCCTCATTGTAGCTAACTACATGATTTGGTGGGGTTATTTACCTTCATTGTAGCTAACTACATGATTTGACGGGGTTATTTACCTTCATTGTAGCTAACTACATGATTTAGCGGGGTTATTTACCTTCATTGTAGCTAACTACATGATTTGGCGGGATTATTTACCCTCATTGTAGCTAACTACATGATTTAGCAGGGTTATTTACCTTCATTGTAGCTAACTACATGATTTAGCGGGGTTATTTACCTTCATTTTAGCTAACTACATGATTTAGCGGGGTTATTTACCCTCATTGTAGCTAATTACATGATTTAGCGGGGTTATTTACCCTCATTGTAGCTAACTACATTATTTAGCGGGGTTATTTACCCTCATTGTAGCTAACTACATGATTTGGCGTGGTTATTTACCCTCATTGTAGCTAAGTACATGATTTAGCGGGGTTATTTACCCTCATTGTAGCTAACTACATGATTTAGCAGGGTTATTTACCCTCATTGTAGCTAACTCCATGATTTAGCGGGGTTATTTACCCGCATTGTAGCTAACTACATGATTTAGCAGGGTTATTTACCCTCATTGTAGCTAACTACATGATTTAGCGGGGTTATTTACCCTCATTGTAGCTAAGTACATGATTTAGCGGGGTTATTTACCCTCATTGTAGCGAACTCCATGATTTGGCGGGGTTATTTACCCTCATTGTAGCTAAGTACATGATTTAGCGGGGTTATTTACCCTCATTGTAGCTAACTACATGATTTGGCGGGGTTATTTACCTTCATTGTAGCTAACGACATGATTTAACGGGGTTATTTACTCTCATTGTAGCTAACTACATGATTTAGCGGGGTTATTTACCTTCATTGTAGCTAACTACATGATTTAGCGGGGTTATTTACCCTCATTGAAGCTAACTACATGATTTAGCGGGGTTATTTACCCTCATTGTAGCTAACTACATGATTTAGCGGGGTTATTTACCCTCATTGTAGCTAACGACATGATTTAGCGGGGTTATTTACCCTCATTGTAGCTAACTACATGATTTAGTGGGGTTATTTACCCTCATTGTAGCTAACTACATGATTTAGCGGGGTTATTTACCCTCATTGTAGCTAACTACATGATTTAGTGGGGTTATTTACCCTAATTGTAGCTAAGTACATGATTTAGCGGGGTTATTTACCCTCATTGTAGCTAACTACATGATTTAGCGGGGTTATTTACCCTCATTGTAGCTAACTACATGATTTAGCAGGGTGATTTACCTTCATTGTAGCTAACTACATGATTTAGCGGGGTTATTTACCCTCATTGTAGCTAACTACTTGATTTAGCGGGGTTATTTACCCTCATTGTAGCTAACTACATGATTTGGTGAGGTTATTTACCCTCATTGTAGCTAACTACATGATTTGGCGAGGTTATTTACCCTCATTGTAGCTAAGTACATGATTTAGCGGGGTTATTTACCCTCATTGTAGCTAACTACATGATTTAGTGGGGTTATTTACCTTCATTGTAGCTAACTACATGATTTAGCGGGGTTATTTACCTTCATTGTAGCTAACTACATGATTTAGCGGGGTTATTTACCCTCATTGTAGCTAACTACATGATTTAGCGGGGTTATTTACCCTCATTGTAGCTAACTACATGATTTGGCGAGGTTATTTACCCTCATTGTAGCTAACTACATGATTTAGCGGGGTTATTTACCCTCATTGTAGCTAAGTACATGATTTAGCGGGGTTATTTACCCTCATTGTAGCTAACTACATGATTTGGTGGGGTTATTTACCCTCATTGTAGCTAACTACATGATTTAGTGGGGTTATTTACCCTCATTGTAGCGAACTACATCATTTAGCGGGGTTATTTACCCTCATTGTAGCTAACTACATGATTTAGCGGGGTTATTTACCCTCATTGTAGCTAACTACATGATTTAGTGGGGTTATTTACCCTCATTGTCGCTAACTACATGATTTGGTGGGGTTATTTACCCTCATTGTAGCGAACTACATGATTTGGCGGGGTTATTTACCCTCATTGTAGCTAACTACATGATTTAGTGGGGTTATTTACCCTCATTGTAGCTAACTACATGATTTGGCAGGGTTATTTACCCTCATTGTAGCTAACTACATGATTTGGTGGGGTTATTTACCCTCATTGAAGCGAACTACATGATTTGGCACGGTTATTTACCCTCATTGTAGCTAACTACATGATTTAGTGGGGTTATTTACCCTCATTGTAGCTAACTACATGATTTAGTGGGGTTATTTACCCTCATTGTAGCTAACTACATGATTTAGTGGGGTTATTTACCCTCATTGTAGCTAACTACATGATTTAGCGGGGTTATTTACCCTCATTGTAGCTAACAACATGATTTGCTGGGGTTATTTACCCTCATTGTGGCTAACTACATGATTTGGTGGGGTTATTTACCCTCATTGTAGCGAGCTACATGATTTGGCGGGGTTGTTTACCTTCATTGTAGCTAACTACATGATTTAGCGGGGTTATTTACCCTCATTGTAGCTAACTACATGATTTAGCGGGGTTATTTACCCGCATTGTGGCTAACTACATGATTTGGTGGGGTTATTTACCCTCATTGTAGCTAACTACATGATTTAGCGGGGTTATTTACCATAATTGTAGCTAACTACATGATTTAGCGGGGTTATTTACCCTCATTGTAGCTAACTACATGATTTGGAGGGGTTATTTACCCTCATTGTAGCTAACTACATGATTTGGTGGGGTTATTTACCCTCATTGTAGCGAACTACATGATTTGGCGGGGTTATTTACCCTCATTGTAGCTAACTACATGATTTAGTGGGGTTATTTACCCTCATTGTAGCTAACTACATGATTTGGCAGGGTTATTTACCATAATTGTAGCTAACTACATGATTTAGCGGGGTTATTTACCCTCATTGTAGCTAACTACATGATTTGGTGGGGTTATTTACCCTCATTGAAGCGAACTACATGATTGGCAGGGTTATTTACCCTCAATGTAGCTAACTACATGATTTAGCGGGGTTATTTACCCTCATTGTAGCTAACTACATGATTTAGCGGGGTTATTTACCTTCATTGTAGCTAACTACATGATTTAGCGGGGTTATTTACCCTCATTGTAGCTAACTACATGATTTAGCGGGGTTATTTACCCTCATTGTAGCTAACTACATGATTTGACGGGGTTATTTACCCTCATTGTAGCTAAGTACATGATTTAGCGGGGTTATTTACCCTCATTGTAGCTAACTACATGATTTAGCGGGGTTATTTACCCTCATTGTAGCTAACTACATGATTTAGCAGGGTGATTTACCTTCATTGTAGCTAACTACATGATTTAGCGGGGTTATTTACCCTCATTGTAGCTAACTACTTGATTTAGCGGGGTTATTTACCCTCATTGTAGCTAACTACATGATTTAGTGGGGTTATTTACCCTAATTGTAGCTAAGTACATGATTTAGCGGGGTTATTTACCCTCATTGTAGCTAACTACATGATTTAGCGGGGTTATTTACCCTCATTGTAGCTAACTACATGATTTAGCAGGGTGATTTACCTTCATTGTAGCTAACTACATGATTTAGCGGGGTTATTTACCCTCATTGTAGCTAACAACATGATTTGCTGGGGTTATTTACCCTCATTGTGGCTAACTACATGATTTGGTGGGGTTATTTACCCTCATTGTAGCGAGCTACATGATTTGGCGGGGTTGTTTACCTTCATTGTAGCTAATTACATGATTTAGCGGGGTTATTTACCCTCATTGTAGCTAACTACATAATTTAGCAGGGTTACCCTAACTACATTTACCCTCCATCCGGACCAAATTCAGATCCTGGGGGGACAGGGCCTTCTCCATCGCTGCTCCCACCCTCTGGAACTCACTACCTCACACCATCAGAGACTCCTCCTCACTCACCACATTCAAAACATCACTAAAGACCCACCTGTTCAACGCTGCATTCAACATTCAACCCACAGCATTTAACCCCTGACTATCTCTTCTCCTTCTCCCTCCTTTTGCTTTAAATATTTCCCTATTGATTCTTGTCTTGTCTTTTTGATTCTTGTCTTATATATATGCCGTATATCGCTGCTGTTTGTTTTCTTGATTCTTGTCTTTTTGCAATTGTTGTTTTCATGTATTGTTATGCATTATGTTTTCCACTCTGTCAAAGCGCCTTTGGGCTTCTGGAAAAGCGCTATACAAAATAAATGAATTATTATTATTATTATTATTATTTACCCTCATTGTAGCTAACTACATGATTTAGCGGGGTTATTTACCCTCGTTGTAGCTAACTACATGATTTGGCAGGGTTATTTACCCTCGTTGTAGCTAACTACATGATTTAGCAGGGTTATTTACCCTCATTGTAGCTAACTACATGATTTAGCGGGGTTATTTACCTTCATTGTAGCTAACTACATGATTTAGCGGGGTTATTTACCCTCATTGTAGCTAACTACATGATTTGGCGGGGTTATTTACCCTCATTGTAGCTAACTACATGATTTAGTGGGGTTATTTACCCTCATTGTAGCTAACTACATGATTTAGCGGGGTTATTTACCCTCATTGTAGCTAACTACATGATTTAGCGGGGTTATTTACCTTCATTGTAGCTAACTACATGATTTAGCGGGGTTATTTACCCTCATTGTAGCTAACTACATGATTTAGCGGGGTTATTTACCTTCATTGTAGCTAACTACATGATTTAGCGGGGTTATTTACCCTCATTGTAGCTAACTACATGATTTGGCGGGGTTATTTACCTTCATTGTAGCTAACTACATGATTTGACGGGGTTATTTACCTTCATTGTAGCTAACTACATCATTTAGCGGGGTTATTTACCTTCATTGTAGCTAACTACATGATTTGGCGGGATTATTTACCCTCATTGTAGCTAACTACATGATTTAGCGGGGTTATTTACCTTCATTGTAGCTAACTACATGATTTAGCGGGGTTATTTACCTTCATTTTAGCTAACTACATGATTTAGCGGGGTTATTTACCCTCATTGTAGCTAATTACATGATTTAGCGGGGTTATTTACCCTCATTGTAGCTAACTACATTATTTAGCGGGGTTATTTACCCTCATTGTAGCTAACTACATGATTTGGTGGGGTTATTTACCCTCATTGTAGCTAAGTACATGATTTAGCGGGGTTATTTACCCTCATTGTAGCTAACTACATGATTTAGCAGGGTTATTTACCCTCATTGTCGCTAACTCCATGATTTAGCGGGGTTATTTACCCGCATTGTAGCTAACTACATGATTTAGCAGGGTTATTTACCCTCATTGTAGCTAACTACATGATTTAACGGGGTTATTTACCCTCATTGTAGCTAAGTACATGATTTAGCGGGGTTATTTACCCTCATTGTAGCGAACTCCATGATTTGGCGGGGTTATTTACCCTCATTGTAGCTAAGTACATGATTTAGCGGGGTTATTTACCCTCATTGTAGCTAACTACATGATTTGGCGGGGTTATTTACCTTCATTGTAGCTAACTACATGATTTAGCGGGGTTATTTACCCTCATTGTAGCTAACTACATGATTTAGCGGGGTTATTTACCCTCATTGTGGATAACTTCTTGTTTTGGTGGTTATTTACCCTCATTGTAGCTAAGTACATGATTTGGCGAGGTTATTTACCCTCATTGTAGCTAACTACATGATTTAGCGGGGTTATTTACCTTCATTGTAGCTAACTACATGATTTAGCGGGGTTATTTACCCTCATTGAAGCTAACTACATGATTTAGCGGGGTTATTTACCCTCATTGTAGCTAACTACATGATTTAGCGGGGTTATTTACCCTCATTGTAGCTAACTACATGATTTAGCGGGGTTATTTACCCTCATTGTAGCTAACTACATGATTTAGCGGGGTTATTTACCCTCATTGTAGCTAACTACATGATTTAGCGGGGTTATTTACCCTCATTGTAGCTAACTACATGATTTAGTGGGGTTATTTACCCTAATTGTAGCTAAGTACATGATTTAGCGGGGTTATTTACCCTCATTGTAGCTAACTACATGATTTAGCGGGGTTATTTACCCTCATTGTAGCTAACTACATGATTTAGCAGGGTTATTTACCTTCATTGTAGCTAACTACATGATTTAGCGGGGTTATTTACCCTCATTGTAGCTAAGTACATGATTTAGCGGGGTTATTTACCCTCATTATAGCTAACTACATGATTTAGTGGGGTTATTTACCTTCATTGTAGCTAACTACATGATTTGGCGGGATTATTTACCCTCATTGTAGCTAACTACATGATTTAGCGGGGTTATTTACCTTCATTGTAGCTAACTACATGATTTAGCGGGGTTATTTACCTTCATTTTAGCTAACTACATGATTTAGCGGGGTTATTTACCCTCATTGTAGCTAATTACATGATTTAGCGGGGTTATTTACCCTCATTGTAGCTAACTACATTATTTAGCGGGGTTATTTACCCTCATTGTAGCTAACTACATGATTTGGCAGGGTTATTTACTCTCATTGTAGCTAAGTACATGATTTAGCGGGGTTATTTACCCTCATTGTAGCTAACTACATGATTTAGCAGGGTTATTTACCCTCATTGTCGCTAACTCCATGATTTAGCGGGGTTATTTACCCGCATTGTAGCTAACTACATGATTTAGCAGGGTTATTTACCCTCATTGTAGCTAACTACATGATTTAGCAGGGTTATTTACCCTCATTGTAGCTAAGTACATGATTTAGCGGGGTTATTTACCCTCATTGTAGCTAACTACATGATTTAGCGGGGTTATTTACCCTCATTGTAGCTAACAACATGATTTGCTGGGGTTATTTACCCTCATTGTAGCTAACTACATGATTTAGCGGGGTTATTTACCCTCATTGTAGCTAACAACATGATTTGCTGGGGTTATTTACCCTCATTGTGGCTAACTACATGATTTGGTGGGGTTATTTACCCTCATTGAAGCGAACTACATGATTTGGCACGGTTATTTACCCTCATTGTAGCTAACTACATGATTTAGTGGGGTTATTTACCCTCATTGTAGCTAACTACATGATTTAGTGGGGTTATTTACCCTCATTGTAGCTAACTACATGATTTATTGGGGTTATTTACCCTCATTGTAGCTAACTACATGATTTAGCGAGGTTATTTACCCTCATTGTAGCTAACAACATGATTTGCTGGGGTTATTTACCCTCATTGTGGCTAACTACATGATTTGGTGGGGTTATTTACCCTCATTGTAGCGAGCTACATGATTTGGCGGGGTTGTTTACCTTCATTGTAGCTAACTACATGATTTAGCGGGGTTATTTACCCTCATTGTAGCTAACTACATGATTTAGCAGGGTTATTTACCCGCATTGTGGCTAACTACATGATTTGGTGGGGTTATTTACCCTCATTGTAGCTAACTACATGATTTAGCGGGGTTATTTACCATCATTGTAGCTAACTACATGATTTAGCGGGGTTATTTACCCTCATTGTAGCTAACTACATGATTTGGTGGGGTTATTTACCCTCATTGTAGCTAACTACATGATTTGGTGGGGTTATTTACCCTCATTGTAGCGAACTACATGATTTGGCGGGGTTATTTACCCTCATTGTAGCTAACTACATGATTTAGTGGGGTTATTTACCCTCATTGTAGCTAACTACATGATTTGGCAGGGTTATTTACCCTTATTGTAGCTAACTACATGATTTGGTGGGGTTATTTACCCTCATTGAAGCGAACTACATGATTGGCAGGGTTATTTACCCTCAATGTAGCTAACTACATGATTTAGTGGGGTTATTTACCCTCATTGTAGCTAACTACATGATTTAGTGGGGTTATTTACCCTCATTGTAGCTAACTACATGATTTATTGGGGTTATTTACCCTCATTGTAGCTAACTACATGAATTAGTGGGGTTATTTACCCTCATTGTAGCTAACTACATGATTTAGTGGGGTTATTTACCCTCATTGTAGCTAACAACATGATTTGCTGGGGTTATTTACCCTCATTGTGGCTAACTACATGATTTGGTGGGGTTATTTACCCTCATTGTAGCGAACTACATGATTTAGCAGGGTTGTTTACCTTCATTGTAGCTAACTACATGATTTAGCAGGGTTATTTACCCGCATTGTAGTTAACTACATGATTTGGCGGGGTTATTTACCCTCATTGTAGCTAACTACATGATTTAGCGGGGTTATTTACCCTCATTGTAGCTAAGTACATGATTTGGCGGGGTTATTTACCCTCATTGTAGCTAACTACATGATTTGGCGGGGTTATTTACCCTCATTGTAGCTAACTACATGATTTAGCGGGGTTATTTACCCTCATTGTAGCTAACTACATGATTTAGCGGGGTTATTTACCCTCATTGTAGCTAACTACATGATATAGCGGGGTTATTTACCCTCATTGTAGCTAACTACATGATTTGGCGGGGTTATTTACCGTCATTGTAGCTAACTACATGATTTAGCGGGGTTATTTACCCTCATTGTAGCTAACTACATGATTTAGCGGGGTTATTTACCCTCATTGTAGCTAACTACATGATTTAGCGGGGTTATTTACCCTCATTGTAGCTAACTACATGATTTAGCGGGGTTATTTACCCTCATTGTAGCTAACTACATGATTTAGCGGGGTTATTTACCCTCATTGTAGCTAACTACATGATTTAGCGGGGTTATTTACCCTCATTGTAGCTAACTACATGATTTAGTGGGGTTATTTACCCTCATTGTAGCTAACTACATGATTTAGCGGGGTTATTTACCCTCATTGTAGCTAACTACATGATTTAGTGGGGTTATTTACCCTAATTGTAGCTAAGTACATGATTTAGCGGGGTTATTTACCCTCATTGTAGCTAACTACATGATTTAGCGGGGTTATTTACCCTCATTGTAGCTAACTACATGATTTAGCAGGGTGATTTACCTTCATTGTAGCTAACTACATGATTTAGCGGGGTTATTTACCCTCATTGTAGCTAACTACTTGATTTAGCGGGGTTATTTACCCTCATTGTAGCTAACTACATGATTTAGTGGGGTTATTTACCCTAATTGTAGCTAAGTACATGATTTAGCGGGGTTATTTACCCTCATTGTAGCTAACTACATGATTTAGCGGGGTTATTTACCCTCATTGTAGCTAACTACATGATTTAGCAGGGTGATTTACCTTCATTGTAGCTAACTACATGATTTAGCGGGGTTATTTACCCTCATTGTAGCTAACAACATGATTTGCTGGGGTTATTTACCCTCATTGTGGCTAACTACATGATTTGGTGGGGTTATTTACCCTCATTGTAGCGAGCTACATGATTTGGCGGGGTTGTTTACCTTCATTGTAGCTAATTACATGATTTAGCGGGGTTATTTACCCTCATTGTAGCTAACTACATGATTTAGCGGGGTTATTTACCCGCATTGTGGCTAACTACATGATTTGGTGGGGTTATTTACCCTCATTGTAGCTAACTACATGATTTAGCGGGGTTATTTACCATCATTGTAGCTAACTACATGATTTAGCGGGGTTATTTACCCTCATTGTAGCTAACTACATGATTTGGTGGGGTTATTTACCCTCATTGTAGCGAACTACATGATTTGGCGGGGTTATTTACCCTCATTGTAGCTAACTACATGATTTAGTGGGGTTATTTACCCTCATTGTAGCTAACTACATGATTTGGCAGGGTTATTTACCCTCATTGTAGCTAACTACATGATTTGGTGGGGTTATTTACCCTCATTGAAGCGAACTACATGATTGGCAGGGTTATTTACCCTCAATGTAGCTAACTACATGATTTAGCGGGGTTATTTACCCTCATTGTAGCTAACTACATGATTTAGCGGGGTTATTTACCTTCATTGTAGCTAACTACATGATTTAGCGGGGTTATTTACCCTCATTGTAGCTAACTACATGATTTAGCGGGGTTATTTACCCTCATTGTAGCTAACTACATGATTTGACGGGGTTATTTACCCTCATTGTAGCTAACTACATGATTTAGCAGGGTTATTTACCCTCATTGTAGCTAACTACATGATTTAGCGGGGTTATTTACCTTCATTGTAGCTAACTACATGATTTAGCGGGGTTATTTACCCTCATTGTAGCTAACTACATGATTTAGCGGGGTTATTTACCCTCGTTGTAGCTAACTACATGATTTGGCAGGGTTATTTACCCTCGTTGTAGCTAACTACATGATTTAGCAGGGTTATTTACCCTCATTGTAGCTAACTACATGATTTAGCGGGGTTATTTACCTTCATTGTAGCTAACTACATGATTTAGCGGGGTTATTTACCCTCATTGTAGCTAACTACATGATTTGGCGGGGTTATTTACCCTCATTGTAGCTAACTACATGATTTAGTGGGGTTATTTACCCTCATTGTAGCTAACTACATGATTTAGCGGGGTTATTTACCCTCATTGTAGCTAACTACATGATTTAGCGGGGTTATTTACCTTCATTGTAGCTAACTACATGATTTAGCGGGGTTATTTACCCTCATTGTAGCTAACTACATGATTTAGCGGGGTTATTTACCTTCATTGTAGCTAACTACATGATTTAGCGGGGTTATTTACCCTCATTGTAGCTAACTACATGATTTGGCGGGGTTATTTACCTTCATTGTAGCTAACTACATGATTTGACGGGGTTATTTACCTTCATTGTAGCTAACTACATCATTTAGCGGGGTTATTTACCTTCATTGTAGCTAACTACATGATTTGGCGGGATTATTTACCCTCATTGTAGCTAACTACATGATTTAGCGGGGTTATTTACCTTCATTGTAGCTAACTACATGATTTAGCGGGGTTATTTACCTTCATTTTAGCTAACTACATGATTTAGCGGGGTTATTTACCCTCATTGTAGCTAATTACATGATTTAGCGGGGTTATTTACCCTCATTGTAGCTAACTACATTATTTAGCGGGGTTATTTACCCTCATTGTAGCTAACTACATGATTTGGTGGGGTTATTTACCCTCATTGTAGCTAAGTACATGATTTAGCGGGGTTATTTACCCTCATTGTAGCTAACTACATGATTTAGCAGGGTTATTTACCCTCATTGTCGCTAACTCCATGATTTAGCGGGGTTATTTACCCGCATTGTAGCTAACTACATGATTTAGCAGGGTTATTTACCCTCATTGTAGCTAACTACATGATTTAACGGGGTTATTTACCCTCATTGTAGCTAAGTACATGATTTAGCGGGGTTATTTACCCTCATTGTAGCGAACTCCATGATTTGGCGGGGTTATTTACCCTCATTGTAGCTAAGTACATGATTTAGCGGGGTTATTTACCCTCATTGTAGCTAACTACATGATTTGGCGGGGTTATTTACCTTCATTGTAGCTAACTACATGATTTAGCGGGGTTATTTACCCTCATTGTAGCTAACTACATGATTTAGCAGGGTTATTTACCCTCATTGTGGATAACTTCTTGTTTTGGTGGTTATTTACCCTCATTGTAGCTAAGTACATGATTTGGCGAGGTTATTTACCCTCATTGTAGCTAACTACATGATTTAGCGGGGTTATTTACCTTCATTGTAGCTAACTACATGATTTAGCGGGGTTATTTACCCTCATTGAAGCTAACTACATGATTTAGCGGGGTTATTTACCCTCATTGTAGCTAACTACATGATTTAGCGGGGTTATTTACCCTCATTGTAGCTAACTACATGATTTAGCGGGGTTATTTACCCTCATTGTAGCTAACTACATGATTTAGCGGGGTTATTTACCCTCATTGTAGCTAACTACATGATTTAGCGGGGTTATTTACCCTCATTGTAGCTAACTACATGATTTAGTGGGGTTATTTACCCTAATTGTAGCTAAGTACATGATTTAGCGGGGTTATTTACCCTCATTGTAGCTAACTACATGATTTAGCGGGGTTATTTACCCTCATTGTAGCTAACTACATGATTTAGCAGGGTTATTTACCTTCATTGTAGCTAACTACATGATTTAGCGGGGTTATTTACCCTCATTGTAGCTAAGTACATGATTTAGCAGGGTTATTTACCCTCATTATAGCTAACTACATGATTTAGTGGGGTTATTTACCTTCATTGTAGCTAACTACATGATTTGGCGGGATTATTTACCCTCATTGTAGCTAACTACATGATTTAGCGGGGTTATTTACCTTCATTGTAGCTAACTACATGATTTAGCGGGGTTATTTACCTTCATTTTAGCTAACTACATGATTTAGCGGGGTTATTTACCCTCATTGTAGCTAATTACATGATTTAGCGGGGTTATTTACCCTCATTGTAGCTAACTACATTATTTAGCGGGGTTATTTACCCTCATTGTAGCTAACTACATGATTTGGCAGGGTTATTTACTCTCATTGTAGCTAAGTACATGATTTAGCGGGGTTATTTACCCTCATTGTAGCTAACTACATGATTTAGCAGGGTTATTTACCCTCATTGTCGCTAACTCCATGATTTAGCGGGGTTATTTACCCGCATTGTAGCTAACTACATGATTTAGCAGGGTTATTTACCCTCATTGTAGCTAACTACATGATTTAGCAGGGTTATTTACCCTCATTGTAGCTAAGTACATGATTTAGCGGGGTTATTTACCCTCATTGTAGCTAACTACATGATTTAGCGGGGTTATTTACCCTCATTGTAGCTAACAACATGATTTGCTGGGGTTATTTACCCTCATTGTGGCTAACTACATGATTTGGTGGGGTTATTTACCCTCATTGAAGCGAACTACATGATTTGGCACGGTTATTTACCCTCATTGTAGCTAACTACATGATTTAGTGGGGTTATTTACCCTCATTGTAGCTAACTACATGATTTAGTGGGGTTGTTTACCTTCATTGTAGCTAACTACATGATTTAGCGGGGTTATTTACCCTCATTGTAGCTAACTACATGATTTGGTGGGGTTATTTACCCTCATTGTAGCGAACTACATGATTTGGCGGGGTTATTTACCCTCATTGTAGCTAACTACATGATTTAGTGGGGTTATTTACCCTCATTGTAGCTAACTACATGATTTGGCAGGGTTATTTACCCTCATTGTAGCTAACTACATGATTTGGTGGGGTTATTTACCCTCATTGAAGCGAACTACATGATTGGCAGGGTTATTTACCCTCAATGTAGCTAACTACATGATTTAGTGGGGTTATTTACCCTCATTGTAGCTAACTACATGATTTAGTGGGGTTATTTACCCTCATTGTAGCTAACTACATGATTTATTGGGGTTATTTACCCTCATTGTAGCTAACTACATGATTTAGTGGGGTTATTTACCCTCATTGTAGCTAACTACATGATTTAGTGGGGTTATTTACCCTCATTGTAGCTAACAACATGATTTGCTGGGGTTATTTACCCTCATTGTGGCTAACTACATGATTTGGTGGGGTTATTTACCCTCATTGTAGCGAACTACATGATTTAGCAGGGTTGTTTACCTTCATTGTAGCTAACTACATGATTTAGCAGGGTTATTTACCCGCATTGTAGTTAACTACATGATTTGGCGGGGTTATTTACCCTCATTGTAGCTAACTACATGATTTAGCGGGGTTATTTACCCTCATTGTAGCTAACTACATGATTTGGCGGGGTTATTTACCCTCATTGTAGCTAACTACATGATTTGGCGGGGTTATTTACCCTCATTGTAGCTAAGTACATGATTTGGCGGGGTTATTTACCCTCATTGTAGCTAACTACATGATTTGGCGGGGTTATTTACCCTCATTGTAGCTAACTACATGATTTAGCGGGGTTATTTACCCTCATTGTAGCTAACTACATGATTTAGCGGGGTTATTTACCCTCATTGTAGCTAACTACATGATTTAGCGGGGTTATTTACCCTCATTGTAGCTAACTACATGATTTGGCGGGGTTATTTACCGTCATTGTAGCTAACTACATGATTTAGCGGGGTTATTTACCCTCATTGTAGCTAACTACATGATTTAGCGGGGTTATTTACCCTCATTGTAGCTAACTACATGATTTAGCGGGGTTATTTACCCTCATTGTAGCTAACTACATGATTTAGCGGGGTTATTTACCCTCGTTGTAGCTAACTACATGATTTGGCAGGGTTATTTACCCTCGTTGTAGCGAACTACATCATTTAGCGGGGTTATTTACCCTCATTGTAGCTAACTACATGATTTGGCGGGGTTATTTACCCTCGTTGTAGCTAACTACATGATTTGGCAGGGTTATTTACCCTCATTGTAGCGAACTACATCATTTAGCGGGGTTATTTACCCTCATTGTAGCGAACTACATGATTTAGCGGGGTTATTTACCCTCATTGTAGCTAACTATACACAAAGAATTAAGTTAAGCACCCCCCCCGTTTTTTTACAACCTCGCACATTACAAGTTTGTTGTCGTCAAAACAGTGTAATATACCCATGATATTGCTATATTTTCTGGAGAAGTGATATTATGGTCACATAAAAACATAACAATCATGCCGTTTTCAATATTTTATTCTGAATAATTTAAGGTGAAATATTTTGGGAATTTTAGGCATATTTTCACCTCAATTTAAGTATGGAGCTATAGGTCCATCACGGACAGTGTGGATGACGTTTATGTTTTCTAACGTACAGTCATTGTTCTGAGAAGACCTCTAGCGATCTTTGCGTCAATAACGTGTGTAGGACCCACGTGATCGGATCACTGACTCAACCAATCACTTTTTTCACTTTGATCACTCAATTTCATCAATGGATAATTGCTAATGTCATACCAATCATTATTTGATCTCACATACCTTAGAATATATGCCAATGTATACATATACACAAAGAATATATATTAGGGGGTGCTTACCTTAATTCGTTGTGTAGGGGTGCTTAACTTAATTCTTTGTGTATACATGATTTAGCGGGGTTATTTACCCTCGTTGTAGCTAACTACATGATTTGGCAGGGTTATTTACCCTCGTTGTAGCTAACTACATGATTTAGCAGGGTTATTTACCCTCATTGTAGCTAACTACATGATTTAGCGGGGTTATTTACCTTCATTGTAGCTAACTACATGATTTAGCGGGGTTATTTACCCTCATTGTAGCTAACTACATGATTTGGCGGGGTTATTTACCCTCATCTATCTATAATTCCAGTAATCTCTGTGTGTCTGTGTGTCTGTGTGTCTGTGTGTCTGTGTGTCTGTGACCGCTGTTTCTCGACAACCACGGGTCCGATATACTTTAAACTTGCCAGGTATATTGCTGGGGACCCGAGGATGTGCCTTTTCAAGGTTTCATATTAATCGGACAATTACTTACCGAGCTATGTCCAAAAAACGATTCAACCAATCAGAGAGCAGCGAGCTATCACGTGTGCCGAACGTGGCGATCAGACTCTGCCTCGGACGGCACATTTGACAGCGTATTCATTTATTTCACGTTGGAAAACTATGTTGCCGTTAAACTATGTTTTAAAACGAATTCAAACTGCGATTAAATTAAAACGATTCATCGTAACTGCGATTTGCGAACTTCCGGACAGTGAAGACTGTCCGGCAGCACGCTTTCCGGCAGCCAATCACAGAACGCTTTGTTGCGTAGGCGTGGCCGATGTGAGACGAGCGGAGCTGAGCGCGTTACGAGCTGACCGCCATTACGGTACGTAATTCGATTTCTTATGCGCATTATTTCTCCCAATTCAGTCAGAGCGAAGGGCGGAAGCGAAGAGCGTTGTTTTTTTTGTTTACGGGCGTACGGGCGGGGTAGAGCGTACGGGTAGCGTTTTTTTTTTTTTTTGGCAAGGAACGGGCACCCACGTACGGGCAATGCCCTAGTCTATCTATAATTCCAGTAATCTCTGTACGTCTGTACGTCTGTTTGTCTGTGACCGCTGTTTCTCGACAACCACGGGTCCGATATACTTTTAACTTGCCAGGTATATTGCTGGGGACCCGAGGATGTGCCTTTTCAAGGTTTCATATTAATCGGACAATTACTTACCGAGCTATGTCCAAAAAACGATTCAACCAATCAGAGAGCAGCGAACGATCGCGTGTGCCGAACGTGGAGGACACACTCTGCCTCGGACGGCACATTTGAGAGCGTATTCATTTATTTCACGTTTGCAAACTATGTTGGCGTTAAACTATGTTTTAAAACTAATAAAACCGAATTTGCGATTCATTCGCTTTCCTGCGCGTTTGTGCACGCGATGGCGATTTCTTTACCAAACTCCGGAAGCCGTTCGCTTTGGACCAAACCATTGCATGTAAATAGAGGGGGGGGATTGTCACCGTACTCGCAAGCCGTTCGCTTTGGACCAAACCATTTCATGTAAATAGAGGGGGGGGATATAATTTTAGATATAGATATAGTACGGGCAATGCCCTAGTTGTAGCTAACTCCATGATTTAGTGGGGTTATTTACCCTCATTGTAGCTAACTACATGATTTAGCGGGGTTATTTACCCTCATTGTAGCTAACTACATGATTTAGCGGGGTTATTTACCTTCATTGTAGCTAACTACATGATTTAGCGGGGTTATTTACCCTCATTGTAGCTAACTACATGATTTAGCGGGGTTATTTACCTTCATTGTAGCTAACTACATGATTTAGCGGGGTTATTTACCCTCATTGTAGCTAACTACATGATTTGGCGCGGTTATTTACCTTCATTGTAGCTAACTACATGATTTGACGGGGTTATTTACCTTCATTGTAGCTAACTACATCATTTAGCGGGGTTATTTACCTTCATTGTAGCTAACTACATGATTTGGCGGGATTATTTACCCTCATTGTAGCTAACTACATGATTTAGCGGGGTTATTTACCTTCATTGTAGCTAACTACATGATTTAGCGGGGTTATTTACCTTCATTTTAGCTAACTACATGATTTAGCGGGGTTATTTACCCTCATTGTAGCTAATTACATGATTTAGCGGGGTTATTTACCCTCATTGTAGCTAACTACATTATAGGCGGGGTTATTTACCCTCATTGTAGCTAACTACATGATTTGGCAGGGTTATTTACCCTCATTGTAGCTAAGTACATGATTTAGCGGGGTTATTTACCCTCATGGTAGCTAACTACATGATTTAGCAGGGTTATTTACCCTCATTGTCGCTAACTCCATGATTTAGCGGGGTTATTTACCCGCATTGTAGCTAACTACAGATTTAGCAGGGTTATTTACCCTCATTGTAGCTAACTACATGATTTAACGGGGTTATTTACCCTCATTGTAGCTAAGTACATGATTTAGCGGGGTTATTTACCCTCATTGTAGCGAACTCCATGATTTGGCGGGGTTATTTACCCTCATTGTAGCTAAGTACATGATTTAGCGGGGTTATTTACCCTCATTGTAGCTAACTACATGATTTGGCGGGGTTATTTACCTTCATTGTAGCTAACTACATGATTTAGCGGGGTTATTTACCCTCATTGTAGCTAACTACATGATTTAGCGGGGTTATTTACCCTCATTGTGGATAACTTCTTGTTTTGGTGGTTATTTACCCTCATTGTAGCCAACTACATGATTTGGCGAGGTTATTTACCCTCATTGTAGCTAACTACATGATTTAGCGGGGTTATTTACCTTCATTGTAGCTAACTACATGATTTAGCGGGGTTATTTACCCTCATTGAAGCTAACTACATGATTTAGCGGGGTTATTTACCCTCATTGTAGCTAACTACATGATTTAGCGGGGTTATTTACCCTCATTGTAGCTAACTACATGATTTAGCGGGGTTATTTACCCTCATTGTAGCTAACTACATGATT
Source organism: Myxine glutinosa (assembly GCF_964187855.1). NCBI lineage: Eukaryota > Metazoa > Chordata > Myxini > Myxiniformes > Myxinidae > Myxine > Myxine glutinosa. Next base: position 134,909,048 of record NC_136263.1, read on the forward strand.
TAGCGGGGTTATTTACCCTCATTGTAGCTAACTACATGATTTAGCGGGGTTATTTACCCTCATTGTAGCTAACTACATGATTTAGTGGGGTTATTTACCCTAATTGTAGCTAAGTACATGATTTAGCGGGGTTATTTACCCTCATTGTAGCTAACTACATGATTTAGCGGGGTTATTTACCCTCATTGTAGCTAACTACATGATTTAGCAGGGTTATTTACCTTCATTGTAGCTAACTACATGATTTAGCGGGGTTATTTACCCTCATTGTAGCTAAGTACATGATTTAGCGGGGTTATTTACCCTCATTATAGCTAACTACATGATTTAGTGGGGTTATTTACCTTCATTGTAGCTAACTACATGATTTGGCGGGATTATTTACTCTCATTGTAGCTAACTACATGATTTAGCGGGTTATTTACCTTCATTGTAGCTAACTACATGATTTAGCGGGGTTATTTACCTTCATTTTAGCTAACTACATGATTTAGCGGGGTTATTTACCCTCATTGTAGCTAATTACATGATTTAGCGGGGTTATTTACCCTCATTGTAGCTAACTACATTATTTAGCGGGGTTATTTACCCTCATTGTAGCTAACTACATGATTTGGCGGGGTTATTTACCCTCATTGTAGCTAAGTACATGATTTAGCGGGGTTATTTACCCTCATTGTAGCTAACTACATGATTTAGCAGGGTTATTTACCCTCATTGTCGCTAACTCCATGATTTAGCGGGGTTATTTCCCCGCATTGTAGCTAACTACATGATTTAGCAGGGTTATTTACCCTCATTGTAGCTAACTACATGATTTAGCGGGGTTATTTACCCTCATTGTAGCTAAGTACATGATTTAGCGGGGTTATTTACCCTCATTGTAGCGAACTCCATGATTTGGCGGGGTTATTTACCCTCATTGTAGCTAACTACATGATTTAGCGGGGTTATTTACCCTCATTGTAGCTAACTACATGATTTAGCGGGGTTATTTACCTTCATTGTAGCTAACTACATGATTTAGCGGGGTTATTTACCCTCATTGTAGCTAACTACATGATTTAGTGGGGTTATTTACCCTCATTGTGGATAACTTCTTGTTTTGGTGGTTATTTACCCTCATTGTAGCTAACTACATGATTTGGCGAGGTTATTTACCCTCATTGTAGCTAACTACATGATTTAGCGGGGTTATTTACCTTCATTGTAGCTAACTACATGATTTAGCGGGGTTATTTACCCTCATTGAAGCTAACTACATGATTTAGCGGGGTTATTTACCCTCATTGTAGCTAACTACATGATTTAGCGGGGTTATTTACCCTCATTGTAGCTAACTACATGATTTAGCGGGGTTATTTTCCCTCATTGTAGCTAACTACATGATTTAGCGGGGTTATTTACCCTCATTGTAGCTAACTACATGATTTAGCGGGGTTATTTACCCACATTGTAGCTAACTACATGATTTAGTGGGGTTATTTACCCTAATTGTAGCTAAGTACATGATTTAGCGGGGTTATTTACCCTCATTGTAGCTAACTACATGATTTAGCGGGGTTATTTACCCTCATTGTAGCTAACTACATGATTTAGCGGGGTTATTTACCTTCATTGTAGCTAACTACATGATTTAGCGGGGTTATTTACCCTCATTGTAGCTAACTACATGATTTAGCGGGGTTATTTACCTTCATTGTAGCTAACTACATGATTTAGCGGGGTTATTTACCCTCATTGTAGCTAACTACATGATTTGGCGGGGTTATTTACCTTCATTGTAGCTAACTACATGATTTGACGGGGTTATTTACCTTCATTGTAGCTAACTACATCATTTAGCGGGGTTATTTACCTTCATTGTAGCTAACTACATGATTTGGCGGGATTATTTACCCTCATTGTAGCTAACTACATGATTTAGCGGGGTTATTTACCTTCATTGTAGCTAACTACATGATTTAGCGGGGTTATTTACCTTCATTTTAGCTAACTACATGATTTAGCGGGGTTATTTACCCTGATTGTAGCTAATTACATGATTTAGCGGGGTTATTTACCCTCATTGTAGCTAACTACATTATTTAGCGGGGTTATTTACCCTCATTGTAGCTAACTACATGATTTGGTGGGGTTATTTACCCTCATTGTAGCTAAGTACATGATTTAGCGGGGTTATTTACCCTCATTGTAGCTAACTACATGATTTAGCAGGGTTATTTACCCTCATTGTCGCTAACTCCATGATTTAGCGGGGTTATTTACCCGCATTGTAGCTAACTACATGATTTAGCAGGGTTATTTACCCTCATTGTAGCTAACTACATGATTTAACGGGGTTATTTACCCTCATTGTAGCTAAGTACATGATTTAGCGGGGTTATTTACCCTCATTGTAGCGAACTCCATGATTTGGCGGGGTTATTTACCCTCATTGTAGCTAAGTACATGATTTAGCGGGGTTATTTACCCTCATTGTAGCTAACTACATGATTTGGCGGGGTTATTTACCTTCATTGTAGCTAACTACATGATTTAGCGGGGTTATTTACCCTCATTGTAGCTAACTACATGATTTAGCAGGGTTATTTACCCTCATTGTGGATAACTTCTTGTTTTGGTGGTTATTTACCCTCATTGTAGCTAAGTACATGATTTGGCGAGGTTATTTACCCTCATTGTAGCTAACTACATGATTTAGCGGGGTTATTTACCTTCATTGTAGCTAACTACATGATTTAGCGGGGTTATTTACCCTCATTGAAGCTAACTACATGATTTAGCGGGGTTATTTACCCTCATTGTAGCTAACTACATGATTTAGCGGGGTTATTTACCCTCATTGTAGCTAACTACATGATTTAGCGGGGTTATTTACCCTCATTGTAGCTAACTACATGATTTAGCGGGGTTATTTACCCTCATTGTAGCTAACTACATGATTTAGCGGGGTTATTTACCCTCATTGTAGCTAACTACATGATTTAGTGGGGTTATTTACCCTAATTGTAGCTAAGTACATGATTTAGCGGGGTTATTTACCCTCATTGTAGCTAACTACATGATTTAGCGGGGTTATTTACCCTCATTGTAGCTAACTACATGATTTAGCAGGGTTATTTACCTTCATTGTAGCTAACTACATGATTTAGCGGGGTTATTTACCCTCATTGTAGCTAAGTACATGATTTAGCGGGGTTATTTACCCTCATTATAGCTAACTACATGATTTAGTGGGGTTATTTACCTTCATTGTAGCTAACTACATGATTTGGCGGGATTATTTACCCTCATTGTAGCTAACTACATGATTTAGCGGGGTTATTTACCTTCATTGTAGCTAACTACATGATTTAGCGGGGTTATTTACCTTCATTTTAGCTAACTACATGATTTAGCGGGGTTATTTACCCTCATTGTAGCTAACTACATGATTTATTGGGGTTATTTACCCTCATTGTAGCTAACTACATGATTTAGTGGGGTTATTTACCCTCATTGTAGCTAACTACATGATTTAGTGGGGTTATTTACCCTCATTGTAGCTAACAACATGATTTGCTGGGGTTATTTACCCTCATTGTGGCTAACTACATGATTTGGTGGGGTTATTTACCCTCATTGTAGCGAACTACATGATTTAGCAGGGTTGTTTACCTTCATTGTAGCTAACTACATGATTTAGCAGGGTTATTTACCCGCATTGTAGTTAACTACATGATTTGGCGGGGTTATTTACCCTCATTGTAGCTAACTACATGATTTAGCGGGGTTATTTACCCTCATTGTAGCTAACTACATGATTTGGCGGGGTTATTTACCCTCATTGTAGCTAACTACATGATTTGGCGGGGTTATTTACCCTCATTGTAGCTAAGTACATGATTTGGCGGGGTTATTTACCCTCATTGTAGCTAACTACATGATTTGGCGGGGTTATTTACCCTCATTGTAGCTAACTACATGATTTAGCGGGGTTATTTACCCTCATTGTAGCTAACTACATGATTTAGCGGGGTTATTTACCCTCATTGTAGCTAACTACATGATTTAGCGGGGTTATTTACCCTCATTGTAGCTAACTACATGATTTGGCGGGGTTATTTACCGTCATTGTAGCTAACTACATGATTTAGCGGGGTTATTTACCCTCATTGTAGCTAACTACATGATTTAGCGGGGTTATTTACCCTCATTGTAGCTAACTACATGATTTAGCGGGGTTATTTACCCTCATTGTAGCTAACTACATGATTTAGCGGGGTTATTTACCCTCGTTGTAGCTAACTACATGATTTGGCAGGGTTATTTACCCTCGTTGTAGCGAACTACATCATTTAGCGGGGTTATTTACCCTCATTGTAGCTAACTACATGATTTGGCGGGGTTATTTACCCTCGTTGTAGCTAACTACATGATTTGGCAGGGTTATTTACCCTCATTGTAGCGAACTACATCATTTAGCGGGGTTATTTACCCTCATTGTAGCGAACTACATGATTTAGCGGGGTTATTTACCCTCATTGTAGCTAACTACATGATTTAGCGGGGTTATTTACCCTCGTTGTAGCTAACTACATGATTTGGCAGGGTTATTTACCCTCGTTGTAGCTAACTACATGATTTAGCATGGTTATTTACCCTCATTGTAGCTAACTACATGATTTAGCGGGGTTATTTACCTTCATTGTAGCTAACTACATGATTTAGCGGGGTTATTTACCCTCATTGTAGCTAACTACATGATTTGGCGGGGTTATTTACCCTCATCTATCTATAATTCCAGTAATCTCTGTGTGTCTGTGTGTCTGTGTGTCTGTGTGTCTGTGTGTCTGTGTGTCTGTGACCGCTGTTTCTCGACAACCACGGGTCCGATATACTTTAAACTTGCCAGGTATATTGCTGGGGACCCGAGGATGTGCCTTTTCAAGGTTTCATATTAATCGGACAATTACTTACCGAGCTATGTCCAAAAAACGATTCAACCAATCAGAGAGCAGCGAGCTATCACGTGTGCCGAACGTGGCGATCAGACTCTGCCTCGGACGGCACATTTGACAGCGTATTCATTTATTTCACGTTGGAAAACTATGTTGCCGTTAAACTATGTTTTAAAACGAATTCAAACTGCGATTAAATTAAAACGATTCATCGTAACTGCGATTTGCGAACTTCCGGACAGTGAAGACTGTCCGGCAGCACGCTTTCCGGCAGCCAATCACAGAACGCTTTGTTGCGTAGGCGTGGCCGATGTGAGACGAGCGGAGCTGAGCGCGTTACGAGCTGACCGCCATTACGGTACGTAATTCGATTTCTTATGCGCATTATTTCTCCCAATTCAGTCAGAGCGAAGGGCGGAAGCGAAGAGCGTTGTTTTTTTTGTTTACGGGCGTACGGGCGGGGTAGAGCGTACGGGTAGCGTTTTTTTTTTTTTTTGGCAAGGAACGGGCACCCACGTACGGGCAATGCCCTAGTCTATCTATAATTCCAGTAATCTCTGTACGTCTGTACGTCTGTTTGTCTGTGACCGCTGTTTCTCGACAACCACGGGTCCGATATACTTTTAACTTGCCAGGTATATTGCTGGGGACCCGAGGATGTGCCTTTTCAAGGTTTCATATTAATCGGACAATTACTTACCGAGCTATGTCCAAAAAACGATTCAACCAATCAGAGAGCAGCGAACGATCGCGTGTGCCGAACGTGGAGGACACACTCTGCCTCGGACGGCACATTTGAGAGCGTATTCATTTATTTCACGTTTGCAAACTATGTTGGCGTTAAACTATGTTTTAAAACTAATAAAACCGAATTTGCGATTCATTCGCTTTCCTGCGCGTTTGTGCACGCGATGGCGATTTCTTTACCAAACTCCGGAAGCCGTTCGCTTTGGACCAAACCATTGCATGTAAATAGAGGGGGGGGATTGTCACCGTACTCGCAAGCCGTTCGCTTTGGACCAAACCATTTCATGTAAATAGAGGGGGGGGATATAATTTTAGATATAGATATAGTACGGGCAATGCCCTAGTTGTAGCAACTCCATGATTTAGTGGGGTTATTTACCCTCATTGTAGCTAACTACATGATTTAGCGGGGTTATTTACCCTCATTGTAGCTAACTACATGATTTAGCGGGGTTATTTACCTTCATTGTAGCTAACTACATGATTTAGCGGGGTTATTTACCCTCATTGTAGCTAACTACATGATTTAGCGGGGTTATTTACCTTCATTGTAGCTAACTACATGATTTAGCGGGGTTATTTACCCTCATTGTAGCTAACTACATGATTTGGCGGGGTTATTTACCTTCATTGTAGCTAACTACATGATTTGACGGGGTTATTTACCTTCATTGTAGCTAACTACATCATTTAGCGGGGTTATTTACCTTCATTGTAGCTAACTACATGATTTGGCGGGATTATTTACCCTCATTGTAGCTAACTACATGATTTAGCGGGGTTATTTACCTTCATTGTAGCTAACTACATGATTTAGCGGGGTTATTTACCTTCATTTTAGCTAACTACATGATTTAGCGGGGTTATTTACCCTCATTGTAGCTAATTACATGATTTAGCGGGGTTATTTACCCTCATTGTAGCTAACTACATTATTTAGCGGGGTTATTTACCCTCATTGTAGCTAACTACATGATTTGGCAGGGTTATTTACCCTCATTGTAGCTAAGTACATGATTTAGCGGGGTTATTTACCCTCATTGTAGCTAACTACATGATTTAGCAGGGTTATTTACCCTCATTGTCGCTAACTCCATGATTTAGCGGGGTTATTTACCCGCATTGTAGCTAACTACAGATTTAGCAGGGTTATTTACCCTCATTGTAGCTAACTACATGATTTAACGGGGTTATTTACCCTCATTGTAGCTAAGTACATGATTTAGCGGGGTTATTTACCCTCATTGTAGCGAACTCCATGATTTGGCGGGGTTATTTACCCTCATTGTAGCTAAGTACATGATTTAGCGGGGTTATTTACCCTCATTGTAGCTAACTACATGATTTGGCGGGGTTATTTACCTTCATTGTAGCTAACTACATGATTTAGCGGGGTTATTTACCCTCATTGTAGCTAACTACATGATTTCGCGGGGTTATTTACCCTCATTGTGGATAACTTCTTGTTTTCGTGGTTATTTACCCTCATTGTAGCCAACTACATGATTTGGCGAGGTTATTTACCCTCATTGTAGCTAACTACATGATTTAGCGGGGTTATTTACCTTCATTGTAGCTAACTACATGATTTAGCGGGGTTATTTACCCTCATTGAAGCTAACTACATGATTTAGCGGGGTTATTTACCCTCATTGTAGCTAACTACATGATTTAGCGGGGTTATTTACCCTCATTGTAGCTAACTACATGATTTAGCGGGGTTATTTACCCTCATTGTAGCTAACTACATGATTTAGTGGGGTTATTTACCCTAATTGTAGCTAAGTACATGATTTAGCGGGGTTATTTACCCTCATTGTAGCTAACTACATGATTTAGCGGGGTTATTTACCCTCATTGTAGCTAACTACATGATTTAGCAGGGTTATTTACCTTCATTGTAGCTAACTACATGATTTAGCGGGGTTATTTACCCTCATTGTAGCTAAGTACATGATTTAGCGGGGTTATTTACCCTCATTATAGCTAACTACATGATTTAGTGGGGTTATTTACCTTCATTGTAGCTAACTACATGATTTGGCGGGATTATTTACTCTCATTGTAGCTAACTACATGATTTAGCGGGTTATTTACCTTCATTGTAGCTAACTACATGATTTAGCGGGGTTATTTACCTTCATTTTAGCTAACTACATGATTTAGCGGGGTTATTTACCCTCATTGTAGCTAACTACATGATTTAGCGGGGTTATTTACCCTCATTGTAGCTAACTACATGATTTAGCGGGGTTATTTACCCTCATTGTAGCTAACTACATGATTTAGTGGGGTTATTTACCCTAATTGTAGCTAAGTACATGATTTAGCGGGGTTATTTACCCTCATTGTAGCTAACTACATGATTTAGCGGGGTTATTTACCCTCATTGTAGCTAACTACATGATTTAGCAGGGTTATTTACCTTCATTGTAGCTAACTACATGATTTAGCGGGGTTATTTACCCTCATTGTAGCTAAGTACATGATTTAGCGGGGTTATTTACCCTCATTATAGCTAACTACATGATTTAGTGGGGTTATTTACCTTCATTGTAGCTAACTACATGATTTGGCGGGATTATTTACTCTCATTGTAGCTAACTACATGATTTAGCGGGTTATTTACCTTCATTGTAGCTAACTACATGATTTAGCGGGGTTATTTACCTTCATTTTAGCTAACTACATGATTTAGCGGGGTTATTTACCCTCATTGTAGCTAATTACATGATTTAGCGGGGTTATTTACCCTCATTGTAGCTAACTACATTATTTAGCGGGGTTATTTACCCTCATTGTAGCTAACTACATGATTTGGCGGGGTTATTTACCCTCATTGTAGCTAAGTACATGATTTAGCGGGGTTATTTACCCTCATTGTAGCTAACTACATGATTTAGCAGGGTTATTTACCCTCATTGTCGCTAACTCCATGATTTAGCGGGGTTATTTACCCGCATTGTAGCTAACTACATGATTTAGCAGGGTTATTTACCCTCATTGTAGCTAACTACATGATTTAGCGGTGTTATTTACCCTCATTGTAGCTAAGTACATGATTTAGCGGGGTTATTTACCCTCATTGTAGCGAACTCCATGATTTGGCGGGGTTATTTACCCTCATTGTAGCTAACTACATGATTTAGCAGGGTTATTTACCCTCATTGTAGCTAACTACATGATTTAGCGGGGTTATTTACCTTCATTGTAGCTAACTACATGATTTAGCGGGGTTATTTACCCTCATTGTAGCTAACTACATGATTTAGTGGGGTTATTTACCCTCATTGTGGATAACTTCTTGTTTTGGTGGTTATTTACCCTCATTGTAGCTAACTACATGATTTGGCGAGGTTATTTACCCTCATTGTAGCTAACTACATGATTTAGCGGGGTTATTTACCTTCATTGTAGCTAACTACATGATTTAGCGGGGTTATTTACCCTCATTGAAGCTAACTACATGATTTAGCGGGGTTATTTACCCTCATTGTAGCTAACTACATGATTTAGCGGGGTTATTTACCCTCATTGTAGCTAACTACATGATTTAGCGGGGTTATTTTCCCTCATTGTAGCTAACTACATGATTTAGCGGGGTTATTTACCCTCATTGTAGCTAACTACATGATTTAGCGGGGTTATTTACCCACATTGTAGCTAACTACATGATTTAGTGGGGTTATTTACCCTAATTGTAGCTAAGTACATGATTTAGCGGGGTTATTTACCCTCATTGTAGCTAACTACATGATTTAGCGGGGTTATTTACCCTCATTGTAGCTAACTACATGATTTAGCAGGGTTATTTACCTTCATTGTAGCTAACTCCATGATTTAGCGGGGTTATTTACCCTCATTGTAGCTAAGTACATGATTTAGCGGGGTTATTTACCCTCATTATAGCTAACTACATGATTTAGTGGGGTTATTTACCTTCATTGTAGCTAACTACATGATTTAGCGGGGTTATTTACCCTAATTGTAGCTAACTACATGATTTAGCAGGGTTATTTACCCTCATTGTAGCTAAGTACATGATTTAACGGGGTTATTTACCCTCATTGTAGCTAACTACATGATTTAGCGGGGTTATTTACCCTCATTGTAGCTAACTACATGATTTAGCAGGGTGATTTACCCTCATTGTAGCTAACTACATGATTTAGCGGGGTTATTTACCCTCATTGTAGCTAACTACTTGATTTAGCGGGGTTATTTACCCTCATTGTAGCTAACTACATGATTTGGTGAGGTTATTTACCCTCATTGTAGCTAACTACATGATTTGGCGAGGTTATTTACCCTCATTGTAGCTAAGTACATGATTTAGCGGGGTTATTTACCCTCATTGTAGCTAACTACATGATTTAGTGGGGTTATTTACCTTCATTGTAGCTAACTACATGATTTAGCGGGGTTATTTACCTTCATTGTAGCTAACGACATGATTTAGCGGGGTTATTTACCCTCATTGTAGCTAACTACATGATTTAGAGGGGTTATTTACCCTCATTGTAGCTAACTACATGATTTGGCGAGGTTATTTACCCTCATTGTAGCTAACTACATGATGTGGCGAGGTTATTTACCCTCATTGTAGCTAACTACATGATTTAGCGGGGTTATTTACCCTCATTGTAGCTAAGTACATGATTTAGCGGGGTTATTTACCCTCATTGTAGCTAACTACATGATTTGGCGAGGTTATTTACCCTCATTGTAGCTAACTACATGATTTGGTGGGGTTATTTACCCTCATTGTAGCTAACTACATGATTTAGCGGGGTTATTTACCCTCATTGTAGCGAACTACATCATTTAGCGGGGTTATTTACCCTCATTGTAGCTAACTACATGATTTAGCGGGGTTATTTACCCTCATTGTAGCTAACTACATGATTTAGTGGGGTTATTTACCCTCATTGTAGCGAACTACATGATTTGGCGGGGTTATTTACCCTCATTGTAGCTAACTACATGATTTAGTGGGGTTATTTACCCTCATTGTAGCTAACTACATGATTTAGCGGGGTTATTTACCCTCATTGTAGCTAACTACATGATTTAGTGGGGTTATTTACCCTCATTGTAGCTAACTACATGATTTAGCGGGGTTATTAACCCTCATTGTAGCTAACAACATGATTTGCTGGGGTTATTTACCCTCATTGTGGCTAACTACATGATTTGGTGGGGTTATTTACCCTCATTGTAGCTAACTACATGATTTGGCGGGGTTATTTACCCTCATTGTAGCTAACTACATGATTTAGTGGGGCTATTTACCCTCATTGTAGCTAACTACATGATTTGGCGGGGTTATTTACCCTCATTGTAGCTAACTACATGATTTGGTGGGGTTATTTACCCTCATTTTAGCTAACTACATGATTTGGTGGGGTTATTTACCCTCATTGAAGCGAACTACATGATTTGGCGGGGTTATTTACCCTCATTGTAGCTAACTACATGATTTAGTGCGGTTATTTACCCTCATTGTAGCTAACTACATGATTTGGCAGGGTTATTTACCCTCAATGTAGCTAACTACATGATTTAGTGGGGTTATTTACCCTCATTGTAGCTAACTACATGATTTAGTGGGGTTATTTACCCTCATTGTAGCTAACTACATGATTTAGTGGGGTTATTTACCCTCATTGTAGCTAACTACATGATTTAGTGGGGTATTTACCCTCATTGTAGCTAACAACATGATTTGCTGGGGTTATTTACCCTCATTGTGGCTAACTACATGATTTGGTGGGGTTATTTACCCTCATTGTAGTGAACTACATGATTTGGCGGGGTTGTTTACCTTCATTGTAGCTAACTACATGATTTAGCGGGGTTATTTACCCTCATTGTAGCTAACTACATGATTTAGCGGGGTTATTTACCCGCATTGTAGTTAACTACAGATGATTTGGCGGGGTTATTTACCCTCATTGTAGCTAACTACATGATTTAGCGGGGTTATTTACCCTCATTGTAGCTAACTACATGATTTGGTGGGCTTATTTACCCTCATTGTAGCTAAGTACATGATTTAGCGGGGTTATTTACCCTCATTGTAGCTAACTACATGATTTGGCGGGGTTATTTACCTTCATTGTAGCTAACTACATGATTTAGCGGGGTTATTTACCCTCATTGTAGCTAACTCCATGATTTAGCGGGGTTATTTACCCTCATTGTAGCTAACTACATGATTTGGCGAGGTTATTTACCCTCATTGTAGCTAACTACATGATTTGGCGAGGTTATTTACCCTCATTGTAGCTAACTACATGATTTAGCGGGGTTATTTACCCTAATTGTAGCTAACTACATGATTTTGCGGGGTTATTTACCCTCATTGTAGCTAACGACATGATTTAGCAGGGTTATTTACCCTCATTGTAGCTAAGTACATGATTTAGCGGGGTTATTTACCCTCATTGTAGCTAACTACATGATTTGGCGAGGTTATTTACCATCATTGTAGCTAACTACATGATTTAGCGGGGTTATTTACCCTCATTGTAGCGAACTACATCATTTAGCGGGGTTATTTACCCTCATTGTAGCTAAGTACATGATTTAGCGGGGTTATTTACCCTCATTGTAGCTAACTACATGATTTGGCGGGGTTATTTACCCTCATTGTAGCTAACTACATGATTTAGCGGGGTTATTTACCCTCATTGTAGCTAAGTACATGATTTAGCGGGGTTATTTACCCTCATTGTAGCTAACTACATGATTTGGCGGGGTTATTTACCCTCATTGTAGCTAACTACATGATTTAGCGGGGTTATTTACCCTCATTGTAGCGAACTACATCATTTAGCGGGGTTATTTACCCTCATTGTAGCTAACTACATGATTTAGCGGGGTTATTTACCCTCATTGTAGCTCACTACATGATTTAGTGGGGTTATTTACCCTCATTGTAGCTAACTACATGATTTGGTGGGGTTATTTACCCTCATTGTAGCGAACTACATGATTTGGTGGGGTTATTTACCCTCATTGTAGCGAACTACATGATTTGGTGGGATCATTTACCCTCATTGTAGCTAACTACATGATTTGGTGGGGTTATTTACCCTCATTGTAGCTACCTACATGATTTAGTGGGGTTATTTACCCTCATTGTAGCTAACTACATGATTTGGTGGGGTTATTTACCCTCATTGTAGCTAACTACATGATTTAGCGGGGTTATTTACCCTCATTGTAGCTAACTACATGATTTAGCGGGGTTATTTACCCTCATTGTAGCTAACTACATGATTTAGCGGGGTTATTTACCCTCATTGTAGCTAACTACATGATTTAGCGGGGTTATTTACCCTCATTGTAGCTAACTACATGATTTAGTGGGGTTATTTACCCTCATTGTAGCTAACTACATGATTTAGCGGGGTTATTTACCCTCATTGTAGCTAACTACATGATTTGGCGAGGTAATTTACCCTCATTGTAGCTAACTACATGATTTAGCGGGGTTATTTACCCTCATTGTAGCTAACTACATGATTTGGCGAGGTTATTTACCCTCATTGTAGCTAACTACATGATTTAGCGGGGTTATTTACCTTCATTGTAGCTAACTACATGATTTGGCAAGGTTATTTACCCTCATTGTAGCTAACTACATGATTTAGCGGGGTTATTTACCCTCATTGTAGCTAACTACATGATTTGGCGAGGTAATTTACCCTCATTGTAGCTAACTACATGATTTAGCGGGGTTATTTACCCTCATTGTAGCTAACTACATGATTTAGCGGGGTTATTTACCCTCATTGTAGCTAACTACATGATTTAGTGGGGTTATTTACCCTCATTGTAGCTAACTACATGATTTGGTGGGGTTATTTACCCTCATTGTAGCGAACTACATGATTTGGCGGGGTTATTTACCCTCATTGTAGCTAACTACATGATTTAGTGGGGTTATTTACCCTCATTGTAGCTAACTACATGATTTGGCGGGGTTATTTACCCTCATTGTAGCTAACTACATGATTTGGTGGGATTATTTACCCTCATTGTAGCTAACTACATGATTTGGTGGGGTTATTTACCCTCATTGTAGCTAACTACATGATTTAGCGGGGTTATTTACCCTCATTGTAGCAAACTACATCATTTAGCGGGGTTATTTACCCTCATTGTAGCTAACTACATGATTTAGCGGGGTTATTTACCCTCATTGTAGCTAACTACATGATTTAGTGGGGTTATTTACCCTCATTGTAGCTAACTACATGATTTGGTGGGGTTATTTACCCTCATTGTAGCGAACTACATGATTTGGCGGGGTTATTTACCCTCATTGTAGCGAACTACATGATTTGGCGGGGTTATTTACCCTCATTGTAGCTAACTACATGATTTAGTGGGGTTATTTACCCTCATTGTAGCTAACTACATGATTTGGTGGGGTTATTTACCCTCATTGAAGCGAACTACATGATTTGGCGGGGTTATTTACCCTCATTGTAGCTAACTACATGATTTAGTGGGGTTATTTACCCTCATTGTAGCTAACTACATGATTTAGCAGGGTTATTTACCCTCATTGTAGCTAACTACATGATTTATTGGGGTTATTTACCCTCATTGTAGCTAACTACATGATTTAGCGGGGTTATTTACCCTCATTGTAGCTAACTACATGATTTGGTGGGGTTATTTACCCTCATTGTAGCTAACTACATGATTTGGTGGGTTTTTTTTTTTTTTTTTTTTTTTTGTATACAAGATCGAGGCTCGTGAAAGAGCGAACATTAATCACACAGAAAGACATACAGACACATAAAACAAATAACATCGGGAGCGGTAGACAAGATGGGGAGAGAGGGGGAAGGACACAAACACAACATTTGAGAGCAGGGACCGAGAGACATGGAGACATCGAGAGATCTGTGGGAGGGAGAGGGCTTTGGGGGGGAGGCATGTGAAGGGGGGGAGGCATGTGAAGGGGGGGAGGCATGTGAAGGGGGGGGGGGGGTGGGAGAGGTATAAACATATGGACACTGCCAGGATTTCCAGGAAATAAGTTGGAATTTCAAACAAGGTGGATCTGGGGTGAATTAGTGGGGGTAGAAAAGATCAAGGTTATGGATGGGGGAAGATAAGAGATGGTGGTGAACAGCTGTTTTAAAGACCTGGAGGGAGGAGAGGGATTGAAGGGAGTGTGGGAGTTTGTTCCACAGGCGGGAGAAAAGAGGAATGAAAGAGTGAAGGTGAGCAGAGAGCCGAGATTTCGGCAGTTTAACCATCAGAGGGTTGCTGGCAGATCTTGTGCGACCTGTAGGAATATTTGGGGGACAGAGCACAGAGAGAGCTGGGGGAGCAAGGCCGGAGAGGAGTCGGTAGAAGACAGAAAGACCACCTACCTGCCTGCGTTGAGTGAGTGAAAGGCCCTCAGAGATAGCTTCATCGCGGGAGATTCCAATGATTTTGAAAGCTTTGGATTCAACAGCGTGAAGCCGAGCCAGGTGTGAGGCAGGAGCACCAGCCCATAGGGGAGAACAGTATTCCATTGAGCTGCGGATGAAAGCCTTGTAAGTGGTGAGGAGCTCAGGTGTGCCGAGGAAGGACTTCGCACGACGGAGGATGCCCAGTCGGCGACTGGCTTTGGAGGCCAGCTTGGAAATGTGGTTTTCCCAAGAAAGATCATGGCAGATAGTGAGACCCAAAAGCTTGAGTGACAGAACTTCTTGGAGAGGATTGTTGAGAAAGTAGATGGGAGGGTAGTCCAGTCGATCTTTTCGGAGAGACATAGTAAGAGAGTGAGATTTGGCAGGATTGAAAGACATGTTCCACTTGTTTGACCAGTCTGTGATTTTGTCCAGGTCTTCAGAGAGTGAGGAGGCTGCAGACTGCCGATCTGAGGGAAGAGGAATGGAGCGGCAGAGAGTGGAGTCATCAGCAAAGAGATAGAGAGGATTTTCCAGAGAGTCAGAGAGATCATTGATAAAGACCAGAAAAAGCACAGGGCCCAGCACACTTCCTTGGGGAACTCCAGCCTGAACAGGAAGGGGAGATGAGAGAAATCCATTCAGGGCCACACGTTGACTACGACCAGAGAGGAAGTCCGCAAGCCATGCATGGAGATTTCCATGGATACCATAGGAGGAGAGTTTGGTGAGCAGAGCTGGGTGCCAGACCGTATCAAAGGCCCTTGATATGTCAAGGGAGACAGCTCTGATTTCCTGTTTGGCATTGAGGACCTCCATCCATTGTTGAGACAGCAGAAGCAGCATGTCCAGAGTAGAGTGACCTGGTCTGAAACCAAATTGATGATCAGAGATCAAGCCATTGGAGAAGAGGAAAGATTTCATATCCGAAGCAATGATGGATTCCATGACTTTGCTGATAATTGGGAGCAGGCTGATTGGTCTGTAGTTGCAAGGATCTGTTTTTGCACCTTTTTTGTGTAAAGCGGTAATGTTAGCTGATTTCCAGGATGCTGGCAGATGACCTTGAGCAAAAGATAGGGTGAAAAGAACAGAGAGAGGGTGAGATAGAGCGGCAGAGCAGGATTTTAAGACCCGTGGGCTGATGCCGTCTGGTCCAGTTGCAGAATCAGAGTCGAGGTTTGACAAAAACTCCTCCACCTTGTCAGGAGAGAAGGACACAGAGTCCAGGAGCAGTTGGGTTCGACTGGGAAAGGTGGGAACAGAGAGAGATGGGTTTGGGACTAAGGATTTCGAGGCGAACACAGAGTTGAGGCATTCGGCTTTGTCACGTGCGATGTCAACTGTGTGGCCATTTGAGGTAAGGGAGGGGATGGAGGGGGAACAAACACCAGAAACGGATTTGACCAGACGCCACCAGGATTTGGAGGAAGGAGACAGGTTTGAGAGTTCATTCTTGAGTGAGGAGAGATAGTGCTTCCTGGCACTCCTGAGGGTAGACACACACTTGTTCCGAGCTTGGTGGAAGGAACTGAGATTTCCTTCAGTTGGATTAGCCTTCCAAGAGGCAAAGGCAAGTTGTTTCAGGGCAACTGCCTCACCACAAGATTCAGTGTACCATGGACGGGAGGAAGGGTAAGACAATTGAAGGCGAGATGGGATAAATCTGTGCATGAGAGAGATCAGTTTGCTTTGGAAGAATTCCCAGGAAGAATTGATGTCAGAGGCAGTGGAGATGGGAGACCAATCCAGACGATTGATGGCTGCTTGAAGACCGTCCCAGTCGGCCTGAGTGAAATGCCAGACTCGTCGACGCTGAGGAGGCTCTCTGAGAATGGCCAGAGAGATGTCCACTTTGACAAGCACATGATCAGAAGAACCGATTGGAGCAGAAGAAGAGCAGCAGACATTAGCAGGGAAGTTTGTCATAACCAAGTCTAGAAGAGAAGATACTCCATTGGCTGAGATCCGGGTCGGGAAATTGACAGATTGTGTCAATCCCAGTGAGTCACAGAAGTCCTTTGCTGAGGTGCCATGACTAGTGAGAGAGGAACCCACACCCAACCAGGTGGCATGATGACAGTTGAAGTCACCACATATGAGGAAGAGAGAGTTGGGATGAGTGGATAGAAGTTGGTCCATGTTGTCAGACATTGAAATGTAGATGGAGTCATCACTGTTTGGGGGACGGTACAGAACACATATGAACAAAAGGTGGGAGCGGAGAGGAAGCCGTAACCAGAGGTACTCCTGCGGGTGAGGAGGAAAGAGAGCAGTGCAAGGAGAGTGAGGAAGAGAGTTTTTGACAAAGATAGCCACCCCACCACCAGGCCGAGGCTCAGGTCTATCATACCGGAGGAGGGAGTAACCAGGAAGAGATATTAAGGAATCAGAGACATCTTGAAGGAGGAAAGTCTCTGTTAAGCAGATCAAGTCTGGATTGTCAGAAGCAACCTGTATGGAGAGATCAGTCAGGTTTGAGCGAAGGCCCCGGATGTTTGAGGTCCATACCGTTAATGAAGAGAGAGGGGGAGCATCGGGTACAGGACAGGGGAGGGGAGGAGTAGGGTAAGATGAAGGATGAGAGGGGGAGGTAGGGAGAGCAGTTGATAGTGTTTCAGATGTTGCAGAAGAGTTCCAAGAAAGGGAAGGATGAGGAGGATGAACAGTTTGCTGGTGAAGGGATGCGGCACAGTGAGGGGTTGTTTGAGGGGGGGCAGAGGAAAGTAGAAGGTTTGGGGGGGTGGAGGTATGAGATAGAAGGGAGACGAAGTGGGGAGGAGGCAGCTTGGAGGAGGAGGGGGGAGGAGAGAGAATTGGAGAGGAATGGTATGGGGGGAGAATTGAATGGGAGGGATTGGGGGGGAGTTTTGAAGGGGAGGAGTGAGGGGGGAGTTTAGGAGGGGAGGGGCAAGGTGGGAGTTTTGGAGGGAAGGGGAAAGGGGGGAGATCAGGAGTGGAGGGGCAAGGGGGGGGATTAGGAGGGGAGGGGCAAAGGGGAAGTTTAGGAGGGGAAGGGCAAGGGGGGAGTTCAGGAGTGGAGGGGCAAGGGGGGAGTTTAGGAGTGGAGGGGCAAGGGGGAAGTTTCGGAGTGTAGGTGCAAGGGGGGGGATTTGGATGGGAGGGGCAAGAGGGGAGTTTAGAAAGTGGATGATTAATGAAAGACGAACATTGATAACAAATTGGGTTTGTTGTGATTTTCAAGTTAACAATCCGGTTCAGGATGATGGAGGAGGGATGGAATGAATGTGAATTTAGACCATGTAGTGAGGGAGACGTATAAGATATTGAATTTCTTTTTTTTGAAGTGGAATGAGTTGGAGAGGAAATTGAGAAAAGCCTTTTAAATAGGAAGAAAAACAGCGTGTTGTAATATACCACTGAATAAAAAACAGAAGGGGAAAGGTTAAACATATTTAAAAATATTTAAACAGAACTATGAACAATCTTATATGCACAAAAATACCAACGGGGGGAGAGCCGAGAGGGACCACCACGAGTCACGTGAACAGGGCAAACGGTGGATGACAAGGAGATAATGGGGGTGGGGCGAACAGCACACCTGGACAGAAAATACAGGATGACTGGATGAGACAACAGTACACGTGGAGAAAAGAAAATAAATGTTTTTGGGTTGTTTTTTTTTTTTTGGGGGGGGGGGGGGGGGTGGGGATTTAGAACGTTAGACAGTATTATGTTCGGGGTAGAAGGGAAAAAACCAAGAGCCAAGCAAAACACACTTAAGTTAACAAAACACCGACGGGGGTACAACTACAGTACAAGGCCACACACGAGGAGCAGAACACGATTAATTAAATACGAGTTACAGGAAATTCAAACCAAAACTAACTATAATCAAACAATATCACATGGACGATAAAATAACGAATTGAAATTTGACAATCTATCTGGGGAAATGGGGGAGAAACACGTGGTCGAAGAACGAACGAACGAATAAGAAAGAATAAACGAATGAGCACAGAGAAGGTAATGTCTTTTTTTTTTGTTTTTTTGAGTTGAGATTTACATAAGGAAGTAGGCTTTGGGGTGGAAAGACTGCGAAAACAGAGAACGAAAGTTATTGGATCACAAACGACAGGCGCTGAGAGAAAAACAAAGCCTCAAGGTTGTACAGTGTACACTGTACAGGGCCTCGAGACGACACGAATTAACGCGATTTTCAAGACAGGTATGAAAGATTTGCACCGAAAATCTTTGACGGGACAATATACGTACATACACCATAAAAGAAATACAGTTATAACGAAAATACAAATTGGAACAATGACTTAACTTCGATTTCGATGGAGAGCGTGGAGACCTGCGAAAAAACGAACCGTCGCCAGCAAGACCGGAAACGGAAGACCAATTTACCCTCATTGTAGCGAACTACATGATTTGGCGGGGTTATTTACCTTCATTATAGCTAACTACATGATTTAGCGGGGTTATTTACCCTCATTGTAGCTAACTACATGATTTAGCGGGGTTATTTACCCTCATTGTAGCTAACTACATGATTTAGCGGGGTTATTTACCCTCATTGTAGCTAACTACATGATTTAGCGGGGTTATTTACCCTCATTGTAGCTAACTACATGATTTAGCGGGGTTATTTACCCTCATTGTAGCTAACTACATGATTTAGCGGGGTTATTTACCCTCATTGTAGCTAACTACATGATTTAGCGGGGTTATTTATCCTCATTGTAGCTAACTACATGATTTAGCGGGGTTATTTACCCTCATTGTAGCTAACTACATGATTTGGCGAGGTTATTTACCCTCATTGTAGCTAACTACATGATTTAGCGGGGTTATTTACCTTCATTGTAGCTAACTACATGATTTGGCGAGGTTATTTACCCTCATTGTAGCTAACTACATGATTTAGCGGGGTTATTTACCCTCATTGTAGCTAACTACATGATTTGGCGAGGTTATTTACCCTCATTGTAGCTAACTACATGATTTGGGGAGGTTATTTACCCTCATTGTAGCTAACTACATGATTTAGCGGGGTTATTTACCCTCATTGTAGCTAACTACATGATTTTGCGGGGTTATTTACCCTCATTGTAGCTAACTACATGATTTAGCGGGGTTATTTACCCTCATTGTAGCTAAGTACATGATTTAGCGGGGTTATTTACCCTCATTGTAGCTAACTAAATGATTTGGCGAGGTTATTTACCATCATTGTAGCTAACTACATGATTTGGCGGGGTTATTTACCCTCATTGTAGCTAACTACATGATTTAGCGGGGTTATTTACCCTCATTGTAGCGAACTACATCATTTAGCGGGGTTATTTACCCTCATTGTAGCTAACTACATGATTTAGCGGGGTTATTTACCCTCATTGTAGCTAACTACATGATTTAGTGGGGTTATTTACCCTCATTGTAGCTAACTACATGATTTGGTGGGGTTATTTACCCTCATTGTAGCGAACTACATGATTTGGCAGGGTTATTTACCCCCATTGTAGCTACCTACATGATTTAGTGGGGTTATTTACCCTCATTGTAGCTAACTACATGATTTAGCGGGGTTATTTACCCTCATTGTAGCTAACTACATGATTTGGCGGGGTTATTTACCCCCATTGTAGCTAACTACATGATTTGGTGGGATTATTTACCCTCATTGTAGCTAACTACATGATTTGGTGGGGTTATTTACCCTCATTGTAGTGAACTACATGATTTGGCAGGGTTATTTCCCCTCATTGTAGCTAACTACATGATTTAGTGGGGTTATTTACCCTCATTGTAGCCAACTACATGATTTAGCAGGGTTATTTACCCTCATTGTAGCTAACTACATGATTTGGTGGGGTTATTTACCCTCATTGTAGCTAACTACATGATTTGGTGGGGTTATTTACCCTCATTGTAGCGAACTACATGATTTGGCGGGGTTATTTACCCTCATTGTAGCTAACTACATGATTTAGTGGGGTTACTTACCCTCATTGTAGCTAACTACATGATTTAGCGGGGTTATTTACCTTCATTGTAGTAGCTAACTACATGATTTAGCGGGGTTATTTACCCTCATTGTAGCTAACTACATGATTTAGTGGGGTTATTTACCCTCATTGTAGCTCACTACATGATTTGGTGGGGTTATTTACCCTCATTGTAGCGAACTACATGATTTGGCGGGGTTATTTACCTTCATTGTAGCTAACTACATGATTTAGCGGGGTTATTTACCCTCATTGTAGCTAACTACATGATTTAGCGGGGTTATTTACCCTCATTGTAGCTAACTACATGATTTAGTGGGGTTATTTACCCTCATTGTAGCTAACTACATGATTTATCGGGGTTATTTACCCTCATTGTAGCTAAGTACATGATTTAGCGGGGTTATTTACCCTCATTGTAGCGAACTACATGATTTGGCGGGGTTATTTACCCTCATTGTAGCTAACTACATGATTTAGTGGGGTTATTTACCCTCATTGTAGCTAACTACATGATTTGGCAGGGTTATTTACCCTCATTGTAGCTAACTACATGATTTGGTGGGGTTATTTACCCTCATTGAAGCGAACTACATGATTTGGCAGGGTTATTTACCCTCATTGGAGCTAACTACATGATTTAGTGGGGTTATTTACCCTCATTGTAGCTAACTACATGATTTATTGGGGTTATTTACCCTCATTGTAGCTAACTACATGATTTAGTGGGGTTATTTACCCTCATTATAGCTAACTACATGATTTAGCAGGGTTATTTACCCTCATTGTAGCTAACAACATGATTTGCTGGGGTTATTTACCCTCATTGTGGCTAACTACATGATTTGGTGGGGTTATTTACCCTCATTGTAGCGAACTACATGATTTGGCGGGGTTGTTTACCTTCATTGTAGCTAACTACATGATTTAGCGGGGTTATTTACCCTCATTGTAGCTAACTACATGATTTAGCGGGGTTATTTACCCGCATTGTAGCTAACTACATGATTTGGCGGGGTTATTTACCTTCATTGTAGCTAACTACATGATTTAGGGGGGTTATTTACCCTCATTGTAGCGAACTACATGATTTGGCGGGGTTATTTACCCTCATTGTAGCTAAGTACATGATTTAGCGGGGTTATTTACCCTCATTGTAGCTAACTACATGATTTGGCGGGGTTATTTACCTTCATTGTAGCTAACTACATGATTTAGCGGGGTTATTTACCCTCATTGTAGCTAACTCCATGATTTAGCGGGGTTATTTACCCGCATTGTAGCTAACTACATGATTTAGTGGGGTTATTTACCCTCATTGTAGCTAACTACATGATTTAGCGGGGTTATTTTCCGTCATTGTAGCTAACTACATGATTTAGTGGGGTTATTTACCCTCATTGTAGCTAACTACATGATTTATCGGGGTTATTTACCCTCATTGTAGCTAACTACATGATTTGGTGGGGTTATTTACCCTCATTGTAGCGAACTACATGATTTGGCAGGGTTATTTACCTTCATTGTAGCTAACTACATGATTTAGTGGGGTTATTTACCCTCATTGTAGCTAACTACTTGATTTAGTGGGGTTATTTACCCTCATTGTAGCTAACTACATGATTTAGCGGGGTTATTTGCCCTCATTGTAGCTAACTACATGATTTGGTGGGGTTATTTACCCTCATTGTAGCGAACTACATGATTTAGCGGGGTTATTTACCCTCATTGTAGCTAACTACATGATTTAGCGGGTTTATTTACCTTCATTGTAGCGAACTACATGATTTGGCGGGGTTATTTACCCTCATTGTAGCGAACTACATGATTTGGCGGGGTTATTTACCCTCATTGTAGCGAACTACATGATTTGGCGGGGTTATTTACCCTCATTGTAGCGAACTACATGATTTGGCGGGGTTATTTACCCTCATTGTAGCGAACTACATGATTTGGCGGGGTTATTTACCCTCATTGTAGCGAACTACATGATTTGGCGGGGTTATTTACCCTCATTGAAGCTAACTACATGATTTAGCGGGGTTATTTACCCTCATTGTAGCAAACTACATGATTTGGCGAGGTTATTTACCCTCATTGTAGCTAACTACATGATTTACCGGGGTTATTTACCCTCATTGTAGCTAACTACATGATTTAGTGGGGTTATTTACCCTCATTGTAGCTAAGTACATGATTTAGCGGTGTTATTTACACTCATTGTAGCTAACTACATGATTTAGCGGGGTTATTTACCCTCATTGTAGCTAACTACATGATTTAGCGGGGTTATTTACCCTCATTGTAGCTAACTACATGATTTAGCGGGGTTATTTACCCTCATTGTAGCTAACTACATGATTTGGCGAGGTTATTTCCCTCATTGAAGCTAACTACATGATTTAGCGGGGTTATTTACCTTCATTGTAGCTAACTCCATGATTTGGCAAGGTTATTTACCCTCATTGTAGCTAACTACATGATTTAGCGGGGTTATTTACCCTCATTGTAGCTAACTACATGATTTGGCGAGGTTATTTACCCTCATTGTAGCTAACTACATGATTTGGCGAGGTTATTTACCCTCATTGTAGCGAACTACATGATTTAGCGGGGTTATTTACCCTCATTGTAGCTAACTACATTATTTTGCGGGGTTATTTACCCTCATTGTAGCTAACGACATGATTTAGCGGGGTTATTTACCCTCATTGTAGCTAACTACATGATTTGGCGAGGTTATTTACCATCATTGTAGCTAACTACATGATTTGGCGGGGTTATTTACCCTCATTGTAGCTAACTACATGATTTAGCGGGGTTATTTACCGTCATTGTAGCGAACTACATCATTTAGCGGGGTTATTTACCCTCATTGTAGCTAACTACATGATTTAGCGGGGTTATTTACCCTCATTGTAGCTAACTACATGATTTAGTGGGGTTATTTACCCTCATTGTAGCTAACTACATGATTTGGTGGGGTTATTTACCCTCATTGTAGCGAACTACATGATTTGGTGGGGTTATTTACCCTCATTGTAGCGAACTACATGATTTGGTGGGATCATTTACCCTCATTGTAGCTAACTACATGATTTGGTGGGGTTATTTACCCTCATTGTAGCTACCTACATGATTTAGTGGGGTTATTTACCCTCAATGTAGCTAACTACACGATTTGGTGGGGTTATTTACCCTCATTGTAGCTAACTACATGATTTAGCGGGGTTATTTACCCTCATTGTAGCTAACTACATGATTTAGCGGGGTTATTTACCCTCATTGTAGCTAACTACATGATTTAGTGGGGTTATTTACTCTCATTGTAGCTAACTACATGATTTAGCGGGGTTATTTACCCTCATTGTAGCTAACTACATGATTTGGCGAGGTTATTTACCCTCATTGTAGCAAACTACATGATTTGGCGAGGTTATTTACCCTCATTGTAGCTAACTACATGATTTAGCGGGGTTATTTACCTTCATTGTAGCTAACTACATCATTTCGCAAGGTTATTTACCTTCATTGTAGCTAACTACATGATTTAGCGGGGTTATTTACCCTCATTGTAGCTAACTACATGATTTGGCGAGGTTATTTACCCTCATTGTAGCTAACTCCATGATTTGGCGAGGTTATTTACCCTCATTGTAGCTAACTACATGATTTAGCGGGGTTATTTACCCTCATTGTAGCTAACTACATGATTTAGCGGGGTTATTTACCCTCATTGTAGCTAACTACATGATTTAGTGGGGTTATTTACCCTCATTATAGCTAACTACATGATTTGGTGGGGTTATTTACCCTCATTGTAGCTAACTACATGATTTAGTGGGGTTATTTACCCTCATTGTAGCTAACTACATGATTTGGCGGGGTTATTTACCCTCATTGTAGCTAACTACATGATTTGGTGGGATTATTTACCCTCATTGTAGCTAACTACATGATTTGGTGGGGTTATTTACCCTCATTGTAGCTAACTACATGATTTAGCGGGGTTATTTACCCTCATTGTAGCGAACTACATCATTTAGCGGGGTTATTTACCCTCATTGTAGCGAACTACATGATTTAGCGGGGTTATTTACCCTCATTGTAGCTAACTACATGATTTAGTGGGGTTATTTACCCTCATTGTAGCTAACTACATGATTTGGTGGGGTTATTTACCCTCATTGTAGCGAACTACATGATTTGGCGGTGATATTTACCCTCATTGTAGCTAACTACATGATTTAGTGGGGTTATTTACCCTCATTGTAGCTAACTACATGATTTGGCGGGGTTATTTACCCTCATTGTAGCTAACTACATGATTTGGTGGGGTTATTTACCCTCATTTTAGCTAACTACATGATTTGGTGGGGTTATTTACCCTCATTGAAGCGAACTACATGATTTGGCGGGGTTATTTACCCTCATTGTAGCTAACTACATGATTTAGTGGGGTTATTTACCCTCATTGTAGCTAACTACATGATTTAGCGGGGTCATTTACCCTCATTGTAGCTAACTACATGATTTGGTGGGGTTATTTACCCTCATTGTAGCTAACTACATGATTTGGTGGGGTTATTTACCCTCATTGTAGCGAACTACATGATTTGGCGGGGTTATTTACCTTCATTATAGCTAACTACATGATTTAGCGGGGTTATTTACCCTCATTGTAGCTAACTACATGATTTAGCGGGGTTATTTACCCTCATTGTAGCTAACTACATGATTTGGCGGGGTTATTTACCCTCATTGTAGCTAACTACATGATTTAGCGGGGTTATTTACCCTCATTGTAGCTAACTACATGATTTAGCGGGGTTATTTATCCTCATTGTAGCTAACTACATGATTTGGCGAGGTTATTTACCCTCATTGTAGCTAAGTACATGATTTAGCGGGGTTATTTACCCTCATTGTAGCTAACTACATGATTTGGCGGGGTTATTTACCTTCATTGTAGCTAACTACATGATTTAGCGGGGTTATTTACCCTCATTGTAGCTAACTCCATGATTTAGCGGGGTTATTTACCCACATTGTAGCTAACTACATGATTTAGTGGGGTTATTTACCCTTATTGTAGCTAACTACATGATTTAGCGGGGTTATTTTCCCTCATTGTAGCAAACTACATGATTTCGTGGGGTTATTTACCCTCATTGTAGCTAACTACATGATTTAGCGGGGTTATTTACCCTCATTGTAGCTAACTACATGATTTGGTGGGGTTATTTACCCTCATTGTAGCGAACTACATGATTTGGCAGGGTTATTTACCTTCATTGTAGCTAACGACATGATTTAGCGGGGTTATTTACCCTCATTGTAGCTAACTACATGATTTAGTGGGGTTATTTACCCTCATTGTAGCTAACCACATGATTTAACGGGGTTATTTACCCTCATTGTAGCTAACTACATGATTTGGTGGGGTTATTTACCCTCATTGTAGCGAACTACATGATTTGGCGGGGTTATTTACCCTCATTGTAGCTAACTACATGATTTAGCGGGGTTATTTACCTTCATTGTAGCGAACTACATGATTTGGCGGGGTTATTTACCCTCATTGTAGCAAACTACATGATTTGGCGGAGTTATTTACCCTCATTGTAGCTAACTACATGATTTGGCGGGGTTATTTACCCTCATTGTAGCGAACTACATGATTTGGCGGGGTTATTTACCCTCATTGCAGCTAACTACATGATTTAGCGGGGTTATTTACCCTCATTGTAGCGAACTACATGATTTGGCGAGGTTATTTACCCTCATTGTAGCTAACTACATGATTTAGCGGGGTTATTTACCCTCATTGTAGCTAACTACATGATTTAGTGGGGTTATTTACCCTCATTGTAGCTAAGTACATGATTTAGCGGGGTTATTTACCCTCATTGGAGCTAACTACATGATTTAGCGGGGTTATTTGCCCTCATTGTAGGTAACTACATGATTAAGCGGGGTTATTTTCCCTCATTGAAGCTAACTACATGATTTAGCGGGGTTATTTACCCTCATTGTAGCTAACTACATGATTTAGCGGGGTTATTTACCCTCATTGTAGCTAACTACTTGATTTGGCGAGGTTATTTACCCTCATTGTAGCTAACTACATGATTTAGCGGGGTTATTTACCTTCATTGTAGCTAACTACATGATTTGGCGAGGTTATTTACCCTCATTGTAGCTAACTACATGATTTAGCGGGGTTATTTAACCTCATTGTAGCTAACTACATGATTTGGCGAGGTTATTTACCCTCATTGTAGCTAAGTACATGATTTGGCGAGGTTATTTACCCTCATTGTAGCTAACTACATGATTTTGCCGGGTTATTTACCCTCATTGTAGCTAACTACATGATTTGGTGGGGTTATTTACCCTCATTGTAGCGAATTACATGATTTGGTGGGGTTATTACCCTCATTGTAGCTAACTACATGATTTAGTGGGGTAATTTACCCTCATTGTAGCTAACTACATGATTTAGCGGGGTTATTTACCTTCATTGTAGCTAACTACATGATTTAGCGGGGTTATTTACCCTCATTGTAGCTAACTACATGATTTAGTGGGGTTATTTACCCTCATTGAAGCTAACTACATGATTTAGCGGGGTTATTTACCCTCATTGTAGCTAACTACATGATTTAGCGGGGTTATTTACCCTCATTGTAGCTAACTACATGATTTAGTGGGGTTATTTACCCTCATTGTAGCTAACTACATGATTTATCGGGGTTATTTACCCTCTTTGTAGCTAAGTACATGATTTAGCGGGGTTATTTACCCTCATTGTAGCTAACTACATGATTTAGCGGGGTTATTTACCCTCATTGTAGCTAAGTACATGATTTAGCGGGGTTATTTACCCTCATTGTAGCTAACTACATGATTTAGCGGGGTTATTTACCCTCATTGTAGCTAACTACATGATTTAGCGGGGTTATTTACCTTCATTGTAGCTAACTACATGATTTAGTGGGGTTATTTACCCTCATTGTAGCTAACTACATGATTTAGCGGGGTTATTTACCCTCATTGTAGCTAACTACATGATTTGGTGGGGTTATTTACCCTCATTGTAGCGAACTACATGATTTGGCGGGGTTATTTACCTTCATTGTAGCTAACTACATGATTTAGCGGGGTTATTTACCCTCATTGTAGCTAAGTACATGATTTAGCGGGGTTATTTACCCTCATTGTAGCTAACTACATGATTTAGTGGGGTTATTTACCCTCATTGTAGCTAAGTACATGATTTAGCGGGGTTATTTACCCTCATTGTAGCTAACTACATGATTTAGCGGGGTTATTTACCCTCATTGTAGCTAACTACATGATTTAGCGGGGTTATTTACCCTCAATGTAGCTAACTACATGATTTGGCGGGGTTATTTACCCTCATTGTAGCTAACTACATGATTTAGCGGGGTTATTTACCCTCATTGTAGCTAACTACATGATTTAGCGGGGTTATTTACCCTCATTGTAGCTAACTACATGATTTAGCAGGGTTATTTACCTTCATTGTAGCTAACTACATGATTTAGCGGGGTTATGTACCCCCATTGTAGCTAACTACATGATTTAGCAGGGTTATTTACCCTTATTGTAGCTAACTACATGATTTAGCGGGGTTATTTACCTTCATTGTAGCTAACTACATGATTTAGCGGGGTTATTTACCTTAATTGTAGCTAACTACATGATTTAGCGGGGTTATTTACCCTCATTGTAGCTAACTACATGATGTGGCGGGGTTATTTACCCTCATTGTAGCTAACTACATGATTTAGTGGGGTTATTTACCTTCATTGTAGCTAACTACATGATTTAGTGGGGTTATTTACCTTCATTGTAGATAACTACATGATTTAGAGGGGTTATTTACCCTCATTGTAGCTAACTACATGATGTGGCGGGGTTATTTACCCTTATTGTAGCTAACTACATGATTTAGTGGGGTTACTTACCTTCATTGTAGCTAACTACATGATTTAGCGGGGTTGTTTACCCTCATTGTAGCTAACTACATGATGTGGCGGGGTTATTTAGCCTCATTGTAGCTAACTACATGATTTAGCGGGGTTATTTACCCTCATTGTAGCTAACTACATGATTTAGCGGGGTTTTTACCTTCATTGCAGCTAACTACATGATGTGGCGGGGTTATTTACCTTCATTGTAGCTAACTACATGATTTAGCGGGGTTATTTACCCTCATTGTAGCTAACTACATGATTTAGTGGGGTTATTTACCCTCATTGTAGCTAACTACATGATTTAGCGGGGTTATTTACCCTCATTGTAGCTAACTACATGATTTAGCGGGGTTATTTACCCTCATTGTAGCTAACTACATGATTTAGTGGGGTTATTTACCCTCATTGTAGCTAACTACATGATTTATCGGGGTTATTTACCCTCTTTGTAGCTAAGTACATGATTTAGCGGGGTTATTTACCCTCATTGTAGCTAACTACATGATTTAGCGG
This sequence comes from Myxine glutinosa, assembly GCF_964187855.1. Lineage (NCBI taxonomy): Eukaryota > Metazoa > Chordata > Myxini > Myxiniformes > Myxinidae > Myxine > Myxine glutinosa. Next base: position 134,938,651 of record NC_136263.1, read on the forward strand.
GGTTATTTACCCTCATTGTAGCTAAGTACATGATTTAGCGGGGTTATTTACCCTCATTGTAGCTAAGTACATGATTTAGCGGGGTTATTTAACCTCATTGTAGCTAACTACATGATTTAGCGGGGTTATTTACCTTCATTGTAGCTAACTACATGATTTAGTGGGGTTATTTACCCTCATTGTAGCTAACTACATGATTTAGCGGGGTTATTTACCCTCATTGTAGCTAACTACATGATTTGGTGGGGTTATTTACCCTCATTGTAGCGAACTACATGATTTGGCGGGGTTATTTACCTTCATTGTAGCTAACTACATGATTTAGCGGGGTTATTTACCCTCATTGTAGCTAACTATATGATTTAGCGGGGTTATTTACCCTCATTGTAGCTAACTACATGATTTAGTGGGGTTATTTACCCTCATTGTAGCTAAGTACATGATTTAGCGGGGTTATTTACCCTCATTGTAGCTAACTACATGATTTAGCGGGGTTATTTACCCTCATTGTAGCTAACTACATGATTTAGCGGGGTTATTTACCCTCATTGTAGCTAACTACATGATTTAGCGCGGTTATTTACCCTCATTGTAGCTAACTACATGATTTAGTGGGGTTATTTACCCTCATTGTGGCTAACTCCATGATTTAGTGGGGTTATTTACCCTCATTGTAGCTAACTACATGATTTAGCGGGGTTATTTACCCTCATTGTAGCTAACTACATGATTTAGCAGGGTTATTTACCCTCATTGTAGCTAACTACGTGATTTAGCGGGGTTATTTACCCTCATTGTAGCTAACTACATGATTTAGCGGGGTTATTTACCCTCATTGTAGCTAACTACATGATTTGGCGGGGTTATTTACCCTCATTGTAGCTAACTACATGATTTAGCGGGGTTATTTACCCTCATTGTAGCTAACTACATGATTTAGCAGGGTTATTGACCTTCATTGTAGCTAACTACATGATTTAGCGGGGTTATGTACCCCCATTGTAGCTAACTACATGATTTAGCGGGGTTATTTACCCTTATTGTAGCTAACTACATGATTTAGCGGGGTTATTTACCTTCATTGTAGCTAACTACATGATTTAGCGGGGTTATTTACCTTAATTGTAGCTAACTACATGATTTAGCGGGGTTATTTACCCTCATTGTAGCTAACTACATGATGTGGCAGGGTTATTTACCCTCATTGTAGCTAACTACATGATTTAGTGGGGTTATTTACCTTCATTGTAGCTAACTACATGATTTAGTGGGGTTATTTACCTTCATTGTAGATAACTACATGATTTAGAGGGGTTATTTACCCTCATTGTAGCTAACTACATGATGTGGCGGGGTTATTTACCCTTATTGTAGCTAACTACATGATTTAGTGGGGTTACTTACCTTCATTGTAGCTAACTACATGATTTAGCGGGGTTGTTTACCCTCATTGTAGCTAACTACATGATGTGGCGGGGTTATTTACCCTCATTGTAGCTAACTACATGATTTAGCGGGGTTATTTACCCTCATTGTAGCTAACTACATGATTTAGCGGGGTTATTTACCTTCATTGTAGCTAACTACATGATTTGATGGGGATATTTACCCTCATTGTAGCTAACTACATGATTTAGCGGGGTTATTTACCCTCATTGTAGCTAACTACGTGATTTAGCGGGGTTATTTACCCTCATTGTAGCTAACTACATGATTTAGCAGGGTTATTTACGCTCATTGTAGCTAACTACATGATTTAGCGGGGTTATTTACCCTCATTGTAGCTAACTACATGATTTAGTGGGGTTATTTACCCTCATTGTAGCTAACTACATGATTTAGCGGGGTTATTTACCCTCATTGTAGCTAACTACATGATTTAGCGGGGTTATTTACCCTCATTGTCGCTAACTACATGATTTAGCGGGGTTATTTACCTTCATTGTAGCTAACTACATGATTTGGCGGGGTTATTTACCCTTATTGTAGCTAACTACATGATTTAGCGGGGTTATGTACCCTCATTGTAGCTAACTACATGATTTGGCGGTGATATTTACCCTCATTGTAGCTAACTACATGATTTAGTGGGGTTATTTACCCTCATTGTAGCTAACTACATGATTTGGCGGGGTTATTTACCCTCATTGTAGCTAACTACATGATTTGGTGGGGTTATTTACCCTCATTTTAGCTAACTACATGATTTGGTGGGGTTATTTACCCTCATTGAAGCGAACTACATGATTTGGCGGGGTTATTTACCCTCATTGTAGCTAACTACATGATTTAGTGGGGTTATTTACCCTCATTGTAGCTAACTACATGATTTAGCGGGGTCATTTACCCTCATTGTAGCTAACTACATGATTTGGTGGGGTTATTTACCCTCATTGTAGCTAACTACATGATTTGGTGGGGTTATTTACCCTCATTGTAGCGAACTACATGATTTGGCGGGGTTATTTACCTTCATTATAGCTAACTACATGATTTAGCGGGGTTATTTACCCTCATTGTAGCTAACTACATGATTTAGCGGGGTTATTTACCCTCATTGTAGCTAACTACATGATTTGGCGGGGTTATTTACCCTCATTGTAGCTAACTACATGATTTAGCGGGGTTATTTACCCTCATTGTAGCTAACTACATGATTTAGCGGGGTTATTTATCCTCATTGTAGCTAACTACATGATTTGGCGGGGTTATTTACCCTCATTGTAGCTAAGTACATGATTTAGCGGGGTTATTTACCCTCATTGTAGCTAACTACATGATTTGGCGGGGTTATTTACCTTCATTGTAGCTAACTACATGATTTAGCGGGGTTATTTACCCTCATTGTAGCTAACTCCATGATTTAGCGGGGTTATTTACCCACATTGTAGCTAACTACATGATTTAGTGGGGTTATTTACCCTTATTGTAGCTAACTACATGATTTAGCGGGGTTATTTTCCCTCATTGTAGCAAACTACATTATTTCGTGGGGTTATTTACCCTCATTGTAGCTAACTACATGATTTAGCGGGGTTATTTACCCTCATTGTAGCTAACTACATGATTTGGTGGGGTTATTTACCCTCATTGTCGCGAACTACATGATTTGGCAGGGTTATTTACCTTCATTGTAGCTAACGACATGATTTAGCGGGGTTATTTACCCTCATTGTAGCTAACTACATGATTTAGTGGGGTTATTTACCCTCATTGTAGCTAACCACATGATTTAACGGGGTTATTTACCCTCATTGTAGCTAACTACATGATTTGGTGGGGTTATTTACCCTCATTGTAGCGAACTACATGATTTGGCGGGGTTATTTACCCTCATTGTAGCTAACTACATGATTTAGCGGGGTTATTTACCTTCATTGTAGCGAACTACATGATTTGGCGGGGTTATTTACCCTCATTGTAGCAAACTACATGATTTGGCGGAGTTATTTACCCTCATTGTAGCTAACTACATGATTTGGCGGGGTAATTTACCCTCATTGTAGCGAACTACATGATTTGGCGGGGTTATTTACCCTCATTGTAGCGAACTACATGATTTGGCGGGGTTATTTACCCTCATTGCAGCTAACTACATGATTTAGCGGGGTTATTTACCCTCATTGTAGCGAACTACATGATTTGGCGAGGTTATTTACCCTCATTGTAGCTAACTACATGATTTAGCGGGGTTATTTACCCTCATTGTAGCTAACTACATGATTTAGTGGGGTTATTTACCCTCATTGTAGCTAAGTACATGATTTAGCGGGGTTATTTACCCTCATTGGAGCTAACTACATGATTTAGCGGGGTTATTTGCCCTCATTGTAGGTAACTACATGATTTAGCGGGGTTATTTTCCCTCATTGAAGCTAACTACATGATTTAGCGGGGTTATTTACCCTCATTGTAGCTAACTACATGATTTAGCGGGGTTATTTACCCTCATTGTAGCTAACTACATGATTTGGCGAGGTTATTTACCCTCATTGTAGCTAACTACATGATTTAGCGGGGTTATTTACCTTCATTGTAGCTAACTACATGATTTGGCGAGGTTATTTACCCTCATTGTAGCTAACTACATGATTTAGCGGGGTTATTTAACCTCATTGTAGCTAACTACATGATTTGGCGAGGTTATTTACCCTCATTGTAGCTAACTACATGATTTGGCGAGGTTATTTACCCTCATTGTGGCTAACTACATGATTTTGCCGGGTTATTTACCCTCATTGTAGCTAACTACATGATTTGGTGGGGTTATTTACCCTCATTGTAGCGAACTACATGATTTGGTGGGGTTATTACCCTCATTGTAGCTAACTACATGATTTAGTGGGGTAATTTACCCTCATTGTAGCTAACTACATGATTTAGCGGGGTTATTTACCTTCATTGTAGCTAACTACATGATTTAGCGGGGTTATTTACCCTCATTGTAGCTAACTACATGATTTAGTGGGGTTATTTACCCTCATTGAAGCTAACTACATGATTTAGCGGGGTTATTTACCCTCATTGTAGCTAACTACATGATTTAGCGGGGTTATTTACCCTCATTGTAGCTAACTACATGATTTAGTGGGGTTATTTACCCTCATTGTAGCTAACTACATGATTTATCGGGGTTATTTACCCTCTTTGTAGCTAAGTACATGATTTAGCGGGGTTATTTACCCTCATTGTAGCTAACTACATGATTTAGCGGGGTTATTTACCCTCATTGTAGCTAAGTACATGATTTAGCGGGGTTATTTACCCTCATTGTAGCTAACTACATGATTTAGCGGGGTTATTTACCCTCATTGTAGCTAACTACATGATTTAGCGGGGTTATTTACCTTCATTGTAGCTACCTACATGATTTAGTGGGGTTATTTACCCTCATTGTAGCTAACTACATGATTTAGCGGGGTTATTTACCCTCATTGTAGCTAACTACATGATTTGGTGGGGTTATTTACCCTCATTGTAGCGAACTACATGATTTGGCGGGGTTATTTACCTTCATTGTAGCTAACTACATGATTTAGCGGGGTTATTTACCCTCATTGTAGCTAAGTACATGATTTAGCGGGGTTATTTACCCTCATTGTAGCTAACTACATGATTTAGTGGGGTTATTTACCCTCATTGTAGCTAAGTACATGATTTAGCGGGGTTATTTACCCTCATTGTAGCTAACTACATGATTTAGCGGGGTTATTTACCCTCATTGTAGCTAACTACATGATTTAGCGGGGTTATTTACCCTCAATGTAGCTAACTACATGATTTGGCGGGGTTATTTACCCTCATTGTAGCTAACTACATGATTTAGCGGGGTTATTTACCCTCATTGTGGCTAACTACATGATTTAGCGGGGTTATTTACCCTCATTGTAGCTAACTACATGATTTAGCAGGGTTATTTACCTTCATTGTAGCTAACTACATGATTTAGCGGGGTTATGTACCCCCATTGTAGCTAACTACATGATTTAGCAGGGTTATTTACCCTTATTGTAGCTAACTACATGATTTAGCGGGGTTATTTACCTTCATTGTAGCTAACTACATGATTTAGCGGGGTTATTTACCTTAATTGTAGCTAACTACATGATTTAGCGGGGTTATTTACCCTCATTGTAGCTAACTACATGATGTGGCGGGGTTATTTACCCTCATTGTAGCTAACTACATGATTTAGTGGGGTTATTTACCTTCATTGTAGCTAACTACATGATTTAGTGGGGTTATTTACCTTCATTGTAGATAACTACATGATTTAGAGGGGTTATTTACCCTCATTGTAGCTAACTACATGATGTGGCGGGGTTATTTACCCTTATTGTAGCTAACTACATGATTTAGTGGGGTTACTTACCTTCATTGTAGCTAACTACATGATTTAGCGGGGTTGTTTACCCTCATTGTAGCTAACTACATGATTTAGCGGGGTTTTTACCTTCATTGCAGCTAACTACATGATGTGGCGGGGTTATTTACCTTCATTGTAGCTAACTACATGATTTAGCGGGGTTATTTACCCTCATTGTAGCTAACTACATGATTTAGTGGGGTTATTTACCCTCATTGTAGCTAACTACATGATTTAGCGGGGTTATTTACCCTCATTGTAGCTAACTACATGATTTAGCGGGGTTATTTACCCTCATTGTAGCTAACTACATGATTTAGTGGGGTTATTTACCCTCATTGTAGCTAACTACATGATTTATCGGGGTTATTTACCCTCTTTGTAGCTAAGTACATGATTTAGCGGGGTTATTTACCCTCATTGTAGCTAACTACATGATTTAGCGGGGTTATTTACCCTCATTGTAGCTAAGTACATGATTTAGCGGGGTTATTTACCCTCATTGTAGCTAACTACATGATTTAGTGGGGTTATTTACCCTCATTGTAGCTAACTACATGATTTAGCGGGGTTATTTACCCTCATTGTAGCTAACTACATGATTTAGTGGGGTTATTTACCCTCATTGTAGCTAACTACATGATTTATCGGGGTTATTTACCCTCTTTGTAGCTAAGTACATGATTTAGCGGGGTTATTTACCCTCATTGTAGCTAACTACATGATTTAGCGGGGTTATTTACCCTCATTGTAGCTAAGTACATGATTTAGCGGGGTTATTTACCCTCATTGTAGCTAAGTACATGATTTAGCGGGGTTATTTACCCTCATTGTAGCTAACTACATGATTTAGCGGGGTTATTTACCCTCATTGTAGCTAAGTACATGATTTAGCGGGGTTATTTACCCTCATTGTAGCTAAGTACATGATTTAGCGGGGTTATTTACCCTCATTGTAGCTAACTACATGATTTAGCGGGGTTATTTACCCTCATTGTAGCTAACTACATGATTTAGTGGGGTTATTTACCCTCATTGTAGCTAACTACATGATTTATCGGGGTTATTTACCCTCTTTGTAGCTAAGTACATGATTTAGCGGGGTTATTTACCCTCATTGTAGCTAACTACATGATTTAGCGGGGTTATTTACCCTCATTGTAGCTAAGTACATGATTTAGCGGGGTTATTTACCCTCATTGTAGCTAAGTACATGATTTAGCGGGGTTATTTACCCTCATTGTAGCTAACTACATGATTTAGCGGGGTTATTTACCTTCATTGTAGCTAACTACATGATTTAGTGGGGTTATTTACCCTCATTGTAGCTAACTACATGATTTAGCGGGGTTATTTACCCTCATTGTAGCTAACTACATGATTTGGTGGGGTTATTTACCCTCATTGTAGCGAACTACATGATTTGGCGGGGTTATTTACCTTCATTGTAGCTAACTACATGATTTAGCGGGGTTATTTACCCTCATTGTAGCTAACTATATGATTTAGCGGGGTTATTTACCCTCATTGTAGCTAACTACATGATTTAGTGGGGTTATTTACCCTCATTGTAGCTAAGTACATGATTTAGCGGGGTTATTTACCCTCATTGTAGCTAACTACATGATTTAGCGGGGTTATTTACCCTCATTGTAGCTAACTACATGATTTAGCGGGGTTATTTACCCTCATTGTAGCTAACTACATGATTTAGCGCGGTTATTTACCCTCATTGTAGCTAACTACATGATTTAGTGGGGTTATTTACCCTCATTGTGGCTAACTCCATGATTTAGCGGGGTTATTTACCCTCATTGTAGCTAACTACATGATTTAGCGGGGTTATTTACCCTCATTGTAGCTAACTACATGATTTAGCAGGGTTATTTACCCTCATTGTAGCTAACTACGTGATTTAGCGGGGTTATTTACCCTCATTGTAGCTAACTACATGATTTAGCGGGGTTATTTACCCTCATTGTAGCTAACTACATGATTTGGCGGGGTTATTTACCCTCATTGTAGCTAACTACATGATTTAGCGGGGTTATTTACCCTCATTGTAGCTAACTACATGATTTAGCAGGGTTATTGACCTTCATTGTAGCTAACTACATGATTTAGCGGGGTTATGTACCCCCATTGTAGCTAACTACATGATTTAGCGGGGTTATTTACCCTTATTGTAGCTAACTACATGATTTAGCGGGGTTATTTACCTTCATTGTAGCTAACTACATGATTTAGCGGGGTTATTTACCTTAATTGTAGCTAACTTCATGATTTAGCGGGGTTATTTACCCTCATTGTAGCTAACTACATGATGTGGCAGGGTTATTTACCCTCATTGTAGCTAACTACATGATTTAGTGGGGTTATTTACCTTCATTGTAGCTAACTACATGATTTAGTGGGGTTATTTACCTTCATTGTAGATAACTACATGATTTAGAGGGGTTATTTACCCTCATTGTAGCTAACTACATGATGTGGCGGGGTTATTTACCCTTATTGTAGCTAACTACATGATTTAGTGGGGTTACTTACCTTCATTGTAGCTAACTACATGATTTAGCGGGGTTGTTTACCCTCATTGTAGCTAACTACATGATGTGGCGGGGTTATTTACCCTCATTGTAGCTAACTACATGATTTAGCGGGGTTATTTACCCTCATTGTAGCTAACTACATGATTTAGCGGGGTTATTTACCTTCATTGTAGCTAACTACATGATTTGATGGGGATATTTACCCTCATTGTAGCTAACTACATGATTTAGCGGGGTTATTTACCCTCATTGTAGCTAACTACATGATTTAGCGGGGTTATTTACCCTCATTGTAGCTAACTACATGATTTAGCGGGGTTATTTACCTTCATTGTCGCTAACTACATGATTTGATGGGGATATTTACCCTCATTGTAGCTAACTACATGATTTAGCGGGGTTATTTACCCTCATTGTAGCTAACTACGTGATTTAGCGGGGTTATTTACCCTCATTGTAGCTAACTACATGATTTAGCAGGGTTATTTACGCTCATTGTAGCTAACTACATGATTTAGCGGGGTTATTTACCCTCATTGTAGCTAACTACATGATTTAGTGGGGTTATTTACCCTCATTGTAGCTAACTACATGATTTAGCGGGGTTATTTACCCTCATTGTAGCTAACTACATGATTTAGCGGGGTTATTTACCCTCATTGTCGCTAACTACATGATTTAGCGGGGTTATTTACCTTCATTGTAGCTAACTACATGATTTGGCGGGGTTATTTACCCTTATTGTAGCTAACTACATGATTTAGCGGGGTTATGTACCCTCATTGTAGCTAACTACATGATTTAGCGGGGTTATCTACCCTCATTGTAGCTAACTACATGATTTGGCGGGGTTATTTACCCTCATTGTAGCTAACTACATGATTTATCGGGGTTATTTACCCCCATTGTAGCTAACTACATTATTTAGCGGGGTTATTTACCCTCATTGTAGCTAACTACATGATTTAGCGGGGTTATTTACCCTCATTGTAGCTAACTACATGATTTGGCGAGGTTATTTACCCTCATTGTAGCTAACTACATGATTTAGCGGGGTTATTTAACTTCATTGTAGCTAACTACATGATTTGGCGAGGTTATTTACCCTCATTGTAGCTAACTACATGATTTAGCGGGGTTATTTACCCTCATTGTAGCTAACTACATGATTTAGCAGGGTTATTTACCCTCATTGTAGCTAACTACATGATTTGGCGAGGTTATTTACCCTCATTGTAGCTAACTACATGATTTGGTGGAGTTATTTACCCTCATTGTAGCTAACTACATGATTTAGCGGGGTTATTTACCCTCATTATAGCGAACTACATCATTTAACGGGGTTATTTACCCTCATTGTAGCTAACTACATGATTTAGCGGGGTTATTTACCCTCATTGTAGCTAACTACATGATTTAGTGGGGTTATTTACCCTCATTGTAGCTAACTACATGATGTGGCGGGGTTATTTACCCTCATTGTAGCTAACTACATGATTTAGTGGGGTTATTTACCTTCATTGTAGCTAACTACATGATTTAGTGGGGTTATTTACCTTCATTGTAGATAACTACATGATTTAGAGGGGTTATTTACCCTCATTGTAGCTAACTACATGATGTGGCGGGGTTATTTACCCTTATTGTAGCTAACTACATGATTTAGTGGGGTTACTTACCTTCATTGTAGCTAACTACATGATTTAGCGGGGTTGTTTACCCTCATTGTAGCTAACTACATGATTTAGCAGGGTTATTTACCTTCATTGTAGCTAACTACATGATTTAGCGGGGTTATTTACCCTCATTGTAGCTAACTACATGATTTAGCGGGGTTATTTATCCTTATTGTAGCTAACTACATGATTTAGCGGGGTTATTTACCTTCATTGTAGCTAACTACATGATTTAGCGGGGTTATTTACCCTCATTGTAGCTAACTACATGATTTGGCGGGGTTATTTACCCTCATTGTAGCTAACTACATGATTTAGCGGGGTTATTTACCCTCATTGTAGCTAACTGCATGATTTAGCGGGGTTATTTACCCTCATTGTAGCTAACTACATGATTTAGCGGGGTTATTTACCTTCATTGTAGCTAACTACATGATTTAGAGGGGTTATTTACCCTCATTGTAGCTAACTACATGATTTAGTGGGGTTATTTACCCTCATTGTAGCTAACTACATGATTTAGCGGGGTTATTTACCCTCATTGTAGCTAACTACATGATTTAGCGGGGTTATTTACCCTCATTGTCGCTAACTACATGATTTAGCGGGGTTATTTACCTTCATTGTAGCTAACTACATGATTTGGCAGGGTTATTTACCCTCATTGTAGCTAACTACATGATTTAGCGGGGTTATGTACCCTCATTGTAGTAACTACATGATTTAGTGGGGTTATCTACCCTCATTGTAGCTAACTACATGATTTGGCGGGGTTATTTACCCTCATTGTAGCTAACTACATGATTTAGCGGGGTTATTTACCCCCATTGTAGATAACTACATGATTTAGAGGGGTTATTTACCCTCATTGTAGCTAACTACATGATGTGGCGGGGTTATTTACCCTTATTGTAGCTAACTACATGATTTAGTGGGGTTACTTACCTTCATTGTAGCTAACTACATGATTTAGCGGGGTTGTTTACCCTCACTGTAGCTAACTACATGATGTGGCGGGGTTATTTACCCTCATTGTAGCTAACTACATGATTTAGCGGGGTTATTTACCCTCATTGTAGCTAACTACATGATTTAGCGGGGTTATTTACCTTCATTGTAGCTAACTACATGATTTGATGGGGATATTTACCCTCATTGTAGCTAACTACATGATTTAGCCGGGTTATTTACCCTCATTGTAGCTAACTACGTGATTTAGCGGGGTTATTTACCCTCATTGTAGCTAACTACATGATTTAGCGGGGTTATTTACCCTCATTGTAGCTAACTACATGATTTGGCGGGGTTATTTACCCTTATTGTAGCTAACTACATGATTTAGCGGGGTTATGTACCCTCATTGTAGCTAACTACATGATTTAGCGGGGTTATCTACCCTCATTGTAGCTAACTACATGATTTGGCGGGGTTATTTACCCTCATTGTAGCTAACTACATGATTTATCGGGGTTATTTACCCCCATTGTAGCTAACTACATGATTTAGCGGGGTTATTTACCCTCATTGTAGCTAACTACATGATTTAGCGGGGTTATTTACCCTCATTGTAGCTAACTACATGATTTGGCGAGGTTATTTACCCTCATTGTAGCTAACTACATGATTTAGCGGGGTTATTTAACTTCATTGTAGCTAACTACATGATTTGGCGAGGTTATTTACCCTCATTGTAGCTAACTACATGATTTAGCGGGGTTATTTACCCTCATTGTAGCTAACTACATGATTTAGCGGGGTTATTTACCCTCATTGTAGCTAACTACATGATTTGGCGAGGTTATTTACCCTCATTGTAGCTAACTACATGATTTGGTGGAGTTATTTACCCTCATTGTAGCTAACTACATGATTTAGCGGGGTTATTTACCCTCATTATAGCGAACTACATCATTTAACGGGGTTATTTACCCTCATTGTAGCTAACTACATGATTTAGCGGGGTTATTTACCCTCATTGTAGCTAACTACATGATTTAGTGGGGTTATTTACCCTCATTGTAGCTAACTACATGATGTGGCGGGGTTATTTACCCTCATTGTAGCTAACTACATGATTTAGTGGGGTTATTTACCTTCATTGTAGCTAACTACATGATTTAGCGGGGTTATTTACCCTCATTGTAGCTAACTACATGATTTAGCGGGGTTATTTACCCTCATTGTAGCTAACTACATGATTTAGTGGGGTTATTTACCCTCATTGTAGCTAACTACATGATTTATCGGGGTTATTTACCCTCATTGTAGCTAACTACATGATTTGGTGGGGTTATTTACCCTCATTGTAGCGAACTACATGATTTGGCGGGGTTATTTACCCTCATTGTAGCTAACTACATGATTTAGTGGGGTTATTTACCCTCATTGTAGCTAACTACATGATTTAGCGGGGTTATTTACCTTCATTGTAGTAGCTAACTACATGATTTAGCGGGGTTACTTACCCTCATTGTAGCTAACTACATGATTTAGTGGGGTTATTTACCCTCATTGTAGCTCACTACATGATTTGGTGGGGTTATTTACCCTCATTGTAGCGAACTACATGATTTGGCGGGGTTATTTACCTTCATTGTAGCTAACTACATGATTTAGCGGGGTTATTTACCCTCATTGTAGCTAACTACATGATTTAGCGGGGTTATTTACCCTCATTGTAGCTAACTACATGATTTAGTGGGGTTATTTACCCTCATTGTAGCTAACTACATGATTTATCGGGGTTATTTACCCTCATTGTAGCTAAGTACATGATTTAGCGGGGTTATTTACCCTCATTGTAGCGAACTACATGATTTGGCGGGGTTATTTACCCTCATTGTAGCTAACTACATGATTTAGTGGGGTTATTTACCCTCATTGTAGCTAACTACATGATTTGGCAGGGTTATTTACCCTCATTGTAGCTAACTACATGATTTGGTGGGGTTATTTACCCTCATTGAAGCGAACTACATGATTTGGCAGGGTTATTTACCCTCATTGGAGCTAACTACATGATTTAGTGGGGTTATTTACCCTCATTGTAGCTAACTACATGATTTATTGGGGTTATTTACCCTCATTGTAGCTAACTACATGATTTAGTGGGGTTATTTACCCTCATTGTAGCTAACTACATGATTTAGCAGGGTTATTTACCCTCATTGTAGCTAACAACATGATTTGCTGGGGTTATTTACCCTCATTGTGGCTAACTACATGATTTGGTGGGGTTATTTACCCTCATTGTAGCGAACTACATGATTTGGCGGGGTTGTTTACCTTCATTGTAGCTAACTACATGATTTAGCGGGGTTATTTACCCTCATTGTAGCTAACTACATGATTTAGCGGGGTTATTTACCCGCATTGTAGCTAACTACATGATTTGGCGGGGTTATTTACCTTCATTGTAGCTAACTACATGATTTAGGGGGGTTATTTACCCTCATTGTAGCGAACTACATGATTTGGTGGGGTTATTTACCCTCATTGTAGCTAAGTACATGATTTAGCGGGGTTATTTACCCTCATTGTAGCTAACTACATGATTTGGCGGGGTTATTTACCTTCATTGTAGCTAACTACATGATTTAGCGGGGATATTTACCCTCATTGTAGCTAACTCCATGATTTAGCGGGGTTATTTACCCGCATTGTAGCTAACTACATGATTTAGTGGGGTTATTTACCCTCATTGTAGCTAACTACATGATTTAGCGGGGTTATTTTCCGTCATTGTAGCTAACTACATGATTTAGTGGGGTTATTTACCCTCATTGTAGCTAACTACATGATTTATCGGGGTTATTTACCCTCATTGTAGCTAACTACATGATTTGGTGGGGTTATTTACCCTCATTGTAGCGAACTACATGATTTGGCAGGGTTATTTACCTTCATTGTAGCTAACTACATGATTTAGTGGGGTTATTTACCCTCATTGTAGCTAACTACTTGATTTAGTGGGGTTATTTACCCTCATTGTAGCTAACTACATGATTTAGCGGGGTTATTTGCCCTCATTGTAGCTAACTACATGATTTGGTGGGGTTATTTACCCTCATTGTAGCGAACTACATGATTTAGCGGGGTTATTTACCCTCATTGTAGCTAACTACATGATTTAGCGGGTTTATTTACCTTCATTGTAGCGAACTACATGATTTGGCGGGGTTATTTACCCTCATTGTAGCGAACTACATGATTTGGCGGGGTTATTTACCCTCATTGTAGCGAACTACATGATTTGGCGGGGTTATTTACCCTCATTGTAGCGAACTACATGATTTGGCGGGGTTATTTACCCTCATTGTAGCGAACTACATGATTTGGCGGGGTTATTTACCCTCATTGTAGCGAACTACATGATTTGGCGGGGTTATTTACCCTCATTGTAGCTAACTACATGATTTAGCGGGGTTATTTACCCTCATTGTAGCAAACTACATGATTTGGCGAGGTTATTTACCCTCATTGTAGCTAACTACATGATTTACCGGGGTTATTTACCCTCATTGTAGCTAACTACATGATTTAGTGGGGTTATTTACCCTCATTGTAGCTAAGTACATGATTTAGCGGTGTTATTTACACTCATTGTAGCTAACTACATGATTTAGCGGGGTTATTTACCCTCATTGTAGCTAACTACATGATTTAGCGGGGTTATTTACCCTCATTGTAGCTAACTACATGATTTAGCGGGGTTATTTACCCTCATTGTAGCTAACTACATGATTTGGCGAGGTTATTTCCCTCATTGAAGCTAACTACATGATTTAGCGGGGTTATTTACCTTCATTGTAGCTAACTCCATGATTTGGCAAGGTTATTTACCCTCATTGTAGCTAACTACATGATTTAGCGGGGTTATTTACCCTCATTGTAGCTAACTACATGATTTGGCGAGGTTATTTACCCTCATTGTAGCTAACTACATGATTTGGCGAGGTTATTTACCCTCATTGTAGCGAACTACATGATTTAGCGGGGTTATTTACCGTCATTGTAGCGAACTACATCATTTAGCGGGGTTATTTACCCTCATTGTAGCTAACTACATGATTTAGCGGGGTTATTTACCCTCATTGTAGCTAACTACATGATTTAGTGGGGTTATTTACCCTCATTGTAGCTAACTACATGATTTGGTGGGGTTATTTACCCTCATTGTAGCGAACTACATGATTTGGTGGGGTTATTTACCCTCATTGTAGCGAACTACATGATTTGGTGGGATCATTTACCCTCATTGTAGCTAACTACATGATTTGGTGGGGTTATTTACCCTCATTGTAGCTACCTACATGATTTAGTGGGGTTATTTACCCTCAATGTAGCTAACTACACGATTTGGTGGGGTTATTTACTCTCATTGTAGCTAACTA
Source organism: Myxine glutinosa (assembly GCF_964187855.1). Classification (NCBI taxonomy): domain Eukaryota; kingdom Metazoa; phylum Chordata; class Myxini; order Myxiniformes; family Myxinidae; genus Myxine; species Myxine glutinosa. The sequence continues at coordinate 134,954,135 of NC_136263.1, forward strand.
CATGATTTAGCGGGGTTATTTACCCTCATTGTAGCTAACTACATGATTTGGCGAGGTTATTTACCCTCATTGTAGCAAACTACATGATTTGGCGAGGTTATTTACCCTCATTGTAGCTAACTACATGATTTAGCGGGGTTATTTACCTTCATTGTAGCTAACTACATCATTTCGCAAGGTTATTTACCTTCATTGTAGCTAACTACATGATTTAGCGGGGTTATTTACCCTCATTGTAGCTAACTACATGATTTGGCGAGGTTATTTACCCTCATTGTAGCGAACTACATGATTTAGCGGGGTTATTTACCCTCATTGTAGCTAACTACATGATTTGGTGGGGTTATTTACCCTCATTGTAGCTACCTACATGATTTAGTGGGGTTATTTACCCTCAATGTAGCTAACTACACGATTTGGTGGGGTTATTTACCCTCATTGTAGCTAACTACATGATTTAGCGGGGTTATTTACCCTCATTGTAGCTAACTACATGATTTGGTGGGGTTATTTACCCTCATTGTAGCTACCTACATGATTTAGTGGGGTTATTTACCCTCAATGTAGCTAACTACACGATTTGGTGGGGTTATTTACCCTCATTGTAGCTAACTACATGATTTAGCGGGGTTATTTACCCTCATTGTAGCTAACTACATGATTTAGCGGGGTTATTTACCCTCATTGTAGCTAACTACATGATTTAGTGGGGTTATTTACTCTCATTGTAGCTAACTACATGATTTAGCGGGGTTATTTACCCTCATTGTAGCTAACTACATGATTTAGCGGGGTTATTTAACCTCATTGTAGCTAACTACATGATTTGGCGAGGTTATTTACCCTCATTGTAGCTAACTACATGATTTGGCGAGGTTATTTACCCTCATTGTAGCTAACTACATGATTTTGCCGGGTTATTTACCCTCATTGTAGCTAACTACATGATTTGGTGGGGTTATTTACCCTCATTGTAGCGAATTACATGATTTGGTGGGGTTATTACCCTCATTGTAGCTAACTACATGATTTAGTGGGGTAATTTACCCTCATTGTAGCTAACTACATGATTTAGCGGGGTTATTTACCTTCATTGTAGCTAACTACATGATTTAGCGGGGTTATTTACCCTCATTGTAGCTAACTACATGATTTAGTGGGGTTATTTACCCTCATTGAAGCTAACTACATGATTTAGCGGGGTTATTTACCCTCATTGTAGCTAACTACATGATTTAGCGGGGTTATTTACCCTCATTGTAGCTAACTACATGATTTAGTGGGGTTATTTACCCTCATTGTAGCTAACTACATGATTTATCGGGGTTATTTACCCTCTTTGTAGCTAAGTACATGATTTAGCGGGGTTATTTACCCTCATTGTAGCTAACTACATGATTTAGCGGGGTTATTTACCCTCATTGTAGCTAAGTACATGATTTAGCGGGGTTATTTACCCTCATTGTAGCTAACTACATGATTTAGCGGGGTTATTTACCCTCATTGTAGCTAACTACATGATTTAGCGGGGTTATTTACCTTCATTGTAGCTAACTACATGATTTAGTGGGGTTATTTACCCTCATTGTCGCTAACTACATGATTTAGCGGGGTTATTTACCCTCATTGTAGCTAACTACATGATTTGGTGGGGTTATTTACCCTCATTGTAGCGAACTACATGATTTGGCGGGGTTATTTACCTTCATTGTAGCTAACTACATGATTTAGCGGGGTTATTTACCCTCATTGTAGCTAACTACATGATTTAGCGGGGTTATTTACCCTCATTGTAGCTAACTACATGATTTAGTGGGGTTATTTACCCTCATTGTAGCTAAGTACATGATTTAGCGGGGTTATTTACCCTCATTGTAGCTAACTACATGATTTAGCGGGGTTATTTACCCTCATTGTAGCTAACTACATGATTTAGCGGGGTTATTTACCCTCAATGTAGCTAACTACATGATTTGGCGGGGTTATTTACCCTCATTGTAGCTAACTACATGATTTAGCGGGGTTATTTACCCTCATTGTAGCTAACTACATGATTTAGCGGGGTTATTTACCCTCATTGTAGCTAACTACATGATTTAGCAGGGTTATTTACCTTCATTGTAGCTAACTACATGATTTAGCGGGGTTATGTACCCCCATTGTAGCTAACTACATGATTTAGCAGGGTTATTTACCCTTATTGTAGCTAACTACATGATTTAGCGGGGTTATTTACCTTCATTGTAGCTAACTACATGATTTAGCGGGGTTATTTACCTTAATTGTAGCTAACTACATGATTTAGCGGGGTTATTTACCCTCATTGTAGCTAACTACATGATGTGGCGGGGTTATTTACCCTCATTGTAGCTAACTACATGATTTAGTGGGGTTATTTACCTTCATTGTAGCTAACTACATGATTTAGTGGGGTTATTTACCTTCATTGTAGATAACTACATGATTTAGAGGGGTTATTTACCCTCATTGTAGCTAACTACATGATGTGGCGGGGTTATTTACCCTTATTGTAGCTAACTACATGATTTAGTGGGGTTACTTACCTTCATTGTAGCTAACTACATGATTTAGCGGGGTTGTTTACCCTCATTGTAGCTAACTACATGATGTGGCGGGGTTATTTAGCCTCATTGTAGCTAACTACATGATTTAGCGGGGTTATTTACCCTCATTGTAGCTAACTACATGATTTAGCGGGGTTTTTACCTTCATTGCAGCTAACTACATGATGTGGCGGGGTTATTTACCTTCATTGTAGCTAACTACATGATTTAGCGGGGTTATTTACCCTCATTGTAGCTAACTACATGATTTAGTGGGGTTATTTACCCTCATTGTAGCTAACTACATGATTTAGCGGGGTTATTTACCCTCATTGTAGCTAACTACATGATTTAGCGGGGTTATTTACCCTCATTGTAGCTAACTACATGATTTAGTGGGGTTATTTACCCTCATTGTAGCTAACTACATGATTTATCGGGGTTATTTACCCTCTTTGTAGCTAAGTACATGATTTAGCGGGGTTATTTACCCTCATTGTAGCTAACTACATGATTTAGCGGGGTTATTTACCCTCATTGTAGCTAAGTACATGATTTAGCGGGGTTATTTACCCTCATTGTAGCTAAGTACATGATTTAGCGGGGTTATTTAACCTCATTGTAGCTAACTACATGATTTAGCGGGGTTATTTACCTTCATTGTAGCTAACTACATGATTTAGTGGGGTTATTTACCCTCATTGTAGCTAACTACATGATTTAGCGGGGTTATTTACCCTCATTGTAGCTAACTACATGATTTGGTGGGGTTATTTACCCTCATTGTAGCGAACTACATGATTTGGCGGGGTTATTTACCTTCATTGTAGCTAACTACATGATTTAGCGGGGTTATTTACCCTCATTGTAGCTAACTATATGATTTAGCGGGGTTATTTACCCTCATTGTAGCTAACTACATGATTTAGTGGGGTTATTTACCCTCATTGTAGCTAAGTACATGATTTAGCGGGGTTATTTACCCTCATTGTAGCTAACTACATGATTTAGCGGGGTTATTTACCCTCATTGTAGCTAACTACATGATTTAGCGGGGTTATTTACCCTCATTGTAGCTAACTACATGATTTAGCGCGGTTATTTACCCTCATTGTAGCTAACTACATGATTTAGTGGGGTTATTTACCCTCATTGTGGCTAACTCCATGATTTAGCGGGGTTATTTACCCTCATTGTAGCTAACTACATGATTTAGCGGGGTTATTTACCCTCATTGTAGCTAACTACATGATTTAGCAGGGTTATTTACCCTCATTGTAGCTAACTACGTGATTTAGCGGGGTTATTTACCCTCATTGTAGCTAACTACATGATTTAGCGGGGTTATTTACCCTCATTGTAGCTAACTACATGATTTGGCGGGGTTATTTACCCTCATTGTAGCTAACTACATGATGTGGCAGGGTTATTTACCCTCATTGTAGCTAACTACATGATTTAGCGGGGTTATTTACCCTCATTGTAGCTAACTACATGATTTAGCAGGGTTATTGACCTTCATTGTAGCTAACTACATGATTTAGCGGGGTTATGTACCCCCATTGTAGCTAACTACATGATTTAGCGGGGTTATTTACCCTTATTGTAGCTAACTACATGATTTAGCGGGGTTATTTACCTTCATTGTAGCTAACTACATGATTTAGCGGGGTTATTTACCTTAATTGTAGCTAACTACATGATTTAGCGGGGTTATTTACCCTCATTGTAGCTAACTACATGATGTGGCAGGGTTATTTACCCTCATTGTAGCTAACTACATGATTTAGTGGGGTTATTTACCTTCATTGTAGCTAACTACATGATTTAGTGGGGTTATTTACCTTCATTGTAGATAACTACATGATTTAGAGGGGTTATTTACCCTCATTGTAGCTAACTACATGATGTGGCGGGGTTATTTACCCTTATTGTAGCTAACTACATGATTTAGTGGGGTTACTTACCTTCATTGTAGCTAACTACATGATTTAGCGGGGTTGTTTACCCTCATTGTAGCTAACTACATGATGTGGCGGGGTTATTTACCCTCATTGTAGCTAACTACATGATTTAGCGGGGTTATTTACCCTCATTGTAGCTAACTACATGATTTAGCGGGGTTATTTACCTTCATTGTAGCTAACTACATGATTTGATGGGGATATTTACCCTCATTGTAGCTAACTACATGATTTAGCGGGGTTATTTACCCTCATTGTAGCTAACTACGTGATTTAGCGGGGTTATTTACCCTCATTGTAGCTAACTACATGATTTAGCGGGGTTATTTACGCTCATTGTAGCTAACTACATGATTTAGCGGGGTTATTTACCCTCATTGTAGCTAACTACATGATTTAGTGGGGTTATTTACCCTCATTGTAGCTAAGTACATGATTTAGCGGGGTTATTTACCCTCATTGTAGCTAACTACATGATTTAGCGGGGTTATTTACCCTCATTGTCGCTAACTACATGATTTAGCGGGGTTATTTACCTTCATTGTAGCTAACTACATGATTTGGCGGGGTTATTTACCCTTATTGTAGCTAACTACATGATTTAGCGGGGTTATGTACCCTCATTGTAGCTAACTACATGATTTGGCGGTGATATTTACCCTCATTGTAGCTAACTACATGATTTAGTGGGGTTATTTACCCTCATTGTAGCTAACTACATGATTTGGCGGGGTTATTTACCCTCATTGTAGCTAACTACATGATTTGGTGGGGTTATTTACCCTCATTTTAGCTAACTACATGATTTGGTGGGGTTATTTACCCTCATTGAAGCGAACTACATGATTTGGCGGGGTTATTTACCCTCATTGTAGCTAACTACATGATTTAGTGGGGTTATTTACCCTCATTGTAGCTAACTACATGATTTAGCGGGGTCATTTACCCTCATTGTAGCTAACTACATGATTTGGTGGGGTTATTTACCCTCATTGTAGCTAACTACATGATTTGGTGGGGTTATTTACCCTCATTGTAGCGAACTACATGATTTGGCGGGGTTATTTACCTTCATTATAGCTAACTACATGATTTAGCGGGGTTATTTACCCTCATTGTAGCTAACTACATGATTTAGCGGGGTTATTTACCCTCATTGTAGCTAACTACATGATTTGGCGGGGTTATTTACCCTCATTGTAGCTAACTACATGATTTAGCGGGGTTATTTACCCTCATTGTAGCTAACTACATGATTTAGCGGGGTTATTTATCCTCATTGTAGCTAACTACATGATTTGGCGGGGTTATTTACCCTCATTGTAGCTAAGTACATGATTTAGCGGGGTTATTTACCCTCATTGTAGCTAACTACATGATTTGGCGGGGTTATTTACCTTCATTGTAGCTAACTACATGATTTAGCGGGGTTATTTACCCTCATTGTAGCTAACTCCATGATTTAGCGGGGTTATTTACCCACATTGTAGCTAACTACATGATTTAGTGGGGTTATTTACCCTTATTGTAGCTAACTACATGATTTAGCGGGGTTATTTTCCCTCATTGTAGCAAACTACATTATTTCGTGGGGTTATTTACCCTCATTGTAGCTAACTACATGATTTAGCGGGGTTATTTACCCTCATTGTAGCTAACTACATGATTTGGTGGGGTTATTTACCCTCATTGTCGCGAACTACATGATTTGGCAGGGTTATTTACCTTCATTGTAGCTAACGACATGATTTAGCGGGGTTATTTACCCTCATTGTAGCTAACTACATGATTTAGTGGGGTTATTTACCCTCATTGTAGCTAACCACATGATTTAACGGGGTTATTTACCCTCATTGTAGCTAACTACATGATTTGGTGGGGTTATTTACCCTCATTGTAGCGAACTACATGATTTGGCGGGGTTATTTACCCTCATTGTAGCTAACTACATGATTTAGCGGGGTTATTTACCTTCATTGTAGCGAACTACATGATTTGGCGGGGTTATTTACCCTCATTGTAGCAAACTACATGATTTGGCGGAGTTATTTACCCTCATTGTAGCTAACTACATGATTTGGCGGGGTAATTTACCCTCATTGTAGCGAACTACATGATTTGGCGGGGTTATTTACCCTCATTGTAGCGAACTACATGATTTGGCGGGGTTATTTACCCTCATTGCAGCTAACTACATGATTTAGCGGGGTTATTTACCCTCATTGTAGCGAACTACATGATTTGGCGAGGTTATTTACCCTCATTGTAGCTAACTACATGATTTAGCGGGGTTATTTACCCTCATTGTAGCTAACTACATGATTTAGTGGGGTTATTTACCCTCATTGTAGCTAAGTACATGATTTAGCGGGGTTATTTACCCTCATTGGAGCTAACTACATGATTTAGCGGGGTTATTTGCCCTCATTGTAGGTAACTACATGATTTAGCGGGGTTATTTTCCCTCATTGAAGCTAACTACATGATTTAGCGGGGTTATGTACCCCCATTGTAGCTAACTACATGATTTAGCAGGGTTATTTACCCTTATTGTAGCTAACTACATGATTTAGCGGGGTTATTTACCTTCATTGTAGCTAACTACATGATTTAGCGGGGTTATTTACCTTAATTGTAGCTAACTACATGATTTAGCGGGGTTATTTACCCTCATTGTAGCTAACTACATGATGTGGCGGGGTTATTTACCCTCATTGTAGCTAACTACATGATTTAGTGGGGTTATTTACCTTCATTGTAGCTAACTACATGATTTAGTGGGGTTATTTACCTTCATTGTAGATAACTACATGATTTAGAGGGGTTATTTACCCTCATTGTAGCTAACTACATGATGTGGCGGGGTTATTTACCCTTATTGTAGCTAACTACATGATTTAGTGGGGTTACTTACCTTCATTGTAGCTAACTACATGATTTAGCGGGGTTGTTTACCCTCATTGTAGCTAACTACATGATGTGGCGGGGTTATTTAGCCTCATTGTAGCTAACTACATGATTTAGCGGGGTTATTTACCCTCATTGTAGCTAACTACATGATTTAGCGGGGTTTTTACCTTCATTGCAGCTAACTACATGATGTGGCGGGGTTATTTACCTTCATTGTAGCTAACTACATGATTTAGCGGGGTTATTTACCCTCATTGTAGCTAACTACATGATTTAGTGGGGTTATTTACCCTCATTGTAGCTAACTACATGATTTAACGGGGTTATTTACCCTCATTGTAGCTAACTACATGATTTAGCGGGGTTATTTACCCTCATTGTAGCTAACTACATGATTTAGTGGGGTTATTTACCCTCATTGTAGCTAACTACATGATTTATCGGGGTTATTTACCCTCTTTGTAGCTAAGTACATGATTTAGCGGGGTTATTTACCCTCATTGTAGCTAACTACATGATTTAGCGGGGTTATTTACCCTCATTGTAGCTAAGTACATGATTTAGCGGGGTTATTTACCCTCATTGTAGCTAAGTACATGATTTAGCGGGGTTATTTACCCTCATTGTAGCTAACTACATGATTTAGCGGGGTTATTTACCTTCATTGTAGCTAACTACATGATTTAGTGGGGTTATTTACCCTCATTGTAGCTAACTACATGATTTAGCGGGGTTATTTACCCTCATTGTAGCTAACTACATGATTTGGTGGGGTTATTTACCCTCATTGTAGCGAACTACATGATTTGGCGGGGTTATTTACCTTCATTGTAGCTAACTACATGATTTAGCGGGGTTATTTACCCTCATTGTAGCTAACTATATGATTTAGCGGGGTTATTTACCCTCATTGTAGCTAACTACATGATTTAGTGGGGTTATTTACCCTCATTGTAGCTAAGTACATGATTTAGCGGGGTTATTTACCCTCATTGTAGCTAACTACATGATTTAGCGGGGTTATTTACCCTCATTGTAGCTAACTACATGATTTAGCGGGGTTATTTACCCTCATTGTAGCTAACTACATGATTTAGCGCGGTTATTTACCCTCATTGTAGCTAACTACATGATTTAGTGGGGTTATTTACCCTCATTGTGGCTAACTCCATGATTTAGCGGGGTTATTTACCCTCATTGTAGCTAACTACATGATTTAGCGGGGTTATTTACCCTCATTGTAGCTAACTACATGATTTAGCAGGGTTATTTACCCTCATTGTAGCTAACTACGTGATTTAGCGGGGTTATTTACCCTCATTGTAGCTAACTACATGATTTAGCGGGGTTATTTACCCTCATTGTAGCTAACTACATGATTTGGCGGGGTTATTTACCCTCATTGTAGCTAACTACATGATTTAGCGGGGTTATTTACCCTCATTGTAGCTAACTACATGATTTAGCAGGGTTATTGACCTTCATTGTAGCTAACTACATGATTTAGCGGGGTTATGTACCCCCATTGTAGCTAACTACATGATTTAGCGGGGTTATTTACCCTTATTGTAGCTAACTACATGATTTAGCGGGGTTATTTACCTTCATTGTAGCTAACTACATGATTTAGCGGGGTTATTTACCTTAATTGTAGCTAACTACATGATTTAGCGGGGTTATTTACCCTCATTGTAGCTAACTACATGATGTGGCAGGGTTATTTACCCTCATTGTAGCTAACTACATGATTTAGTGGGGGTATTTACCTTCATTGTAGCTAACTACATGATTTAGTGGGGTTATTTACCTTCATTGTAGATAACTACATGATTTAGAGGGGTTATTTACCCTCATTGTAGCTAACTACATGATGTGGCGGGGTTATTTACCCTTATTGTAGCTAACTACATGATTTAGTGGGGTTACTTACCTTCATTGTAGCTAACTACATGATTTAGCGGGGTTGTTTACCCTCATTGTAGCTAACTACATGATGTGGCGGGGTTATTTACCCTCATTGTAGCTAACTACATGATTTAGCGGGGTTATTTACCCTCATTGTAGCTAACTACATGATTTAGCGGGGTTATTTACCTTCATTGTAGCTAACTACATGATTTGATGGGGATATTTACCCTCATTGTAGCTAACTACATGATTTAGCGGGGTTATTTACCCTCATTGTAGCTAACTACATGATTTAGCGGGGTTATTTACCCTCATTGTAGCTAACTACATGATTTAGCGGGGTTATTTACCTTCATTGTAGCTAACTACATGATTTGATGGGGATATTTACCCTCATTGTAGCTAACTACATGATTTAGCGGGGTTATTTACCCTCATTGTAGCTAACTACGTGATTTAGCGGGGTTATTTACCCTCATTGTAGCTAACTACATGATTTAGCAGGGTTATTTACGCTCATTGTAGCTAACTACATGATTTAGCGGGGTTATTTACCCTCATTGTAGCTAACTACATGATTTAGTGGGGTTATTTACCCTCATTGTAGCTAACTACATGATTTAGCGGGGTTATTTACCCTCATTGTAGCTAACTACATGATTTAGCGGGGTTATTTACCCTCATTGTCGCTAACTACATGATTTAGCGGGGTTATTTACCTTCATTGTAGCTAACTACATGATTTGGCGGGGTTATTTACCCTTATTGTAGCTAACTACATGATTTAGCGGGGTTATGTACCCTCATTGTAGCTAACTACATGATTTAGCGGGGTTATCTACCCTCATTGTAGCTAACTACATGATTTGGCGGGGTTATTTACCCTCATTGTAGCTAACTACATGATTTATCGGGGTTATTTACCCCCATTGTAGCTAACTACATGATTTAGCGGGGTTATTTACCCTCATTGTAGCTAACTACATGATTTAGCGGGGTTATTTACCCTCATTGTAGCTAACTACATGATTTGGCGAGGTTATTTACCCTCATTGTAGCTAACTACATGATTTAGCGGGGTTATTTAACTTCATTGTAGCTAACTACATGATTTGGCGAGGTTATTTACCCTCATTGTAGCTAACTACATGATTTAGCGGGGTTATTTACCCTCATTGTAGCTAACTACATGATTTAGCAGGGTTATTTACCCTCATTGTAGCTAACTACATGATTTGGCGAGGTTATTTACCCTCATTGTAGCTAACTACATGATTTAGTGGGGTTATTTACCCTCATTGTAGCTAACTACATGATGTGGCGGGGTTATTTACCCTCATTGTAGCTAACTACATGATTTAGTGGGGTTATTTACCTTCATTGTTGCTAACTACATGATTTAGTGGGGTTATTTACCTTCATTGTAGATAACTACATGATTTAGAGGGGTTATTTACCCTCATTGTAGCTAACTACATGATGTGGCGGGGTTATTTACCCTTATTGTAGCTAACTACATGATTTAGTGGGGTTACTTACCTTCATTGTAGCTAACTACATGATTTAGCGGGGTTGTTTACCCTCATTGTAGCTAACTACATGATTTAGCAGGGTTATTTACCTTCATTGTAGCTAACTACATGATTTAGCGGGGTTATTTACCCTCATTGTAGCTAACTACATGATTTAGCGGGGTTATTTATCCTTATTGTAGCTAACTACATGATTTAGCGGGGTTATTTACCTTCATTGTAGCTAACTACATGATTTAGCGGGGTTATTTACCCTCATTGTAGCTAACTACATGATTTGGCGGGGTTATTTACCCTCATTGTAGCTAACTACATGATTTAGCGGGGTTATTTACCCTCATTGTAGCTAACTGCATGATTTAGCGGGGTTATTTACCCTCATTGTAGCTAACTACATGATTTAGCGGGGTTATTTACCTTCATTGTAGCTAACTACATGATTTAGAGGGGTTATTTACCCTCATTGTAGCTAACTACATGATTTAGTGGGGTTATTTACCCTCATTGTAGCTAACTACATGATTTAGCGGGGTTATTTACCCTCATTGTAGCTAACTACATGATTTAGCGGGGTTATTTACCCTCATTGTCGCTAACTACATGATTTAGCGGGGTTATTTACCTTCATTGTAGCTAACTACATGATTTGGCGGGGTTATTTACCCTCATTGTAGCTAACTACATGATTTAGCGGGGTTATGTACCCTCATTGTAGCTAACTACATGATTTAGTGGGGTTATCTACCCTCATTGTAGCTAACTACATGATTTGGCGGGGTTATTTACCCTCATTGTAGCTAACTACATGATTTAGCGGGGTTATTTACCCCCATTGTAGATAACTACATGATTTAGAGGGGTTATTTACCCTCATTGTAGCTAACTACATGATGTGGCGGGGTTATTTACCCTTATTGTAGCTAACTACATGATTTAGTGGGGTTACTTACCTTCATTGTAGCTAACTACATGATTTAGCGGGGTTGTTTACCCTCATTGTAGCTAACTACATGATGTGGCGGGGTTATTTACCCTTATTGTAGCTAACTACATGATTTAGCGGGGTTATTTACCCTCATTGTAGCTAACTACATGATTTAGCGGGGTTATTTACCTTCATTGTAGCTAACTACATGATTTGATGGGGATATTTACCCTCATTGTAGCTAACTACATGATTTAGCGGGGTTATTTACCCTCATTGTAGCTAACTACGTGATTTAGCGGGGTTATTTACCCTCATTGTAGCTAACTACATGATTTAGCGGGGTTATTTACCCTCATTGTAGCTAACTACATGATTTGGCGGGGTTATTTACCCTTATTGTAGCTAACTACATGATTTAGCGGGGTTATGTACCCTCATTGTAGCTAACTACATGATTTAGCGGGGTTATCTACCCTCATTGTAGCTAACTACATGATTTGGCGGGGTTATTTACCCTCATTGTAGCTAACTACATGATTTATCGGGGTTATTTACCCCCATTGTAGCTAACTACATGATTTAGCGGGGTTATTTACCCTCATTGTAGCTAACTACATGATTTAGCGGGGTTATTTACCCTCATTGTAGCTAACTACATGATTTGGCGAGGTTATTTACCCTCATTGTAGCTAACTACATGATTTAGCGGGGTTATTTAACTTCATTGTAGCTAACTACATGATTTGGCGAGGTTATTTACCCTCATTGTAGCTAACTACATGATTTAGCGGGGTTATTTACCCTCATTGTAGCTAACTACATGATTTAGCGGGGTTATTTACCCTCATTGTAGCTAACTACATGATTTGGCGAGGTTATTTACCCTCATTGTAGCTAACTACATGATTTGGTGGAGTTATTTACCCTCATTGTAGCTAACTACATGATTTAGCGGGGTTATTTACCCTCATTATAGCGAACTACATCATTTAACGGGGTTATTTACCCTCATTGTAGCTAACTACATGATTTAGCGGGGTTATTTACCCTCATTGTAGCTAACTACATGATTTAGTGGGGTTATTTACCCTCATTGTAGCTAACTACATGATGTGGCGGGGTTATTTACCCTCATTGTAGCTAACTACATGATTTAGTGGGGTTATTTACCTTCATTGTAGCTAACTACATGATTTAGTGGGGTTATTTACCTTCATTGTAGATAACTACATGATTTAGAGGGGTTATTTACCCTCATTGTAGCTAACTACATGATGTGGCGGGGTTATTTACCCTTATTGTAGCTAACTACATGATTTAGTGGGGTTACTTACCTTCATTGTAGCTAACTACATGATTTAGCGGGGTTGTTTACCCTCATTGTAGCTAACTACATGATTTAGCAGGGTTATTTACCTTCATTGTAGCTAACTACATGATTTAGCGGGGTTATTTACCCTCATTGTAGCTAACTACATGATTTAGCGGGGTTATTTATCCTTATTGTAGCTAACTACATGATTTAGCGGGGTTATTTACCTTCATTGTAGCTAACTACATGATTTAGCGGGGTTATTTACCCTCATTGTAGCTAACTACATGATTTGGCGGGGTTATTTACCCTCATTGTAGCTAACTACATGATTTAGCGGGGTTTATTTACCCTCATTGTAGCTAACTGCATGATTTAGCGGGTTATTTACCCTCATTGTAGCTAACTACATGATTTAGCGGGGTTATTTACCTTCATTGTAGCTAACTACATGATTTAGCGGGGTTATTTACCCTCATTGTAGCTAACTACATGATTTAGTGGGGTTATTTACCCTCATTGTAGCTAACTACATGATTTAGCGGGGTTATTTACCCTCATTGTAGCTAACTACATGATTTAGCGGGGTTATTTACCCTCATTGTCGCTAACTACATGATTTAGCGGGGTTATTTACCTTCATTGTAGCTAACTACATGATTTGGTGGGGTTATTTACCCTCATTGTAGCTAACTACATGATTTAGCGGGGTTATGTACCCTCATTGTAGCTAACTACATGATTTAGTGGGGTTATCTACCCTCATTGTAGCTAACTACATGATTTGGCGGGGTTATTTACCCTCATTGTAGCTAACTACATGATTTAGCGGGGTTATTTACCCCCATTGTAGATAACTACATGATTTAGAGGGGTTATTTACCCTCATTGTAGCTAACTACATGATGTGGCGGGGTTATTTACCCTTATTGTAGCTAACTACATGATTTAGTGGGGTTACTTACCTTCATTGTAGCTAACTACATGATTTAGCGGGGTTGTTTACCCTCATTGTAGCTAACTACATGATGTGGCGGGGTTATTTACCCTCATTGTAGCTAACTACATGATTTAGCGGGGTTATTTACCCTCATTGTAGCTAACTACATGATTTAGCGGGGTTATTTACCTTCATTGTAGCTAACTACATGATTTGATGGGGATATTTACCCTCATTGTAGCTAACTACATGATTTAGCGGGGTTATTTACCCTCATTGTAGCTAACTACGTGATTTAGCGGGGTTATTTACCCTCATTGTAGCTAACTACATGATTTAGCAGGGTTATTTACTCATTGTAGCTAACTACATGATTTAGCGGGGTTATTTACCCTCATTGTAGCTAACTACATGATTTAGTGGGGTTATTTACCCTCATTGTAGCTAACTACATGATTTAGCGGGGTTATTTACCCTCATTGTAGCTAACTACATGATTAACGGGGTTATTTACCCTCATTGTCGCTAACTACATGATTTAGCGGGGTTATTTACCTTCATTGTAGCTAACTACATGATTTGGCGGGGTTATTTACCCTTATTGTAGCTAACTACATGATTTAGCGGGGTTATGTACCCTCATTGTAGCTAACTACATGATTTAGCGGGGTTATCTACCCTCATTGTAGCTAACTACATGATTTGGCGGGGTTATTTACCCTCATTGTAGCTAACTACATGATTTATCGGGGTTATTTACCCCCATTGTAGCTAACTACATGATTTATCGGGGTTATTTACCCTCATTGTAGCTAACTACATGATTTAGCGGGGTTATTTACCCTCATTGTAGCTAACTACATGATTTGGCGAGGTTATTTACCCTCATTGTAGCTAACTACATGATTTAGCGGGGTTATTTACCTTCATTGTAGCTAACTACATGATTTGGCGAGGTTATTTACCCTCATTGTAGCTAACTACATGATTTAGCGGGGTTATTTACCCTCATTGTAGCTAACTACATGATTTAGCGGGGTTATTTACCCTCATTGTAGCTAACTACATGATTTGGCGAGGTTATTTACCCTCATTGTAGCTAACTACATGATTTGGTGGAGTTATTTACCCTCATTGTAGCTAACTACATGATTTAGCGGGGTTATTTACCCTCATTATAGCGAACTACATCATTTAACGGGGTTATTTACCCTCATTGTAGCTAACTACATGATTTAGCGGGGTTATTTACCCTCATTGTAGCTAACTACATGATTTAGTGGGGTTATTTACCCTCATTGTAGCTAACTACATGATGTGGCGGGGTTATTTACCCTCATTGTAGCTAACTACATGATTTAGTGGGGTTATTTACCTTCATTGTAGCTAACTACATGATTTAGTGGGGTTATTTACCTTCATTGTAGATAACTACATGATTTAGAGGGGTTATTTACCCTCATTGTAGCTAACTACATGATGTGGCGGGGTTATTTACCCTTATTGTAGCTAACTACATGATTTAGTGGGGTTACTTACCTTCATTGTAGCTAACTACATGATTTAGCGGGGTTGTTTACCCTCATTGTAGCTAACTACATGATTTAGCAGGGTTATTTACCTTCAT
Source organism: Myxine glutinosa (assembly GCF_964187855.1). Classification (NCBI taxonomy): domain Eukaryota; kingdom Metazoa; phylum Chordata; class Myxini; order Myxiniformes; family Myxinidae; genus Myxine; species Myxine glutinosa. Next base: position 134,969,820 of record NC_136263.1, read on the forward strand.
TGTAGCTAACTACATGATTTAGCGGGGTTATTTACCCTCATTGTAGCTAACTACATGATTTAGCGGGGTTATTTATCCTTATTGTAGCTAACTACATGATTTAGCGGGGTTATTTACATTCATTGTAGCTAACTACATGATTTAGCGGGGTTATTTACCCTCATTGTAGCTAACTACATGATTTGGCGGGGTTATTTACCCTCATTGTAGCTAACTACATGATTTAGCGGGGTTATTTACCCTCATTGTAGCTAACTGCATGATTTAGCGGGGTTATTTACCCTCATTGTAGCTAACTACATGATTTAGCGGGGTTATTTACCTTCATTGTAGCTAACTACATGATTTAGCGGGGTTATTTACCCTCATTGTAGCTAACTACATGATTTAGTGGGGTTATTTACCCTCATTGTAGCTAACTACATGATTTAGCGGGGTTATTTACCCTCATTGTAGCTAACTACATGATTTAGCGGGGTTATTTACCCTCATTGTCGCTAACTACATGATTTAGCGGGGTTATTTACCTTCATTGTAGCTAACTACATGATTTGGCGGGGTTATTTACCCTCATTGTAGCTAACTACATGATTTAGCGGGGTTATGTACCCTCATTGTAGCTAACTACATGATTTAGTGGGGTTATCTACCCTCATTGTAGCTAACTACATGATTTGGCGGGGTTATTTACCCTCATTGTAGCTAACTACATGATTTAGCGGGGTTATTTACCCCCATTGTAGCTAACTACATGATTTAGCGGGGTTATTTACCCTCATTGTAGCTAACTACATGATTTAGCGGGGTTATTTACCCTCATTGTGGCTAACTACATGATTTGGCGAGGTTATTTACCCTCATTGTAGCTAACTACATGATTTAGCAGGGTTATTTACCTTCATTGTAGCTAACTACATGATTTGGCGAGGTTATTTACCCTCATTGTAGTTAACTACATGATTTAGCGGGGTTATTTACCCTTATTGTAGCTAACTACATGATTTGGCGAGGTTATTTACCCTCATTGTAGCTAACTACATGATTTGGTGGGGTTATTTACCCTCATTGTAGCTAACTACATGATTTAGCAGGGTTGTTTACCCTCATTGTAGCTAACTACATGATTTAGCAGGGTTATTTACGCTCATTGTAGCTAACTACATGATTTAGCGGGGTTATTTACCCTCATTGTAGCTAACTACATGATTTAGTGGGGTTATTTACCCTCATTGTAGCTAACTACATGATTTAGCGGGGTTATTTACCCTCATTGTAGCTAACTACATGATTTAGCGGGGTTATTTACCCTCATTGTCGCTAACTACATGATTTAGCGGGGTTATTTACCTTCATTGTAGCTAACTACATGATTTGGCGGGGTTATTTACCCTCATTGTAGCTAACTACATGATTTAGCGGGGTTATGTACCCTCATTGTAGCTAACTACATGATTTAGTGGGGTTATCTACCCTCATTGTAGCTAACTACATGATTTGGCGGGGTTATTTACCCTCATTGTAGCTAACTACATGATTTAGCGGGGTTATTTACCCCCATTGTAGCTAACTACATGATTTAGCGGGGTTATTTACCCTCATTGTAGCTAACTACATGATTTAGCGGGGTTATTTACCCTCATTGTAGCTAACTACATGATTTGGCGAGGTTATTTACCCTCATTGTAGCTAACTACATGATTTAGCGGGGTTATTTACCTTCATTGTAGCTAACTACATGATTTGGCGAGGTTATTTACCCTCATTGTAGTTAACTACATGATTTAGCGGGGTTATTTACCCTTATTGTAGCTAACTACATGATTTGGCGAGGTTATTTACCCTCATTGTAGCTAACTACATGATTTGGTGGGGTTATTTACCCTCATTGTAGCTAACTACATGATTTAGCGGGGTTATTTACCCTCATTGTAGCTAACTACATGATTTAGTGGGGTTATTTACCCTCATTGTAGCTAACTACATGATTTAGCAGGGTTATTTACCTTCATTGTAGCTAACTACATGATTTAGCGGGGTTATGTACCCCCATTGTAGCTAATTACATGATTTAGCAGGGTTATTTACCCTTATTGTAGCTAACTACATGATTTAGCGGGGTTATTTACCTTCATTGTAGCTAACTTCATGATTTAGCGGGGTTATTTACCTTAATTGTAGCTAACTACATGATTTAGCGGGGTTATTTACCCTCATTGTAGCTAACTACATGATGTGGCGGGGTTATTTACCCTCATTGTAGCTAACTACATGATTTAGTGGGGTTATTTACCTTCATTGTAGCTAACTACATGATTTAGTGGGGTTATTTACCTTCATTGTAGATAACTACATGATTTAGAGGGGTTATTTACCCTCATTGTAGCTAACTACATGATGTGGCGGGGTTATTTACCCTTATTGTAGCTAACTACATGATTTAGTGGGGTTACTTACCTTCATTGTAGCTAACTACATGATTTAGCGGGGTTGTTTACCCTCATTGTAGCTAACTACATGATGTGGCGGGGTTATTTAGCCTCATTGTAGCTAACTACATGATTTAGCGGGGTTATTTACCCTCATTGTAGCTAACTACATGATTTAGCGGGGTTTTTACCTTCATTGCAGCTAACTACATGATGTGGCGGGGTTATTTACCTTCATTGTAGCTAACTACATGATTTAGCGGGGTTATTTACCCTAATTGTAGCTAACTACATGATTTAGTGGGGTTATTTACCCTCATTGTAGCTAACTACATGATTTAGCGGGGTTATTTACCCTCATTGTAGCTAACTACATGATTTAGCGGGGTTATTTACCCTCATTGTAGCTAACTACATGATTTAGTGGGGTTATTTACCCTCATTGTAGCTAACTACATGATTTATCGGGGTTATTTACCCTCTTTGTAGCTAAGTACATGATTTAGCGGGGTTATTTACCCTCATTGTAGCTAACTACATGATTTAGCGGGGTTATTTACCCTCATTGTAGCTAAGTACATGATTTAGCGGGGTTATTTACCCTCATTGTAGCTAAGTACATGATTTAGCGGGGTTATTTACCCTCATTGTAGCTAACTACATGATTTAGCGGGGTTATTTACCTTCATTGTAGCTAACTACATGATTTAGTGGGGTTATTTACCCTCATTGTAGCTAACTACATGATTTAGCGGGGTTATTTACCCTCATTGTAGCTAACTACATGATTTGGTGGGGTTATTTACCCTCATTGTAGCGAACTACATGATTTGGCGGGGTTATTTACCTTCATTGTAGCTAACTACATGATTTAGCGGGGTTATTTACCCTCATTGTAGCTAACTACATGATTTGGCGGGGTTATTTACCCTCATTGCAGCTAACTACATGATTTAGCGGGGTTATTTACCCTCATTGTAGCGAACTACATGATTTGGCGAGGTTATTTACCCTCATTGTAGCTAACTACATGATTTAGCGGGGTTATTTACCCTCATTGTAGCTAACTACATGATTTAGTGGGGTTATTTACCCTCATTGTAGCTAAGTACATGATTTAGCGGGGTTATTTACCCTCATTGGAGCTAACTACATGATTTAGCGGGGTTATTTGCCCTCATTGTAGGTAACTACATGATTTAGCGGGGTTATTTTCCCTCATTGAAGCTAACTACATGATTTAGCGGGGTTATGTACCCCCATTGTAGCTAACTACATGATTTAGCAGGGTTATTTACCCTTATTGTAGCTAACTACATGATTTAGCGGGGTTATTTACCTTCATTGTAGCTAACTACATGATTTAGCGGGGTTATTTACCTTAATTGTAGCTAACTACATGATTTAGCGGGGTTATTTACCCTCATTGTAGCTAACTACATGATGTGGCGGGGTTATTTACCCTCATTGTAGCTAACTACATGATTTAGTGGGGTTATTTACCTTCATTGTAGCTAACTACATGATTTAGTGGGGTTATTTACCTTCATTGTAGATAACTACATGATTTAGAGGGGTTATTTACCCTCATTGTAGCTAACTACATGATGTGGCGGGGTTATTTACCCTTATTGTAGCTAACTACATGATTTAGTGGGGTTACTTACCTTCATTGTAGCTAACTACATGATTTAGCGGGGTTGTTTACCCTCATTGTAGCTAACTACATGATGTGGCGGGGTTATTTAGCCTCATTGTAGCTAACTACATGATTTAGCGGGGTTATTTACCCTCATTGTAGCTAACTACATGATTTAGCGGGGTTTTTACCTTCATTGCAGCTAACTACATGATGTGGCGGGGTTATTTACCTTCATTGTAGCTAACTACATGATTTAGCGGGGTTATTTACCCTCATTGTAGCTAACTACATGATTTAGTGGGGTTATTTACCCTCATTGTAGCTAACTACATGATTTAGCGGGGTTATTTACCCTCATTGTAGCTAACTACATGATTTAGCGGGGTTATTTACCCTCATTGTAGCTAACTACATGATTTAGTGGGGTTATTTACCCTCATTGTAGCTAACTACATGATTTATCGGGGTTATTTACCCTCTTTGTAGCTAAGTACATGATTTAGCGGGGTTATTTACCCTCATTGTAGCTAACTACATGATTTAGCGGGGTTATTTACCCTCATTGTAGCTAAGTACATGATTTAGCGGGGTTATTTACCCTCATTGTAGCTAAGTACATGATTTAGCGGGGTTATTTACCCTCATTGTAGCTAACTACATGATTTAGCGGGGTTATTTACCTTCATTGTAGCTAACTACATGATTTAGTGGGGTTATTTACCCTCATTGTAGCTAACTACATGATTTAGCGGGGTTATTTACCCTCATTGTAGCTAACTACATGATTTGGTGGGGTTATTTACCCTCATTGTAGCGAACTACATGATTTGGCGGGGTTATTTACCTTCATTGTAGCTAACTACATGATTTAGCGGGGTTATTTACCCTCATTGTAGCTAACTATATGATTTAGCGGGGTTATTTACCCTCATTGTAGCTAACTACATGATTTAGTGGGGTTATTTACCCTCATTGTAGCTAAGTACATGATTTAGCGGGGTTATTTACCCTCATTGTAGCTAACTACATGATTTAGCGGGGTTATTTACCCTCATTGTAGCTAACTACATGATTTAGCGGGGTTATTTACCCTCATTGTAGCTAACTACATGATTTAGCGCGGTTATTTACCCTCATTGTAGCTAACTACATGATTTAGTGGGGTTATTTACCCTCATTGTGGCTAACTCCATGATTTAGCGGGGTTATTTACCCTCATTGTAGCTAACTACATGATTTAGCGGGGTTATTTACCCTCATTGTAGCTAACTACATGATTTAGCAGGGTTATTTACCCTCATTGTAGCTAACTACGTGATTTAGCGGGGTTATTTACCCTCATTGTAGCTAACTACATGATTTAGCGGGGTTATTTACCCTCATTGTAGCTAACTACATGATTTGGCGGGGTTATTTACCCTCATTGTAGCTAACTACATGATTTAGCGGGGTTATTTACCCTCATTGTAGCTAACTACATGATTTAGCAGGGTTATTGACCTTCATTGTAGCTAACTACATGATTTAGCGGGGTTATGTACCCCCATTGTAGCTAACTACATGATTTAGCGGGGTTATTTACCCTTATTGTAGCTAACTACATGATTTAGCGGGGTTATTTACCTTCATTGTAGCTAACTACATGATTTAGCGGGGTTATTTACCTTAATTGTAGCTAACTACATGATTTAGCGGGGTTATTTACCCTCATTGTAGCTAACTACATGATGTGGCAGGGTTATTTACCCTCATTGTAGCTAACTACATGATTTAGTGGGGTTATTTACCTTCATTGTAGCTAACTACATGATTTAGTGGGGTTATTTACCTTCATTGTAGATAACTACATGATTTAGAGGGGTTATTTACCCTCATTGTAGCTAACTACATGATGTGGCGGGGTTATTTACCCTTATTGTAGCTAACTACATGATTTAGTGGGGTTACTTACCTTCATTGTAGCTAACTACATGATTTAGCGGGGTTGTTTACCCTCATTGTAGCTAACTACATGATGTGGCGGGGTTATTTACCCTCATTGTAGCTAACTACATGATTTAGCGGGGTTATTTACCCTCATTGTAGCTAACTACATGATTTAGCGGGGTTATTTACCTTCATTGTAGCTAACTACATGATTTGATGGGGATATTTACCCTCATTGTAGCTAACTACATGATTTAGCGGGGTTATTTACCCTCATTGTAGCTAACTACATGATTTAGCGGGGTTATTTACCCTCATTGTAGCTAACTACATGATTTAGCGGGGTTATTTACCTTCATTGTAGCTAACTACATGATTTGATGGGGATATTTACCCTCATTGTAGCTAACTACATGATTTAGCGGGGTTATTTACCCTCATTGTAGCTAACTACGTGATTTAGCGGGGTTATTTACCCTCATTGTAGCTAACTACATGATTTAGCAGGGTTATTTACGCTCATTGTAGCTAACTACATGATTTAGCGGGGTTATTTACCCTCATTGTAGCTAACTACATGATTTAGTGGGGTTATTTACCCTCATTGTAGCTAACTACATGATTTAGCGGGGTTATTTACCCTCATTGTAGCTAACTACATGATTTAGCGGGGTTATTTACCCTCATTGTCGCTAACTACATGATTTAGCGGGGTTATTTACCTTCATTGTAGCTAACTACATGATTTGGCGGGGTTATTTACCCTTATTGTAGCTAACTACATGATTTAGCGGGGTTATGTACCCTCATTGTAGCTAACTACATGATTTAGCGGGGTTATCTACCCTCATTGTAGCTAACTACATGATTTGGCGGGGTTATTTACCCTCATTGTAGCTAACTACATGATTTATCGGGGTTATTTACCCCCATTGTAGCTAACTACATGATTTAGCGGGGTTATTTACCCTCATTGTAGCTAACTACATGATTTAGCGGGGTTATTTACCCTCATTGTAGCTAACTACATGATTTGGCGAGGTTATTTACCCTCATTGTAGCTAACTACATGATTTAGCGGGGTTATTTAACTTCATTGTAGCTAACTACATGATTTGGCGAGGTTATTTACCCTCATTGTAGCTAACTACATGATTTAGCGGGGTTATTTACCCTCATTGTAGCTAACTACATGATTTAGCAGGGTTATTTACCCTCATTGTAGCTAACTACATGATTTGGCGAGGTTATTTACCCTCATTGTAGCTAACTACATGATTTAGTGGGGTTATTTACCCTCATTGTAGCTAACTACATGATGTGGCGGGGTTATTTACCCTCATTGTAGCTAACTACATGATTTAGTGGGGTTATTTACCTTCATTGTAGCTAACTACATGATTTAGTGGGGTTATTTACCTTCATTGTAGATAACTACATGATTTAGAGGGGTTATTTACCCTCATTGTAGCTAACTACATGATGTGGCGGGGTTATTTACCCTTATTGTAGCTAACTACATGATTTAGTGGGGTTACTTACCTTCATTGTAGCTAACTACATGATTTAGCGGGGTTGTTTACCCTCATTGTAGCTAACTACATGATTTAGCAGGGTTATTTACCTTCATTGTAGCTAACTACATGATTTAGCGGGGTTATTTACCCTCATTGTAGCTAACTACATGATTTAGCGGGGTTATTTATCCTTATTGTAGCTAACTACATGATTTAGCGGGGTTATTTACCTTCATTGTAGCTAACTACATGATTTAGCGGGGTTATTTACCCTCATTGTAGCTAACTACATGATTTGGCGGGGTTATTTACCCTCATTGTAGCTAACTACATGATTTAGCGGGGTTATTTACCCTCATTGTAGCTAACTGCATGATTTAGCGGGGTTATTTACCCTCATTGTAGCTAACTACATGATTTAGCGGGGTTATTTACCTTCATTGTAGCTAACTACATGATTTAGAGGGGTTATTTACCCTCATTGTAGCTAACTACATGATTTAGTGGGGTTATTTACCCTCATTGTAGCTAACTACATGATTTAGCGGGGTTATTTACCCTCATTGTAGCTAACTACATGATTTAGCGGGGTTATTTACCCTCATTGTCGCTAACTACATGATTTAGCGGGGTTATTTACCTTCATTGTAGCTAACTACATGATTTGGCGGGGTTATTTACCCTCATTGTAGCTAACTACATGATTTAGCGGGGTTATGTACCCTCATTGTAGCTAACTACATGATTTAGTGGGGTTATCTACCCTCATTGTAGCTAACTACATGATTTGGCGGGGTTATTTACCCTCATTGTAGCTAACTACATGATTTAGCGGGGTTATTTACCCCCATTGTAGATAACTACATGATTTAGAGGGGTTATTTACCCTCATTGTAGCTAACTACATGATGTGGCGGGGTTATTTACCCTTATTGTAGCTAACTACATGATTTAGTGGGGTTACTTACCTTCATTGTAGCTAACTACATGATTTAGCGGGGTTGTTTACCCTCATTGTAGCTAACTACATGATGTGGCGGGGTTATTTACCCTCATTGTAGCTAACTACATGATTTAGCGGGGTTATTTACCCTCATTGTAGCTAACTACATGATTTAGCGGGGTTATTTACCTTCATTGTAGCTAACTACATGATTTGATGGGGATATTTACCCTCATTGTAGCTAACTACATGATTTAGCGGGGTTATTTACCCTCATTGTAGCTAACTACGTGATTTAGCGGGGTTATTTACCCTCATTGTAGCTAACTACATGATTTAGCGGGGTTATTTACCCTCATTGTAGCTAACTACATGATTTGGCGGGGTTATTTACCCTTATTGTAGCTAACTACATGATTTAGCGGGGTTATGTACCCTCATTGTAGCTAACTACATGATTTAGCGGGGTTATCTACCCTCATTGTAGCTAACTACATGATTTGGCGGGGTTATTTACCCTCATTGTAGCTAACTACATGATTTATCGGGGTTATTTACCCCCATTGTAGCTAACTACATGATTTAGCGGGGTTATTTACCCTCATTGTAGCTAACTACATGATTTAGCGGGGTTATTTACCCTCATTGTAGCTAACTACATGATTTGGCGAGGTTATTTACCCTCATTGTAGCTAACTACATGATTTAGCGGGGTTATTTAACTTCATTGTAGCTAACTACATGATTTGGCGAGGTTATTTACCCTCATTGTAGCTAACTACATGATTTAGCGGGGTTATTTACCCTCATTGTAGCTAACTACATGATTTAGCGGGGTTATTTACCCTCATTGTAGCTAACTACATGATTTGGCGAGGTTATTTACCCTCATTGTAGCTAACTACATGATTTGGTGGAGTTATTTACCCTCATTGTAGCTAACTACATGATTTAGCGGGGTTATTTACCCTCATTATAGCGAACTACATCATTTAACGGGGTTATTTACCCTCATTGTAGCTAACTACATGATTTAGCGGGGTTATTTACCCTCATTGTAGCTAACTACATGATTTAGTGGGGTTATTTACCCTCATTGTAGCTAACTACATGATGTGGCGGGGTTATTTACCCTCATTGTAGCTAACTACATGATTTAGTGGGGTTATTTACCTTCATTGTAGCTAACTACATGATTTAGTGGGGTTATTTACCTTCATTGTAGATAACTACATGATTTAGAGGGGTTATTTACCCTCATTGTAGCTAACTACATGATGTGGCGGGGTTATTTACCCTTATTGTAGCTAACTACATGATTTAGTGGGGTTACTTACCTTCATTGTAGCTAACTACATGATTTAGCGGGGTTGTTTACCCTCATTGTAGCTAACTACATGATTTAGCAGGGTTATTTACCTTCATTGTAGCTAACTACATGATTTAGCGGGGTTATTTACCCTCATTGTAGCTAACTACATGATTTAGCGGGGTTATTTATCCTTATTGTAGCTAACTACATGATTTAGCGGGGTTATTTACCTTCATTGTAGCTAACTACATGATTTAGCGGGGTTATTTACCCTCATTGTAGCTAACTACATGATTTGGCGGGGTTATTTACCCTCATTGTAGCTAACTACATGATTTAGCGGGGTTATTTACCCTCATTGTAGCTAACTGCATGATTTAGCGGGGTTATTTACCCTCATTGTAGCTAACTACATGATTTAGCGGGGTTATTTACCTTCATTGTAGCTAACTACATGATTTAGCGGGGTTATTTACCCTCATTGTAGCTAACTACATGATTTAGTGGGGTTATTTACCCTCATTGTAGCTAACTACATGATTTAGCGGGGTTATTTACCCTCATTGTAGCTAACTACATGATTTAGCGGGGTTATTTACCCTCATTGTCGCTAACTACATGATTTAGCGGGGTTATTTACCTTCATTGTAGCTAACTACATGATTTGGCGGGGTTATTTACCCTCATTGTAGCTAACTACATGATTTAGCGGGGTTATGTACCCTCATTGTAGCTAACTACATGATTTAGTGGGGTTATCTACCCTCATTGTAGCTAACTACATGATTTGGCGGGGTTATTTACCCTCATTGTAGCTAACTACATGATTTAGCGGGGTTATTTACCCCCATTGTAGATAACTACATGATTTAGAGGGGTTATTTACCCTCATTGTAGCTAACTACATGATGTGGCGGGGTTATTTACCCTTATTGTAGCTAACTACATGATTTAGTGGGGTTACTTACCTTCATTGTAGCTAACTACATGATTTAGCGGGGTTGTTTACCCTCATTGTAGCTAACTACATGATGTGGCGGGGTTATTTACCCTCATTGTAGCTAACTACATGATTTAGCGGGGTTATTTACCCTCATTGTAGCTAACTACATGATTTAGCGGGGTTATTTACCTTCATTGTAGCTAACTACATGATTTGATGGGGATATTTACCCTCATTGTAGCTAACTACATGATTTAGCGGGGTTATTTACCCTCATTGTAGCTAACTACGTGATTTAGCGGGGTTATTTACCCTCATTGTAGCTAACTACATGATTTAGCAGGGTTATTTACTCATTGTAGCTAACTACATGATTTAGCGGGGTTATTTACCCTCATTGTAGCTAACTACATGATTTAGTGGGGTTATTTACCCTCATTGTAGCTAACTACATGATTTAGCGGGGTTATTTACCCTCATTGTAGCTAACTACATGATTAACGGGGTTATTTACCCTCATTGTCGCTAACTACATGATTTAGCGGGGTTATTTACCTTCATTGTAGCTAACTACATGATTTGGCGGGGTTATTTACCCTTATTGTAGCTAACTACATGATTTAGCGGGGTTATGTACCCTCATTGTAGCTAACTACATGATTTAGCGGGGTTATCTACCCTCATTGTAGCTAACTACATGATTTGGCGGGGTTATTTACCCTCATTGTAGCTAACTACATGATTTATCGGGGTTATTTACCCCCATTGTAGCTAACTACATGATTTATCGGGGTTATTTACCCTCATTGTAGCTAACTACATGATTTAGCGGGGTTATTTACCCTCATTGTAGCTAACTACATGATTTGGCGAGGTTATTTACCCTCATTGTAGCTAACTACATGATTTAGCGGGGTTATTTACCTTCATTGTAGCTAACTACATGATTTGGCGAGGTTATTTACCCTCATTGTAGCTAACTACATGATTTAGCGGGGTTATTTACCCTCATTGTAGCTAACTACATGATTTAGCGGGGTTATTTACCCTCATTGTAGCTAACTACATGATTTGGCGAGGTTATTTACCCTCATTGTAGCTAACTACATGATTTGGTGGAGTTATTTACCCTCATTGTAGCTAACTACATGATTTAGCGGGGTTATTTACCCTCATTATAGCGAACTACATCATTTAACGGGGTTATTTACCCTCATTGTAGCTAACTACATGATTTAGCGGGGTTATTTACCCTCATTGTAGCTAACTACATGATTTAGTGGGGTTATTTACCCTCATTGTAGCTAACTACATGATGTGGCGGGGTTATTTACCCTCATTGTAGCTAACTACATGATTTAGTGGGGTTATTTACCTTCATTGTAGCTAACTACATGATTTAGTGGGGTTATTTACCTTCATTGTAGATAACTACATGATTTAGAGGGGTTATTTACCCTCATTGTAGCTAACTACATGATGTGGCGGGGTTATTTACCCTTATTGTAGCTAACTACATGATTTAGTGGGGTTACTTACCTTCATTGTAGCTAACTACATGATTTAGCGGGGTTGTTTACCCTCATTGTAGCTAACTACATGATTTAGCAGGGTTATTTACCTTCATTGTAGCTAACTACATGATTTAGCGGGGTTATTTACCCTCATTGTAGCTAACTACATGATTTAGCGGGGTTATTTATCCTTATTGTAGCTAACTACATGATTTAGCGGGGTTATTTACATTCATTGTAGCTAACTACATGATTTAGCGGGGTTATTTACCCTCATTGTAGCTAACTACATGATTTGGCGGGGTTATTTACCCTCATTGTAGCTAACTACATGATTTAGCGGGGTTATTTACCCTCATTGTAGCTAACTGCATGATTTAGCGGGGTTATTTACCCTCATTGTAGCTAACTACATGATTTAGCGGGGTTATTTACCTTCATTGTAGCTAACTACATGATTTAGCGGGGTTATTTACCCTCATTGTAGCTAACTACATGATTTAGTGGGGTTATTTACCCTCATTGTAGCTAACTACATGATTTAGCGGGGTTATTTACCCTCATTGTAGCTAACTACATGATTTAGCGGGGTTATTTACCCTCATTGTCGCTAACTACATGATTTAGCGGGGTTATTTACCTTCATTGTAGCTAACTACATGATTTGGCGGGGTTATTTACCCTCATTGTAGCTAACTACATGATTTAGCGGGGTTATGTACCCTCATTGTAGCTAACTACATGATTTAGTGGGGTTATCTACCCTCATTGTAGCTAACTACATGATTTGGCGGGGTTATTTACCCTCATTGTAGCTAACTACATGATTTAGCAGGGTTATTTACCCCCATTGTAGCTAACTACATGATTTAGCGGGGTTATTTACCCTCATTGTAGCTAACTACATGATTTAGCGGGGTTATTTACCCTCATTGTGGCTAACTACATGATTTGGCGAGGTTATTTACCCTCATTGTAGCTAACTACATGATTTAGCAGGGTTATTTACCTTCATTGTAGCTAACTACATGATTTGGCGAGGTTATTTACCCTCATTGTAGTTAACTACATGATTTAGCGGGGTTATTTACCCTTATTGTAGCTAACTACATGATTTGGCGAGGTTATTTACCCTCATTGTAGCTAACTACATGATTTGGTGGGGTTATTTACCCTCATTGTAGCTAACTACATGATTTAGCAGGGTTGTTTACCCTCATTGTAGCTAACTACATGATTTAGCAGGGTTATTTACGCTCATTGTAGCTAACTACATGATTTAGCGGGGTTATTTACCCTCATTGTAGCTAACTACATGATTTAGTGGGGTTATTTACCCTCATTGTAGCTAACTACATGATTTAGCGGGGTTATTTACCCTCATTGTAGCTAACTACATGATTTAGCGGGGTTATTTACCCTCATTGTCGCTAACTACATGATTTAGCGGGGTTATTTACCTTCATTGTAGCTAACTACATGATTTGGCGGGGTTATTTACCCTCATTGTAGCTAACTACATGATTTAGCGGGGTTATGTACCCTCATTGTAGCTAACTACATGATTTAGTGGGGTTATCTACCCTCATTGTAGCTAACTACATGATTTGGCGGGGTTATTTACCCTCATTGTAGCTAACTACATGATTTAGCGGGGTTATTTACCCCCATTGTAGCTAACTACATGATTTAGCGGGGTTATTTACCCTCATTGTAGCTAACTACATGATTTAGCGGGGTTATTTACCCTCATTGTAGCTAACTACATGATTTGGCGAGGTTATTTACCCTCATTGTAGCTAACTACATGATTTAGCGGGGTTATTTACCTTCATTGTAGCTAACTACATGATTTGGCGAGGTTATTTACCCTCATTGTAGTTAACTACATGATTTAGCGGGGTTATTTACCCTTATTGTAGCTAACTACATGATTTGGCGAGGTTATTTACCCTCATTGTAGCTAACTACATGATTTGGTGGGGTTATTTACCCTCATTGTAGCTAACTACATGATTTAGCGGGGTTATTTACCCTCATTGTAGCTAACTACATGATTTAGTGGGGTTATTTACCCTCATTGTAGCTAACTACATGATTTAGCAGGGTTATTTACCTTCATTGTAGCTAACTACATGATTTAGCGGGGTTATGTACCCCCATTGTAGCTAACTACATGATTTAGCAGGGTTATTTACCCTTATTGTAGCTAACTACATGATTTAGCGGGGTTATTTACCTTCATTGTAGCTAACTTCATGATTTAGCGGGGTTATTTACCTTAATTGTAGCTAACTACATGATTTAGCGGGGTTATTTACCCTCATTGTAGCTAACTACATGATGTGGCGGGGTTATTTACCCTCATTGTAGCTAACTACATGATTTAGTGGGGTTATTTACCTTCATTGTAGCTAACTACATGATTTAGTGGGGTTATTTACCTTCATTGTAGATAACTACATGATTTAGAGGGGTTATTTACCCTCATTGTAGCTAACTACATGATGTGGCGGGGTTATTTACCCTTATTGTAGCTAACTACATGATTTAGTGGGGTTACTTACCTTCATTGTAGCTAACTACATGATTTAGCGGGGTTGTTTACCCTCATTGTAGCTAACTACATGATGTGGCGGGGTTATTTAGCCTCATTGTAGCTAACTACATGATTTAGCGGGGTTATTTACCCTCATTGTAGCTAACTACATGATTTAGCGGGGTTTTTACCTTCATTGCAGCTAACTACATGATGTGGCGGGGTTATTTACCTTCATTGTAGCTAACTACATGATTTAGCGGGGTTATTTACCCTCATTGTAGCTAACTACATGATTTAGTGGGGTTATTTACCCTCATTGTAGCTAACTACATGATTTAGCGGGGTTATTTACCCTCATTGTAGCTAACTACATGATTTAGCGGGGTTATTTACCCTCATTGTAGCTAACTACATGATTTAGTGGGGTTATTTACCCTCATTGTAGCTAACTACATGATTTATCGGGGTTATTTACCCTCTTTGTAGCTAAGTACATGATTTAGCGGGGTTATTTACCCTCATTGTAGCTAACTACATGATTTAGCGGGGTTATTTACCCTCATTGTAGCTAAGTACATGATTTAGCGGGGTTATTTACCCTCATTGTAGCTAAGTACATGATTTAGCGGGGTTATTTACCCTCATTGTAGCTAACTACATGATTTAGCGGGGTTATTTACCTTCATTGTAGCTAACTACATGATTTAGTGGGGTTATTTACCCTCATTGTAGCTAACTACATGATTTAGCGGGGTTATTTACCCTCATTGTAGCTAACTACATGATTTGGTGGGGTTATTTACCCTCATTGTAGCGAACTACATGATTTGGCGGGGTTATTTACCTTCATTGTAGCTAACTACATGATTTAGCGGGGTTATTTACCCTCATTGTAGCTAACTATATGATTTAGCGGGGTTATTTACCCTCATTGTAGCTAACTACATGATTTAGTGGGGTTATTTACCCTCATTGTAGCTAAGTACATGATTTAGCGGGGTTATTTACCCTCATTGTAGCTAACTACATGATTTAGCGGGGTTATTTACCCTCATTGTAGCTAACTACATGATTTAGCGGGGTTATTTACCCTCATTGTAGCTAACTACATGATTTAGCGCGGTTATTTACCCTCATTGTAGCTAACTACATGATTTAGTGGGGTTATTTACCCTCATTGTGGCTAACTCCATGATTTAGCGGGGTTATTTACCCTCATTGTAGCTAACTACATGATTTAGCGGGGTTATTTACCCTCATTGTAGCTAACTACATGATTTAGCAGGGTTATTTACCCTCATTGTAGCTAACTACGTGATTTAGCGGGGTTATTTACCCTCATTGTAGCTAACTACATGATTTAACGGGGTTATTTACCCTCATTGTAGCTAACTACATGATTTGGCGGGGTTATTTACCCTCATTGTAGCTAACTACATGATTTAGCGGGGTTATTTACCCTCATTGTAGCTAACTACATGATTTAGCAGGGTTATTGACCTTCATTGTAGCTAACTACATGATTTAGCGGGGTTATGTACCCCCATTGTAGCTAACTACATGATTTAGCGGGGTTATTTACCCTTATTGTAGCTAACTACATGATTTAGCGGGGTTATTTACCTTCATTGTAGCTAACTACATGATTTAGCGGGGTTATTTACCTTAATTGTAGCTAACTACATGATTTAGCGGGGTTATTTACCCTCATTGTAGCTAACTACATGATGTGGCAGGGTTATTTACCCTCATTGTAGCTAACTACATGATTTAGTGGGGTTATTTACCTTCATTGTAGCTAACTACATGATTTAGTGGGGTTATTTACCTTCATTGTAGATAACTACATGATTTAGAGGGGTTATTTACCCTCATTGTAGCTAACTACATGATGTGGCGGGGTTATTTACCCTTATTGTAGCAAACTACATGATTTAGTGGGGTTACTTACCTTCATTGTAGCTAACTACATGATTTAGCGGGGTTGTTTACCCTCATTGTAGCTAACTACATGATGTGGCGGGGTTATTTACCCTCATTGTAGCTAACTACATGATTTAGCGGGGTTATTTACCCTCATTGTAGCTAACTACATGATTTAGCGGGGTTATTTACCTTCATTGTAGCTAACTACATGATTTGATGGGGATATTTACCCTCATTGTAGCTAACTACATGATTTAGCGGGGTTATTTACCCTCATTGTAGCTAACTACGTGATTTAGCGGGGTTATTTACCCTCATTGTAGCTAACTACATGATTTAGCAGGGTTATTTACGCTCATTGTAGCTAACTACATGATTTAGCGGGGTTATTTACCCTCATTGTAGCTAACTACATGATTTAGTGGGGTTATTTACCCTCATTGTAGCTAACTACATGATTTAGCGGGGTTATTTACCCTCATTGTAGCTAACTACATGATTTAGCGGGGTTATTTACCCTCATTGTCGCTAACTACATGATTTAGCGGGGTTATTTACCTTCATTGTAGCTAACTACATGATTTGGCGGGGTTATTTACCCTTATTGTAGCTAACTACATGATTTAGCGGGGTTATGTACCCTCATTGTAGCTAACTACATGATTTGGCGGTGATATTTACCCTCATTGTAGCTAACTACATGATTTAGTGGGGTTATTTACCCTCATTGTAGCTAACTACATGATTTGGCGGGGTTATTTACCCTCATTGTAGCTAACTACATGATTTGGTGGGGTTATTTACCCTCATTTTAGCTAACTACATGATTTGGTGGGGTTATTTACCCTCATTGAAGCGAACTACATGATTTGGCGGGGTTATTTACCCTCATTGTAGCTAACTACATGATTTAGTGGGGTTATTTACCCTCATTGTAGCTAACTACATGATTTAGCGGGGTCATTTACCCTCATTGTAGCTAACTACATGATTTGGTGGGGTTATTTACGCTCATTGTAGCTAACTACATGATTTGGTGGGGTTATTTACCCTCATTGTAGCGAACTACATGATTTGGCGGGGTTATTTACCTTCATTATAGCTAACTACATGATTTAGCGGGGTTATTTACCCTCATTGTAGCTAACTACATGATTTAGCGGGGTTATTTACCCTCATTGTAGCTAACTACATGATTTAGCGGGGTTATTTACCCTCATTGTAGCTAACTACATGATTTGGCGGGGTTATTTACCCTCATTGCAGCTAACTACATGATTTAGCGGGGTTATTTACCCTCATTGTAGCGAACTACATGATTTGGCGAGGTTATTTACCCTCATTGTAGCTAACTACATGATTTAGCGGGGTTATTTACCCTCATTGTAGCTAACTACATGATTTAGTGGGGTTATTTACCCTCATTGTAGCTAAGTACATGATTTAGCGGGGTTATTTACCCTCATTGGAGCTAACTACATGATTTAGCGGGGTTATTTGCCCTCATTGTAGGTAACTACATGATTTAGCGGGGTTATTTTCCCTCATTGAAGCTAACTACATGATTTAGCGGGGTTATTTACCCTCATTGTAGCTAACTACATGATTTAGCGGGGTTATTTACCCTCATTGCAGCTAACTACATGATTTGGCGAGGTTATTTACCCTCATTGTAGCTAACTACATGATTTAGCGGGGTTATTTACCTTCATTGTAGCTAACTACATGATTTGGCGAGGTTATTTACCCTCATTGTAGCTAACTACATGATTTAGCGGGGTTATTTAACCTCATTGTAGCTAACTACATGATTTGGCGAGGTTATTTACCCTCATTGTAGCTAACTACATGATTTGGCGAGGTTATTTACCCTCATTGTAGCTAACTACATGATTTTGCCGGGTTATTTACCCTCATTGTAGCTAACTACATGATTTGGTGGGGTTATTTACCCTCATTGTAGCGAACTACATGATTTGGTGGGGTTATTACCCTCATTGTAGCTAACTACATGATTTAGTGGGGTAATTTACCCTCATTGTAGCTAACTACATGATTTAGCGGGGTTATTTACCTTCATTGTAGCTAACTACATGATTTAGCGGGGTTATTTACCCTCATTGTAGCTAACTACATGATTTAGTGGGGTTATTTACCCTCATTGAAGCTAACTACATGATTTGGCGAGGTTATTTACCCTCATTGTAGCTAACTACATGATTTAGCGGGGTTATTTACCTTCATTGTAGCTAACTACATGATTTGGCGAGGTTATTTACCCTCATTGTAGCTAACTACATGATTTAGCGGGGTTATTTAACCTCATTGTAGCTAACTACATGATTTGGCGAGGTTATTTACCCTCATTGTAGCTAACTACATGATTTGGCGAGGTTATTTACCCTCATTGTAGCTAACTACATGATTTTGCCGGGTTATTTACCCTCATTGTAGCTAACTACATGATTTGGTGGGGTTATTTACCCTCATTGTAGCGAACTACATGATTTGGTGGGGTTATTACCCTCATTGTAGCTAACTACATGATTTAGTGGGGTAATTTACCCTCATTGTAGCTAACTACATGATTTAGCGGGGTTATTTACCTTCATTGTAGCTAACTACATGATTTAGCGGGGTTATTTACCCTCATTGTAGCTAACTACATGATTTAGTGGGGTTATTTACCCTCATTGAAGCTAACTACATGATTTAGCGGGGTTATTTACCCTCATTGTAGCTAACTACATGATTTAGCGGGGTTATTTACCCTCATTGTAGCTAACTACATGATTTAGTGGGGTTATTTACCCTCATTGTAGCTAACTACATGATTTATCGGGGTTATTTACCCTCTTTGTAGCTAAGTACATGATTTAGCGGGGTTATTTACCCTCATTGTAGCTAACTACATGATTTAGCGGGGTTATTTACCCTCATTGTAGCTAAGTACATGATTTAGCGGGGTTATTTACCCTCATTGTAGCTAACTACATGATTTAGCGGGGTTATTTACCCTCATTGTAGCTAACTACATGATTTAGCGGGGTTATTTACCTTCATTGTAGCTACCTACATGATTTAGTGGGGTTATTTACCCTCATTGTAGCTAACTACATGATTTAGCGGGGTTATTTACCCTCATTGTAGCTAACTACATGATTTGGTGGGGTTATTTACCCTCATTGTAGCGAACTACATGAGTTGGCGGGGTTATTTACCTTCATTGTAGCTAACTACATGATTTAGCGGGGTTATTTACCCTCATTGTAGCTAAGTACATGATTTAGCGGGGTTATTTACCCTCATTGTAGCTAACTACATGATTTAGTGGGGTTATTTACCCTCATTGTAGCTAAGTACATGATTTAGCGGGGTTATTTACCCTCATTGTAGCTAACTACATGATTTAGCGGGGTTATTTACCCTCATTGTAGCTAACTACATGATTTAGCGGGGTTATTTACCCTCAATGTAGCTAACTACATGATTTGGCGGGGTTATTTACCCTCATTGTAGCTAACTACATGATTTAGCGGGGTTATTTACCCTCGTTGTGGCTAACTACATGATTTAGCGGGGTTATTTACCCTCATTGTAGCTAACTACATGATTTAGCAGGGTTATTTACCTTCATTGTAGCTAACTACATGATTTAGCGGGGTTATGTACCCCCATTGTAGCTAACTACATGATTTAGCAGGGTTATTTACCCTTATTGTAGCTAACTACATGATTTAGCGGGGTTATTTACCTTCATTGTAGCTAACTACATGATTTAGCGGGGTTATTTACCTTAATTGTAGCTAACTACATGATTTAGCGGGGTTATTTACCCTCATTGTAGCTAACTACATGATGTGGCGGGGTTATTTACCCTCATTGTAGCTAACTACATGATTTAGTGGGGTTATTTACCTTCATTGTAGCTAACTACATGATTTAGTGGGGTTATTTACCTTCATTGTAGATAACTACATGATTTAGAGGGGTTATTTACCCTCATTGTAGCTAACTACATGATGTGGCGGGGTTATTTACCCTTATTGTAGCTAACTACATGATTTAGTGGGGTTACTTACCTTCATTGTAGCTAACTACATGATTTAGCGGGGTTGTTTACCCTCATTGTAGCTAACTACATGATGTGGCGGGGTTATTTAGCCTCATTGTAGCTAACTACATGATTTAGCGGGGTTATTTACCCTCATTGTAGCTAACTACATGATTTAGCGGGGTTTTTACCTTCATTGCAGCTAACTACATGATGTGGCGGGGTTATTTACCTTCATTGTAGCTAACTACATGATTTAGCGGGGTTATTTACCCTCATTGTAGCTAACTACATGATTTAGTGGGGTTATTTACCCTCATTGTAGCTAACTACATGATTTAGCGGGGTTATTTACCCTCATTGTAGCTAACTACATGATTTAGCGGGGTTATTTACCCTCATTGTAGCTAACTACATGATTTAGTGGGGTTATTTACCCTCATTGTAGCTAACTACATGATTTATCGGGGTTATTTACCCTCTTTGTAGCTAAGTACATGATTTAGCGGGGTTATTTACCCTCATTGTAGCTAACTACATGATTTAGCGGGGTTATTTACCCTCATTGTAGCTAAGTACATGATTTAGCGGGGTTATTTACCCTCATTGTAGCTAAGTACATGATTTAGCGGGGTTATTTACCCTCATTGTAGCTAACTACATGATTTAGCGGGGTTATTTACCTTCATTGTAGCTAACTACATGATTTAGTGGGGTTATTTACCCTCATTGTAGCTAACTACATGATTTAGCGGGGTTATTTACCCTCATTGTAGCTAACTACATGATTTGGTGGGGTTATTTACCCTCATTGTAGCGAACTACATGATTTGGCGGGGTTATTTACCTTCATTGTAGCTAACTACATGATTTAGTGGGGTTATTTACCCTCATTGTAGCTAACTATATGATTTAGCGGGGTTATTTACCCTCATTGTAGCTAACTACATGATTTAGTGGGGTTATTTACCCTCATTGTAGCTAAGTACATGATTTAGCGGGGTTATTTACCCTCATTGTAGCTAACTACATGATTTAGCGGGGTTATTTACCCTCATTGTAGCTAACTACATGATTTAGCGGGGTTATTTACCCTCATTGTAGCTAACTACATGATTTAGCGCGGTTATTTACCCTCATTGTAGCTAACTACATGATTTAGTGGGGTTATTTACCCTCATTGTGGCTAACTCCATGATTTAGCGGGGTTATTTACCCTCATTGTAGCTAACTACATGATTTAGCGGGGTTATTTACCCTCATTGTAGCTAACTACATGATTTAGCAGGGTTATTTACCCTCATTGTAGCTAACTACGTGATTTAGCGGGGTTATTTACCCTCATTGTAGCTAACTACATGATTTAGCGGGGTTATTTACCCTCATTGTAGCTAACTACATGATTTGGCGGGGTTATTTACCCTCATTGTAGCTAACTACATGATTTAGCGGGGTTATTTACCCTCATTGTAGCTAACTACATGATTTAGCAGGGTTATTGACCTTCATTGTAGCTAACTACATGATTTAGCGGGGTTATGTACCCCCATTGTAGCTAACTACATGATTTAGCGGGGTTATTTACCCTTATTGTAGCTAACTACATGATTTAGCGGGGTTATTTACCTTCATTGTAGCTAACTACATGATTTAGCGGGGTTATTTACCTTAATTGTAGCTAACTACATGATTTAGCGGGGTTATTTACCCTCATTGTAGCTAACTACATGATGTGGCAGGGTTATTTACCCTCATTGTAGCTAACTACATGATTTAGTGGGGTTATTTACCTTCATTGTAGCTAACTACATGATTTAGTGGGGTTATTTACCTTCATTGTAGATAACTACATGATTTAGAGGGGTTATTTACCCTCATTGTAGCTAACTACATGATGTGGCGGGGTTATTTACCCTTATTGTAGCTAACTACATGATTTAGTGGGGTTACTTACCTTCATTGTAGCTAACTACATGATTTAGCGGGGTTGTTTACCCTCATTGAAGCTAACTACATGATGTGGCGGGGTTATTTACCCTCATTGTAGCTAACTACATGATTTAGCGGGGTTATTTACCCTCATTGTAGCTAACTACATGATTTAGCGGGGTTATTTACCTTCATTGTAGCTAACTACATGATTTGATGGGGATATTTACCCTCATTGTAGCTAACTACATGATTTAGCGGGGTTATTTACCCTCATTGTAGCTAACTACATGATTTAGCGGGGTTATTTACCCTCATTGTAGCTAACTACATGATTTAGCGGGGTTATTTACCTTCATTGTAGCTAACTACATGATTTGATGGGGATATTTACCCTCATTGTAGCTAACTACATGATTTAGCGGGGTTATTTACCCTCATTGTAGCTAACTACGTGATTTAGCGGGGTTATTTACCCTCATTGTAGCTAACTACATGATTTAGCAGGGTTATTTACGCTCATTGTAGCTAACTACATGATTTAGCGGGGTTATTTACCCTCATTGTAGCTAACTACATGATTTAGTGGGGTTATTTACCCTCATTGTAGCTAACTACATGATTTAGCGGGGTTATTTACCCTCATTGTAGCTAACTACATGATTTAGCGGGGTTATTTACCCTCATTGTCGCTAACTACATGATTTAGCGGGGTTATTTACCTTCATTGTAGCTAACTACATGATTTGGCGGGGTTATTTACCCTTATTGTAGCTAACTACATGATTTAGCGGGGTTATGCACCCTCATTGTAGCTAACTACATGATTTAGCGGGGTTATCTACCCTCATTGTAGCTAACTACATGATTTGGCGGGGTTATTTACCCTCATTGTAGCTAACTACATGATTTATCGGGGTTATTTACCCCCATTGTAGCTAACTACATGATTTAGCGGGGTTATTTACCCTCATTGTAGCTAACTACATGATTTAGCGGGGTTATTTACCCTCATTGTAGCTAACTACATGATTTGGCGAGGTTATTTACCCTCATTGTAGCTAACTACATGATTTAGCGGGGTTATTTAACTTCATTGTAGCTAACTACATGATTTGGCGAGGTTATTTACCCTCATTGTAGCTAACTACATGATTTAGCGGGGTTATTTACCCTCATTGTAGCTAACTACATGATTTAGCAGGGTTATTTACCCTCATTGTAGCTAACTACATGATTTGGCGAGGTTATTTACCCTCATTGTAGCTAACTACATGATTTGGTGGAGTTATTTACCCTCATTGTAGCTAACTACATGATTTAGCGGGGTTATTTACCCTCATTATAGCGAACTACATCATTTAACGGGGTTATTTACCCTCATTGTAGCTAACTACATGATTTAGCGGGGTTATTTACCCTCATTGTAGCTAACTACATGATTTAGTGGGGTTATTTACCCTCATTGTAGCTAACTACATGATGTGGCGGGGTTATTTACCCTCATTGTAGCTAACTACATGATTTAGTGGGGTTATTTACCTTCATTGTAGCTAACTACATGATTTAGTGGGGTTATTTACCTTCATTGTAGATAACTACATGATTTAGATGGGTTATTTACCCTCATTGTAGCTAACTACATGATGTGGCGGGGTTATTTACCCTTATTGTAGCTAACTACATGATTTAGTGGGGTTACTTACCTTCATTGTAGCTAACTACATGATTTAGCGGGGTTGTTTACCCTCATTGTAGCTAACTACATGATTTAGCAGGGTTATTTACCTTCATTGTAGCTAACTACATGATTTAGCGGGGTTATTTACCCTCATTGTAGCTAACTACATGATTTAGCGGGGTTATTTATCCTTATTGTAGCTAACTACATGATTTAGCGGGGTTATTTACCTTCATTGTAGCTAACTACATGATTTAGCGGGGTTATTTACCCTCATTGTAGCTAACTACATGATTTGGCGGGGTTATTTACCCTCATTGTAGCTAACTACATGATTTAGCGGGGTTATTTACCCTCATTGTAGCTAACTGCATGATTTAGCGGGGTTATTTACCCTCATTGTAGCTAACTACATGATTTAGCGGGGTTATTTACCTTCATTGTAGCTAACTACATGATTTAGCGGGGTTATTTACCCTCATTGTAGCTAACTACATGATTTAGTGGGGTTATTTACCCTCATTGTAGCTAACTACATGATTTAGCGGGGTTATTTACCCTCATTGTAGCTAACTACATGATTTAGCGGGGTTATTTACCCTCATTGTCGCTAACTACATGATTTAGCGGGGTTATTTACCTTCATTGTAGCTAACTACATGATTTGGCGGGGTTATTTACCCTCATTGTAGCTAACTACATGATTTAGCGGGGTTATGTACTGTGGAAGTGTAACTCAGTGTAACATATTGATTGGCCCTGGTAACTTATTAATTAACCTGGTAACAAAGCAGATACATTTTATGTGTATGAACAATGTAATCTCTTGAAACACCTGGTCAAGGCCCCAGGCTAGAGCACCCCCCCCTGCTGTGATTTCCATTTACACAGCAGGAGGGGAGCGAGCTGATGCCAGGACTCGGTGCGATGCATGACCTCGGGACATTAGCGGAGAGGAGATTAAGTCCAGTTTGGCGATATAACGAGAGCAAACGTTGAGTAAAGTACACTTGTCCTCAGAAGCCCTGCCCGACGGAACGATGGAATGAACGAGTACTTGCTACGTGAAGCGCTGACCGAACGGGAGTGTCGGATGGAGAGAAGGACCAGCGAAAAGAGTTAACCTGATCCATTATATTATGCGGTATCATTTTGGTAATTGGATGAAGTGAATACAGTTTAATAAAGTTGTGACCTTTTGTAAAACCTGTTTCCGACCATTGGCGTCTTGAGTCTCACCCTCCACTTCCGCGACAATATGGAGGCACCGCTGGGATTTCGAGTGGACGTCGCCAAGGTGAGCATGTAAGCATGACGTCTTGGGGATCTGTCCATTATGAAATATGAATTCTGAAGATGGAGGATTTGGTGTGTGGGACTTGCATTCCGTAGGTAATCCAAGGAGTGTAAAAGTATTTTTGTCACGACCGTCCAAGGAAAAAGTCACGGATGGAACGGTTTAAATGATTCTATTATTCGTGTGCTTGCATATACGTACGGTATACGCTGGGTGTTAAGAGCCTTACTCTGGTCTGCGGGCAAGTCGGCTCGTGAAGCGCACCGATGCCGCGATATAGGTGGCGTGAGCCATCACAAATGGGATTTCGATAAACGACTGTAGCAATTTATTCGTTTTTTCTAAATGATTTCTGTAAATACGTATTTTTACGCTGGTTATTAAAGGGCCTTACCATGAACTAGGAGCAAGATCGTGCCATGAGTGCACCATGGGACGATCTGCTTCCAGGACGTGTAAGGCCGGTACACTCGTTTACCCACCAGCACACGGATAAAGTACTACTTTTTTTGCACTTGTTCGAAGCACTTGACTTGATCGGCGCTTGGCGAGCGACAGGGAACCGGGAAATGGAACTTGATATTTATATATATATATATTTCCAATATGGTACACCGGCCACAACGATTTTAGCGATTATCCGAGTTTTTTTTAACGATTTCTGTAAATACGTATTTTTCCTGCGCTGTGTAATTCTGACACGCGCCACGAAGAAACGCACCACTGATGTGCATGAAGCGACTTGTTTGCCGGTTCGGTAAGGTCCGTCCGTACACGTGTACAATCGTGTACACCCGTTTTAAATAAATAATTTTTTTCAGTTTTCCCGCCATGCCTATAAATTCATGACAGACAACCCCCCCTCATGCCGGTCCAGAATTATGATGAAAGATGGCGATTGAGAAAAAAAAATTGCATCAAATTTTGTCCAGGTCCATCAAGAAGCCTTTGAGACATGCTTCACGGTTGAATAAAAAACCACCGTTTAGAGTACTTTTTTTTGTTCAAAGCACTCGACTTGGAGCCAGCGACTTGCTCGGCGGGGGATATAATTTTAGATATATATATAGTACGGGCATGCCCTAGTGAGAGATAATTACAGGAAATGGTGTTTGTGAGTAACAACCACCCTCTGGTCGAGGCTCATAGAAGGGGTGATGCTTACTGATTCGGCACGCTCACAAAATATGGGATTTTAAATGGCAGAGATGCCACGAAAGATCAGGAAGGGAAGGAATGGAAAATTTGTCAAGGTTTGAAATTAATCGGACAAGGGGGTCCCAAGGTATGGTCACCGTACTCGCAGGTCGTTCGTTTTGGCTTTGCGAATGGACCAAAGAGACAAAGTGAGAAAGAGAGACAGACAGAGAGAGATAGACAGAAAAAGAAAGAAAGAGAGACATAGAGACAAACAGAGATAAAGATGATAGTCAGACACATAGAGAGAGACAGACAAAAAGAGATAGACAGAGTGAGACAAAGTGAGAAAGAGAGACAGACAGAGAGAGATAGACAGAAAAAGAAAGAAAGAGAGACATAGAGACAAACAGAGATAAAGATGATAGTCAGAGTCAGACACATAGAGAGAGACAGACAAAAAGAGATAGACAGAGTGAGACAAAGTGAGAAAGAGAGACAGACAGAGAGAGATAGACAGAAAAAGAAAGAAAGAGAGACATAGAGACAAACAGAGATAAAGATGATAGTCAGACACATAGAGAGAGACAGACAAAAAGAGATAGACAGAGTGAGACAAAGTGAGAAAGAGAGACAGACAGAGAGAGATAGACAGAAAAAGAAAGAAAGAGAGACATAGAGACAAACAGAGATAAAGATGATAGTCAGACACATAGAGAGAGACAGACAAAAAGAGATAGACAGAGTGAGACAAAGTGAGAAAGAGAGACAGACAGAGAGAGATAGACAGAAAAAGAAAGAAAGAGAGACATAGAGACAAACAGAGATAAAGATGATAGTCAGACACATAGAGAGAGACAGACAAAAAGAGATAGACAGAGTGAGACAAAGTGAGAAAGAGAGACAGACAGAGAGAGATAGACAGAAAAAGAAAGAAAGAGAGACATAGAGACAAACAGAGATAAAGATGATAGTCAGACACATAGAGAGAGACAGACAAAAAGAGATAGACAGAGTGAGACAAAGTGAGAAAGAGAGACAGACAGAGAGAGATAGGCAGAAAAAGAAAGAAAGAGAGACATAGAGACAAACAGAGATAAAGATGATAGTCAGACACATAGAGAGAGACAGACAAAAAGAGATAGACAGAGTGAGACAAAGTGAGAAAGAGAGACAGACAGAGAGAGATAGACAGAAAAAGAAAGAAAGAGAGACATAGAGACAAACAGAGATAAAGATGATAGTCAGAGTCAGACACATAGAGAGAGACAGACAAAAAGAGATAGACAGAGTGAGACAAAGTGAGAGAGAGAGACAGACAGAGAGAGATAGACAGAAAAAGAAAGAAAGAGAGACATAGAGACAAACAGAGATAAAGATGATAGTCAGACACATAGAGAGAGACAGACAAAAAGAGATAGACAGAGTGAGACAAAGTGAGAAAGAGAGACAGACAGAGAGAGATAGACAGAAAAAGAAAGAAAGAGAGACATAGAGACAAACAGAGATAAAGATGATAGTCAGACACATAGAGAGAGACAGACAAAAAGAGATAGACAGAGTGAGACAAAGTGAGAAAGAGAGACAGACAGAGAGAGATAGACAGAAAAAGAAAGAAAGAGAGACATAGAGACAAACAGAGATAAAGATGATAGTCAGACACATAGAGAGAGACAGACAAAAAGAGATAGACAGAGTGAGACAAAGTGAGAAAGAGAGACAGACAGAGAGAGATAGACAGAAAAAGAAAGAAAGAGAGACATAGAGACAAACAGAGATAAAGATGATAGTCAGAGTCAGACACATAGAGAGAGACAGACAAAAAGAGATAGACAGAGTGAGACAAAGTGAGAAAGAGAGACAGACAGAGAGAGATAGACAGAAAAAGAAAGAAAGAGAGACATAGAGACAAACAGAGATAAAGATGATAGTCAGAGTCAGACACATAGAGAGAGACAGACAAAAAGAGATAGACAGAGTGAGACAAAGTGAGAAAGAGAGACAGACAGAGAGAGATAGACAGAAAAAGAAAGAAAGAGAGACATAGAGCCAAACAGAGATAAAGATGATAGTCAGACACATGTTTTACAGATGGATACAGGTGGGACAAAGGGAAACACCGTATCAAGACAAGCCGACCAATCAAGGGAAACCAGAGACTTCTACTTCAGATACTCCTTGAAAATGGTGATATTTATCCTAGGAATGGGTTCTCTGGTAGTGGGGACTCTGTGTTGTATGGATTATTTTGGGGTAATGAGGGAACAAAACGCAACACCAGCAAATGATACACAGATATATGATCATGCGGAACGACAAAAGCAGAAGAGAAGTTTGATGAAGGATAAAGACACACCTTTAGAATCCGATGGATTACACGGGATTAATACTTTTTTACATTTAGCCCATACAAGGGCTGCTATAGCAAATGAAAGTAATTGTTGGATATGTACACAAATGCCGCATTCTAGTGAGATCGGAGTACCATTGGAGGCAGTTCCTTTTGGTTGGGCGGAATTATGTAGCCGCTTCCCTCACACCCTGATAGCATCAGATTTTAACGGCCAACTGTCCGGGGAAGAGGGATGGAAGAAAGGGGGATATAATTGTAACCAATTTGAGGACAGTTATAGACCTACATATGATAAGAACAAAATGCCCTCTTACATGACCGTCCAGCAGCAAATAACAGGATTAATGTGTATCACCAGACCCCAAACGCCTACGCATAACAGGTCTATGGGAACCTCTAAATGCCACAATTATGGTCACGAAGAAGGCTGGATGAGAACACCTGTCCCACTAGGACCAAATGGCACGAAGGGTTTAGCTTTATATTGGGAAGGCATGTGGGGAATGGACAACACACGGACATATAATAATACGTATTTTATATGTGGACACAAGGCGTATGCGTATCTTCCCTCGGGATGGTTCGGAACATGTTTTCTGGGGTTTGTGCTTCCACACATGCGCCTGTTAACAAAGTCACCAACGCATATCCTGCATTCTAGGCAGAGAAGAACTATTAGCATGGGGGAATGGATTGGAATGGTAATATTTCCATTTTATGGAACCTGGAAGGCAGGGCGAGAACTCAGGCACATGGCATTGGCTATGGAGAAGTTGGCAAATAAAACAGCTAGTGGATTGGAACTTGTTGGAACTTGTTGTTGGAACTTGTTGTTGGAACTTGCTGTTGGAACTTGTTGTTGGAACTTGTTGTTGGAACTTGTTGTTGGAACTTGCTGTTGGAACTTGTTGTTGGAACTTGTTGTTGGAACTTGTTGTTGGAACTTGTTGGAACTTGTTGTTGCAACTTGCTGTTGGAACTTGCTGTTGGAACTTGTTGGAACTTGTTGTTGGAACTTGCTGTTGGAACTTGTTGTTGGAACTTGCTGTTGGAACTTGTTGGAACTTGTTGTTGGAACTTGTTGTTGGAACTTGTTGTTGCAACTTGCTGTTGGAACTTGCTGTTGGAACTTGTTGGAACTTGTTGTTGGAACTTGTTGTTGGAACTTGCTGTTGGAACTTGTTGGAACTTGTTGTTGGAACTTGTTGTTGGAACTTGTTGTTGGAACTTGCTGTTGGAACTTGCTGTTGGAACTTGTTGTTGGAACTTGTTGGAACTTGTTGTTGGAACTTGTTGTTGGAACTTGTTGTTGGAACTTGCTGTTGGAACTTGTTGTTGGAACTTGTTGTTGGAACTTGTTGTTGGAACTTGTTGTTGGAACTTGTTGTTGGAATGAATGGGAACATTCAAATGTTGGGTTTTGCTAACATTTCCACAACGTCGCTACAACGTTTCACTTTCGTTGTTGCAACGTTTTGCTCCAACGTTTTGGGGACATTCGAATGTCAAGTGAATCGAATGAGAATTCAGGAATTATTTCATTATTAACGATTAATGAAGTACTTATTTAATTAATTACATTTCTTATTACATTACAGTAATTACATTACAGTAATTACCTGAGGTAATTACAGTAATTACAGTTCCGGTAATTACAGTAATTACAGTAATCATTACAGTAATTGCAGTAATCTTATTACAGTAATTACATTACATTAACTCAGGCACCTTTTGAGTAAGGAAGCTGATATTTGGACATGACACTGACCAAGTGATGTGGCTGTCAAGGAAAATATTGATTTATTGATTAATCATTTAATAAATTAACTCGTTGATTTATAAATGACTTATTTAATTAAAATTCCTGAGAGATACATCTTCGGATGAAATACTTGCAGATTGGTTATGCTATGAGCCAATTGATTAAGGAAAATATTTTGTGATGGCCATATTGGCAATTTCGTGGCCATATTCGTGGCAACTCAGTTAGTGCCACTGCACCTTTAAAATGCATCCCTGCGTTCATTTTTCGATCGATTGAGTTGAAATTTTGAACAATCGGATCTGGACTGTCGTTGTTAACGACTCTAGCATGCACTCGTCCAATCAGGATGGAGCGGTATGGTCCCCGGATCATCACTGCCCGCAGTTTTAATTAATTTTACTTTTTCTCTTGGTCATATAATTTTGAAGACATGCGTGTCATGATAGAGGAAATGTTTGTTCTGTTGAACGGAATAAATGTTGTTTATTTGTGTGGGAGTGTATTTTTGTGTATTTCTTGTGTATTTTGGATATATTTTCACGACTAATTCCAGTTAACATCCTGCAAAATTTGCTCGTTTGCTGGCCGAGTCGAAATTGCGTTGAGTTTCTATGGCATGCGCCATTAAAAGCGCTGTGTAATGGTTGAGCTCCTTTTATTTCGGTTTGGTCATGCGGATGAGCAAACAAAGTGACAAATGCTGCGGCTGGAGCAGTAGAAGCGATGTTTTTTTAAATGGAAACGATGTAATGAGTAATTAAAAGTGGGAGGGGGCAACACCACGCATACCTCTTTTAAGGTGTGTATAAACCCTGGAATATTTCAGCAATCAATACAATGCTGAAACTATGTAAGTTAAGTTAATGAGTAATTTACTGAGGAATTTAATGAGTAATTTAATGAGTAATTTAATGAGTAATTTAACGAATAATTTAATGAGTAATTTAATGAGTAATTTAATGAGTAATTTAACGAATAATTTAATGAGTAATTTAATGAGTAATTTAACGAATAAGTTAATGAGTAATTTACTGAGTAATTTAATGAGTAATTTAATGAGTAATTTAATGAGTAATTTAACGAATAATTTAATGAGTAATTTAATGAGTAATTTAATGAGTAATTTAACGAATAATTTAATGAGTAATTTAATGAGTAATTTAACGAATAATTTAATGAGTAATTTAATGAGTAATTTAATGAGTAATTTAACGAATAATTTAATGAGTAATTTAATAAGTAATTTAATAAGTAATTTAATGAGGAATTAAAAGTGGGAGGGGGCAACACCACGCATACCTCTTTTAAGGTGTGTATAAACCCTGGAATAAACGTGGGAGGGGGCAACACCACGCATACCTCTTTTAAGGTATGTATAAACCCTGGAATATTTCAGCAATCAATACGATGCTGAAATGATGTAATTTACTGTGTAAGAGGGTCGACCTTGGGTTTGTTTGGGTTTGTTGTTTATTTTGTGGATGTGTATTTTTTGTGTATTTTGGATATATTTTCACGACTAATTCCAGTTAACATCCTGCAAAATTTGCTCGTTTTCTGGCTGAGTCGAAATTGCGTTGAGTTTCTATGGCATGCGCCATTAAAAGCGCTGTGTAATGGTTGAGCTCCCTTTATTTCGTTTTGGTCATGCGGATGAGCAAACAAAATGACGAATGCTGCGGCTGGAGCAGTGGAAGCGATTTTTGAATTGTTCAATGATTATTCGATATTGTTATGACTTATTGTCAATAGGTATACTGAGTGGCCATGAGGTAGCCTGTTGCTATGTACAGTTTTATTCTATTGTTGATTATACCACATAATTGTGGTGATAAAGGAAATGTTCGTTTTAAATAGATGATTATGATATGACCATGACTATAAAATCATGATGATTATTATGAATGATATCATAGGGTTCAAATGCAGAATGATTGCATGAACTTGGGAAAGAACTTTCAAGCCCTATGGGATAAATTGGGTGTTACAAGCAATGGAGCTTCAAAATTTAGCATGATTGAAGGAATTTTACAGTCTTATTTCAGTAGTTTTACGAAATTTAAATTGCCAAGAGATTTTGGGTACTATTAAAAGGAAAATGATGAGATATTTTTCCCAAAGAACTTTAATATCTGGCATCCATTTTGGCTGTCTCACGAATGAAGGATGAGTTGCCTTTAGTGGTTGCAAAGAAAAATTTGTGGAGACCAGGCAAAATGGGAAAATATGTCAGATATGACCCTAGGACAGGACGGCGATTCATCAATTGACATGAGGTACGAATCCGAGGTGACGACCGATGAAATTCGATCTCAGTCAATGGATGGACCTGTCCTGACATCATTGGGGAAAGGGCTTATGCAAGGAGTCATTCAAAATGATTAATTTGATTTATTGATGAATATTGATGAATTAATTGAAATTGAATAATTGATTGAATTGTTAATTGATTGAATCTAATTGATTGAATTTAATTGCATAAATTGAACTGAATAAATTGAATTGAATATATTGATTGTTTGATTGATGAAAATGCGGTCTCAAGAAAGAAGCTTTGATATCTTTGCGAGATATTATCAATGTGGAGACAACCTGGGAAAATTGAGCAAGGTGGTGAGTTTATATACAGATATATATGTGCGGTTACCATTGTGTGATTTCCCCGTCAAACAGAGCGGACACCTGAGGATTCACCCACTTCATACTGACCCTCCGGCTCATCTGCAAATACTGATCTGTGAGATTGGATTGTGCAAAAGCCACAGCTGAGGGAGATTCTCTGGAAATCACCGTGCGAACAGGTGGAGAGATCCTTCCTGGAGGTACGAGTGAAGCTTTAGAGGAACCTGGAACAAGCTACAACACATCCAACGCTACTTTGATAAAAGGCAGAATGGGAAATGGAGCCTGCAAGAACACACAAGGACAACCAGAGATTCCACAAAAAGGTACTTGTACACATCATATGTACGACCGTTATGGTGCCGAAGCTATAAGGCAGGTCGAGAATTGGTATTTGTGGACAAAGGGACATGATGAGGAGTTTCCAAGAGATGGTACATTTGAGCGAAGTCGATTGGAAAGATTGGAACAAAGATTGAAAGCCAGGAAGAGACAGAATCTAACGGTAGACTGGCTTGCATTCCATCTTTGGGATGGTGAATCCAGACAACGGGAACAGCAAGAACGGATAACGGAACTAGAACTTAAAATAAAAAGGATACAGGATACAGTGGAGGAGACAAATGCACAACTGCCCTCGAAATTAGGAATGAAAGTCACAGTTGTCCCATCTGATTTCCAGTTGTCTCCCCAAAAAGGACGGTACAGAGAATTTTTTCGTGTTTCAGGAGATAACGAGAGATTGCAGTGGCAACTCAGGGATGTAGAGATGCAGCCCAGCAATACAAGTGCACAGGCGCACAGATCAGACAACGACAGAAACCGGTGTTTCGAGTGTGGAAAGATGGGACATTGGAGAAGAAGATGTCCGTATGTCAACAGGAAGACAAGGTCATGGGGCAAACCAAGATCAAGGGTACCAGTGCTTACCGGTACCTCAGACAATGATTAGGCCTTCATTGCTGCAAATCCCAAATGATGATTGGCCTCAACAGATTCGATTACTGGACAAACATGAACAACTGTCAATGATTCTTGTGTCTGAAAAGTTTTCAGAGCAAGAATGATTCATTTTTCTTTTTGCTTGTTAACAAATTAATAATTAATTGATCAAATGCCAAAATTGGATCTTCTATTTTGGGCACAGCAATTTTAAATTTACAAAGTTTGGAACAATTGCGTTGCAATTGTTGGCAAACCAAGTAACAAGAGTCACATGATGATCAGGTGGGAATTTCGGACTATTGTTCCACACGATTGATAGGTCAATGGTCGACTGACATGCAAATGGGTGTGTAGTCAAAATTTGGATAGATTATTGTGAAGGCAGAAAGGGTAATTTCAATTTGACATCATAAGGGTTTTCTAAGAATGGACTTTTGGTTTATTTGTCTATAAGCATTTTGAATTTGATTGACAAATTTTATGAAATTGAAATAAAATTGACACCCATCTGATCTGTAAATAATGGTTCCAACGCAAACAAATATGCATAATGCATGTGTGTGTGTGTTTTTGTGTATCAATCTTACAAGATTGTTGACACCGACAGTGTGCCTGTCTGGAAATGGATAGTTATATGTGGATGGGATTGGGATATGTGGATGGGATTGAATATCCAGAGAATCCGTAAAATAAAATAGAAATATAATTTGATTATGAACATTATCTCTTTTGTCAAGGGAAATGGAATATAAAAAAAAAATTTGATGTGCTGGGTTATGAGCAGCCATTAATTAATAGTAAAATTGTGAGTAATTTTGGGATTCCATTTTTGATAGAATGTATATGAGAATAACATCTATTTATGGATATGAGCTTCATAAAAGGAAATGAGGAAGTACAAAATCATCCAAATTTGGGAGAGGTCTTACACTGACTTCCCAGAATACTCTGCTCATGGATTTTATATATATAAACTTGAATTTTATCAGCATATAAATTGTGCTGTATGTATGGATGTGTTTTAGGCATAGATGATATGGGAAAAGAGTAAAGAAAATTTTGCTGGTTTGAACTATTGTGGGTTTTTCAGTTCTGGAGTTTAAACAAAGTCACTGGTTAACAGATGAGAAAGGATAGTAAATAAATTATTCTCTGCTGGGCAAATTAAGTACGATATTACTAAGACTTATGAGAGCTATTGTTCCGCCTTACAGCAGTGGAAAATTATTGGAAAAAATTAGATCCAACATCATGAATCTATAAAAGAATGTGATAGGGATAATATCCTCAATTTGTACTAATTATTTGATTGTGGGTAAAGGAATTAAGTCATCGTAGTGGATTGTTAACAGCAGCCTGAAAATGTCCTGAGAGTGTGCATCCATGTAATCAGA
Organism: Myxine glutinosa; assembly: GCF_964187855.1. Lineage (NCBI taxonomy): Eukaryota > Metazoa > Chordata > Myxini > Myxiniformes > Myxinidae > Myxine > Myxine glutinosa. The sequence continues at coordinate 135,005,688 of NC_136263.1, forward strand.
AATCCCAGATTTGTTTTTACAAACAACATTTTGGTAGAGGTCTTGTGTGGAACACTTCCTTGGTAGATAAAAACGGTACTGCATGCTGGCAGCCACTTTTGCGGCCAGTTAGGCCAAACAAATTGAGAGGAAATTGTAGTTAAATACGTAAGTTACACATGGCTATTTGTAAAAAAGGAAATTTGTTGAGATGGGAAACATTTTTTCGAAGGTTTATTAAGGTGTTATAATATGACATGTGGCAAGGCAAACTATTGGATGGGAAAATTAGATCTGGCTATAGAATAAATTTATTGACCCCTTGAAGTTAATCCTTCGAATCATTGTTTCACTGGCATTTTTGTTCAAATTGGAAATAGTTTGGTAGAGCTTTGGTTAAAACCTTTGGTTGCGGTATCTTGGAACGAATTGATAAACCATAGGAGATTGATAAGAATAGAAACAAATATGGACCCAAAATAGAAAGTTGGATTCATGCCTCTCATTGCAAGCAAGCACATGGGGCTAAGGTGGACGATCCCACAGAAAATGAGGCTGCACCTAGCAGCCCAGCAGAACATTCAGTGGTAGAAAAATGATAGTCATGATTTACAGTCATTTGAATTACATTTTAACACCCCTTGCATTGATAAACATTACATTTTCAACATGTGATATTCCTACTTGGAATAGTGACATTTATTTGCCTACATGACATACAATTACCTGCTGATATAAATACAACATGAGTGAAAAAATGTATCACAACTACACTCATGATCAGGGGATTGAGTTCAACCCCGGGAGATAGGGGGATCAGGGTAAGACAAATAATCTGATTATGTTACATATTAAGGGATTTTCTTTATTTACCTTTTAGGAAGCTTGTTAGTTTGGTATATAATGTTAAATGTCATCGACATATAACTATGTCATAGATATGAATATATACAAGGAGTAGCAGACTTGTTTGTTGGTTTAGTAGTTATATTGGCAATTGTTTTAGTGGTGGCTTGCTTGAAAGCCTTAGTGACGGTGTGTTTGAATAAGGTAACCAACAACACGATGATAACACATGAAGTGACAAATGAGGAAAGAAATGTGGAACCAGAAAAGGAAGACTTTTATGGCGACATAAACAGTAGAATTAAGATAATGGCATAACGACAATGTTATGAGTTGTGTCAATTACAATATCAATGAACTCATATCACCACGAGTGACACACTGTTAGGGAAAAAAAAAAAAAGAGGGAAAAGAAAAAGTGGAGAGGAATTATGGTAATAATACATTATGCTTAATTTGTTGGTTTGGGAAAATTGTTGTTGGGAATTAGGTATTCCCGTGTGTGATTGTAATCATATACAATGCTATTCTTAGTTTAGTAATAAAATACATACCTGATTGAATATTATTTGTGTGACGCATATAAATGAATATAACTTTTTGTGTTAAGGAAAAACAACAAATTGTTGAATGTGAAACTGTCGGAAGATATACATGATTATGCTGATTTCATGGTAAGATGTACCCTATCTGATTCAGTGTGTGCGGAAAGCAGATTCAGATATGACTGAGCATAAGGATAAGACGAGATCACATTTTGGAGGGATTGCTAACGGAATTGGGAAGAAGAAAGAAAGAAAATTTGTGGCTAAAAAATGAAGTTAATCGTGGCATACACCCTCTTTCTCAAAGAATGATGAAGACATTCTCCCGTGTAACTTGGAGATGAATGCTTACCTTCACGAAGGAAATTTATGTGACCATTTGCCTGGATCACACTGCAACATATGAAAGAAAGGCGATCACTTACTCTTGTTCGAAGACTTCGAACATTCACCACATCAGAAGTTGCAGGACAACGACATTTTACCTGCAACCTCTGTGAAATGCGGGGACATATGTTATTACTTCACCAACGTCCGGGGAACCAGCATGGAGCTGCAAAAAACGGCTGTGCCCTTGTCACAACAGCTGTGCACGATTCTGCTGGATTGCTCCTGGTAAGGACCATGAATGACCTGAACACCATGGTCCCAACATCATTGTGGATGCATCCGGCATCCCTGTTCCACATCTTGCTGGCCAATCAATGTCACACCAATACTTGCTGCCCACTCACAATAAGGGAGGAGGCAAGTCGACTACAACTGGGTGAAGGCCTTGTTCAGGAATTACTATGGTTTACAGCAAAAAGTGGCAAGAATGCTACAAGGAGAGCAGGGTCAGTCTATGACTCCGCAATGTTACCACAACAGCGAAATCCTACACGAAGTAGTGCAGGAGCTATGAAGACATTAGGAGAAAATGTTTCATACCTGGATTCAAACACAAGTGATCAGCCCTTCCTTTCAAACGAAGTCAACATTTGTGTGGAGGCAAACGTTTTTGCCAGATGGTGCAGATGCTTTACAAAACTTGAAAATGAAGTGAAATTGTTGTATCTTGGTGATGGTGAAGTGTTGTTTTGAAAATATATTTGTGATGCAAATGCAATAGATTGAACAATATGGAAGGAGTCAATGACCAACGAAATGTTTTGTGATTCTTGCAGGATGACGGTGTATGCCTAAGGGAATTTGATTACCAAAGTGATTGATTATTTACTTATACTTGTAATGATGTTTACTAGTAGTGATTGATTGTTTACTTATATTGATGTTTAGATTAATGGTTAATATAAACAAAAACAAAAAGATGAGGGAATTGTGGAAGTGTAACTCAGTGTAACATATTGATTGGCCCTGGTAACTTATTAATTAACCTGGTAACAAAGCAGATACATTTTATGTGTATGAACAATGTAATCTCTTGAAACACCTGGTCAAGGCCCCAGGCTAGAGCACCCCCCCCTGCTGTGATTTCCATTTACACAGCAGGAGGGGAGCGAGCTGATGCCAGGACTCGGTGCGATGCATGACCTCGGGACATTAGCGGAGAGGAGATTAAGTCCAGTTTGGCGATATAACGAGAGCAAACGTTGAGTAAAGTACACTTGTCCTCAGAAGCCCTGCCCGACGGAACGATGGAATGAACGAGTACCTGCTACGTGAAGCGCTGACCGAACGGGAGTGTCGGATGGAGAGAAGGACCAGCGAAAAGAGTTAACCTGATCCATTATATTATGCGGTATCATTTTGGTAATTGGATGAAGTGAATACAGTTTAATAAAGTTGTGACCTTTTGTAAAACCTGTTTCCGACCATTGGCGTCTTGAGTCTCACCCTCCACTTCCGCGACAGTACCCTCATTGTAGCTAACTACATGATTTAGTGGGGTTATCTACCCTCATTGTAGCTAACTACATGATTTGGCGGGGTTATTTACCCTCATTGTAGCTAACTACATGATTTAGCGGGGTTATTTACCCCCATTGTAGATAACTACATGATTTAGAGGGGTTATTTACCCTCATTGTAGCTAACTACATGATGTGGCGGGGTTATTTACCCTTATTGTAGCTAACTACATGATTTAGTGGGGTTACTTACCTTCATTGTAGCTAACTACATGATTTAGCGGGGTTGTTTACCCTCATTGTAGCTAACTACATGATGTGGCGGGGTTATTTACCCTCATTGTAGCTAACTACATGATTTAGCGGGGTTATTTACCCTCATTGTAGCTAACTACATGATTTAGCGGGGTTATTTACCTTCATTGTAGCTAACTACATGATTTGATGGGGATATTTACCCTCATTGTAGCTAACTACATGATTTAGCGGGGTTATTTACCCTCATTGTAGCTAACTACGTGATTTAGCGGGGTTATTTACCCTCATTGTAGCTAACTACATGATTTAGCGGGGTTATTTACCCTCATTGTAGCTAACTACATGATTTGGCGGGGTTATTTACCCTTATTGTAGCTAACTACATGATTTAGCGGGGTTATGTACCCTCATTGTAGCTAACTACATGATTTAGCGGGGTTATCTACCCTCATTGTAGCTAACTACATGATTTGGCGGGGTTATTTACCCTCATTGTAGCTAACTACATGATTTATCGGGGTTATTTACCCCCATTGTAGCTAACTACATGATTTAGCGGGGTTATTTACCCTCATTGTAGCTAACTACATGATTTAGCGGGGTTATTTACCCTCATTGTAGCTAACTACATGATTTGGCGAGGTTATTTACCCTCATTGTAGCTAACTACATGATTTAGCGGGGTTATTTAACTTCATTGTAGCTAACTACATGATTTGGCGAGGTTATTTACCCTCATTGTAGCTAACTACATGATTTAGCGGGGTTATTTACCCTCATTGTAGCTAACTACATGATTTAGCGGGGTTATTTACCCTCATTGTAGCTAACTACATGATTTGGCGAGGTTATTTACCCTCATTGTAGCTAACTACATGATTTGGTGGAGTTATTTACCCTCATTGTAGCTAACTACATGATTTAGCGGGGTTATTTACCCTCATTATAGCGAACTACATCATTTAACGGGGTTATTTACCCTCATTGTAGCTAACTACATGATTTAGCGGGGTTATTTACCCTCATTGTAGCTAACTACATGATTTAGTGGGGTTATTTACCCTCATTGTAGCTAACTACATGATGTGGCGGGGTTATTTACCCTCATTGTAGCTAACTACATGATTTAGTGGGGTTATTTACCTTCATTGTAGCTAACTACATGATTTAGTGGGGTTATTTACCTTCATTGTAGATAACTACATGATTTAGAGGGGTTATTTACCCTCATTGTAGCTAACTACATGATGTGGCGGGGTTATTTACCCTTATTGTAGCTAACTACATGATTTAGTGGGGTTACTTACCTTCATTGTAGCTAACTACATGATTTAGCGGGGTTGTTTACCCTCATTGTAGCTAACTACATGATTTAGCAGGGTTATTTACCTTCATTGTAGCTAACTACATGATTTAGCGGGGTTATTTACCCTCATTGTAGCTAACTACATGATTTAGCGGGGTTATTTATCCTTATTGTAGCTAACTACATGATTTAGCGGGGTTATTTACCTTCATTGTAGCTAACTACATGATTTAGCGGGGTTATTTACCCTCATTGTAGCTAACTACATGATTTGGCGGGGTTATTTACCCTCATTGTAGCTAACTACATGATTTAGCGGGGTTATTTACCCTCATTGTAGCTAACTGCATGATTTAGCGGGGTTATTTACCCTCATTGTAGCTAACTACATGATTTAGCGGGGTTATTTACCTTCATTGTAGCTAACTACATGATTTAGCGGGGTTATTTACCCTCATTGTAGCTAACTACATGATTTAGTGGGGTTATTTACCCTCATTGTAGCTAACTACATGATTTAGCGGGGTTATTTACCCTCATTGTAGCTAACTACATGATTTAGCGGGGTTATTTACCCTCATTGTCGCTAACTACATGATTTAGCGGGGTTATTTACCTTCATTGTAGCTAACTACATGATTTGGCGGGGTTATTTACCCTCATTGTAGCTAACTACATGATTTAGCGGGGTTATGTACCCTCATTGTAGCTAACTACATGATTTAGTGGGGTTATCTACCCTCATTGTAGCTAACTACATGATTTGGCGGGGTTATTTACCCTCATTGTAGCTAACTACATGATTTAGCGGGGTTATTTACCCCCATTGTAGATAACTACATGATTTAGAGGGGTTATTTACCCTCATTGTAGCTAACTACATGATGTGGCGGGGTTATTTACCCTTATTGTAGCTAACTACATGATTTAGTGGGGTTACTTACCTTCATTGTAGCTAACTACATGATTTAGCGGGGTTGTTTACCCTCATTGTAGCTAACTACATGATGTGGCGGGGTTATTTACCCTCATTGTAGCTAACTACATGATTTAGCGGGGTTATTTACCCTCATTGTAGCTAACTACATGATTTAGCGGGGTTATTTACCTTCATTGTAGCTAACTACATGATTTGATGGGGATATTTACCCTCATTGTAGCTAACTACATGATTTAGCGGGGTTATTTACCCTCATTGTAGCTAACTACGTGATTTAGCGGGGTTATTTACCCTCATTGTAGCTAACTACATGATTTAGCAGGGTTATTTACTCATTGTAGCTAACTACATGATTTAGCGGGGTTATTTACCCTCATTGTAGCTAACTACATGATTTAGTGGGGTTATTTACCCTCATTGTAGCTAACTACATGATTTAGCGGGGTTATTTACCCTCATTGTAGCTAACTACATGATTAACGGGGTTATTTACCCTCATTGTCGCTAACTACATGATTTAGCGGGGTTATTTACCTTCATTGTAGCTAACTACATGATTTGGCGGGGTTATTTACCCTTATTGTAGCTAACTACATGATTTAGCGGGGTTATGTACCCTCATTGTAGCTAACTACATGATTTAGCGGGGTTATCTACCCTCATTGTAGCTAACTACATGATTTGGCGGGGTTATTTACCCTCATTGTAGCTAACTACATGATTTATCGGGGTTATTTACCCCCATTGTAGCTAACTACATGATTTATCGGGGTTATTTACCCTCATTGTAGCTAACTACATGATTTAGCGGGGTTATTTACCCTCATTGTAGCTAACTACATGATTTGGCGAGGTTATTTACCCTCATTGTAGCTAACTACATGATTTAGCGGGGTTATTTACCTTCATTGTAGCTAACTACATGATTTGGCGAGGTTATTTACCCTCATTGTAGCTAACTACATGATTTAGCGGGGTTATTTACCCTCATTGTAGCTAACTACATGATTTAGCGGGGTTATTTACCCTCATTGTAGCTAACTACATGATTTGGCGAGGTTATTTACCCTCATTGTAGCTAACTACATGATTTGGTGGAGTTATTTACCCTCATTGTAGCTAACTACATGATTTAGCGGGGTTATTTACCCTCATTATAGCGAACTACATCATTTAACGGGGTTATTTACCCTCATTGTAGCTAACTACATGATTTAGCGGGGTTATTTACCCTCATTGTAGCTAACTACATGATTTAGTGGGGTTATTTACCCTCATTGTAGCTAACTACATGATGTGGCGGGGTTATTTACCCTCATTGTAGCTAACTACATGATTTAGTGGGGTTATTTACCTTCATTGTAGCTAACTACATGATTTAGTGGGGTTATTTACCTTCATTGTAGATAACTACATGATTTAGAGGGGTTATTTACCCTCATTGTAGCTAACTACATGATGTGGCGGGGTTATTTACCCTTATTGTAGCTAACTACATGATTTAGTGGGGTTATTTACCTTCATTGTAGCTAACTACATGATTTAGCGGGGTTATTTACCCTCATTGTAGCTAACTACATGATTTAGCGGGGTTATTTATCCTTATTGTAGCTAACTACATGATTTAGCGGGGTTATTTACATTCATTGTAGCTAACTACATGATTTAGCGGGGTTATTTACCCTCATTGTAGCTAACTACATGATTTGGCGGGGTTATTTACCCTCATTGTAGCTAACTACATGATTTAGCGGGGTTATTTACCCTCATTGTAGCTAACTGCATGATTTAGCGGGGTTATTTACCCTCATTGTAGCTAACTACATGATTTAGCGGGGTTATTTACCTTCATTGTAGCTAACTACATGATTTAGCGGGGTTATTTACCCTCATTGTAGCTAACTACATGATTTAGTGGGGTTATTTACCCTCATTGTAGCTAACTACATGATTTAGCGGGGTTATTTACCCTCATTGTAGCTAACTACATGATTTAGCGGGGTTATTTACCCTCATTGTCGCTAACTACATGATTTAGCGGGGTTATTTACCTTCATTGTCGCTAACTACATGATTTGGCGGGGTTATTTACCCTCATTGTAGCTAACTACATGATTTAGCGGGGTTATGTACCCTCATTGTAGCTAACTACATGATTTAGTGGGGTTATCTACCCTCATTGTAGCTAACTACATGATTTGGCGGGGTTATTTACCCTCATTGTAGCTAACTACATGATTTAGCGGGGTTATTTACCCCCATTGTAGCTAACTACATGATTTAGCGGGGTTATTTACCCTCATTGTAGCTAACTACATGATTTAGCGGGGTTATTTACCCTCATTGTGGCTAACTACATGATTTGGCGAGGTTATTTACCCTCATTGTAGCTAACTACATGATTTAGCGGGGTTATTTACCTTCATTGTAGCTAACTACATGATTTGGCGAGGTTATTTACCCTCATTGTAGTTAACTACATGATTTAGCGGGGTTATTTACCCTTATTGTAGCTAACTACATGATTTGGCGAGGTTATTTACCCTCATTGTAGCTAACTACATGATTTGGTGGGGTTATTTACCCTCATTGTAGCTAACTACATGATTTAGCAGGGTTGTTTACCCTCATTGTAGCTAACTACATGATTTAGCAGGGTTATTTACGCTCATTGTAGCTAACTACATGATTTAGCGGGGTTATTTACCCTCATTGTAGCTAACTACATGATTTAGTGGGGTTATTTACCCTCATTGTAGCTAACTACATGATTTAGCGGGGTTATTTACCCTCATTGTAGCTAACTACATGATTTAGCGGGGTTATTTACCCTCATTGTCGCTAACTACATGATTTAGCGGGGTTATTTACCTTCATTGTAGCTAACTACATGATTTGGCGGGGTTATTTACCCTCATTGTAGCTAACTACATGATTTAGCGGGGTTATGTACCCTCATTGTAGCTAACTACATGATTTAGTGGGGTTATCTACCCTCATTGTAGCTAACTACATGATTTGGCGGGGTTATTTACCCTCATTGTAGCTAACTACATGATTTAGCGGGGTTATTTACCCCCATTGTAGCTAACTATACACAAAGAATTAAGTTAAGCACCCCCCCCCGTTTTTTTACAACCTCGCACATTACAAGTTTGTTGTCGTCAAAACAGTGTAATATACCCATGATATTGCTATATTTTCTGGAGAAGTGATATTATGGTCACATAAAAACATAACAATCATGCCGTTTTCAATATTTTATTCTGAATAATTTAAGGTGAAATTTTTTGGGAATTTTAGGCATATTTTCACCTCAATTTAAGTATGGAGCTATAGGTCCATCACGGACAGTGTGGATGACGTTTATGTTTTCTAACGTACAGTCATTGTTCTGAGAAGAGCTCTAGCGATCTTTGCGTCAATAACGTGTGTAGGACCCACGTGATCGGATCACTGACTCAACCCTACGTCTCATAGACCCTGTAAGCCGTCGTATGCGTTGCTGTGGCAGGTTGTTCCATTCCCGATGTAATGCACGTTCCAATTCATCCAGATTGGCTATTGGAGGGACCATCTTCGCAATTTGCCAATGTATACATATACACAAAGAATATATATTAGGGGGTGCTTAACTTAATTCTTTGTGTAGGGGTGCTTAACTTAATTCTTTGTGTATACATGATTTAGCGGGGTTATTTACCCTCATTGTAGCTAACTACATGATTTAGCGGGGTTATTTACCCTCATTGTCGCTAACTACATGATTTAGCGGGGTTATTTACCTTAATTGTAGCTAACTACATGATTTGGCGGGGTTATTTACCCTCATTGTAGCTAACTACATGATTTAGCGGGGTTATGTACCCTCATTGTAGCTAACTACATGATTTAGTGGGGTTATCTACCCTCATTGTAGCTAACTACATGATTTGGCGGGGTTATTTACCCTCATTGTAGCTAACTACATGATTTAGCGGGGTTATTTACCCCCATTGTAGCTAACTACATGATTTAGCGGGGTTATTTACCCTCATTGTAGCTAACTACATGATTTAGCGGGGTTATTTACCCTCATTGTGGCTAACTACATGATTTGGCGAGGTTATTTACCCTCATTGTAGCTAACTACATGATTTAGCGGGGTTATTTACCTTCATTGTAGCTAACTACATGATTTGGCGAGGTTATTTACCCTCATTGTAGTTAACTACATGATTTAGCGGGGTTATTTACCCTTATTGTAGCTAACTACATGATTTGGCGAGGTTATTTACCCTCATTGTAGCTAACTACATGATTTGGTGGGGTTATTTACCCTCATTGTAGCTAACTACATGATTTAGCAGGGTTGTTTACCCTCATTGTAGCTAACTACATGATTTAGCAGGGTTATTTACGCTCATTGTAGCTAACTACATGATTTAGCGGGGTTATTTACCCTCATTGTAGCTAACTACATGATTTAGTGGGGTTATTTACCCTCATTGTAGCTAACTACATGATTTAGCGGGGTTATTTACCCTCATTGTAGCTAACTACATGATTTAGCGGGGTTATTTACCCTCATTGTCGCTAACTACATGATTTAGCGGGGTTATTTACCTTCATTGTAGCTAACTACATGATTTGGCGGGGTTATTTACCCTCATTGTAGCTAACTACATGATTTAGCGGGGTTATGTACCCTCATTGTAGCTAACTACATGATTTAGTGGGGTTATCTACCCTCATTGTAGCTAACTACATGATTTGGCGGGGTTATTTACCCTCATTGTAGCTAACTACATGATTTAGCGGGGTTATTTACCCCCATTGTAGCTAACTACATGATTTAGCGGGGTTATTTACCCTCATTGTAGCTAACTACATGATTTAGCGGGGTTATTTACCCTCATTGTAGCTAACTACATGATTTGGCGAGGTTATTTACCCTCATTGTAGCTAACTACATGATTTAGCGGGGTTATTTACCTTCATTGTAGCTAACTACATGATTTGGCGAGGTTATTTACCCTCATTGTAGTTAACTACATGATTTAGCGGGGTTATTTACCCTTATTGTAGCTAACTACATGATTTGGCGAGGTTATTTACCCTCATTGTAGCTAACTACATGATTTGGTGGGGTTATTTACCCTCATTGTAGCTAACTACATGATTTAGCGGGGTTATTTACCCTCATTGTAGCTAACTACATGATTTGGTGGAGTTATTTACCCTCATTGTAGCTAACTACATGATTTAGCGGGGTTATTTACCCTCATTGTAGCGAACTACATGATTTGGTGGGTTTATTTACCCTCATGGTAGCTAACTACATGATTTAGTGGGGTTATTTACCCTCATTGTAGCTAACTACATGATTTGGCGGGGTTATTTACCCTCATTGTAGCTAACTACATGATTTAGCGGGGTTATTTACCCTCAATGTAGCTAACTACATGATTTGGTGGGGTTATTTACCCTCATTGTAGCTAACTACATGATTTGGTGGGGTTATTTACCCTCATTGTAGCGAACTACATGATTTGGCAGGGTTATTTACCCTCATTGTAGCTAACTACATGATTTAGTGGGGTTATTTACCCTCATTGTAGCTAACTACATGATTTAGCGGGGTTATTTACCCTCATTGTAGCTAACTGCATGATTTAGCAGGGTTATTTACCCTCATTGTAGCTAACTACATGATTTAGCGGGGATACTTACCCTCATTGTAGCTAACTACATGATTTAGCGGGGTTATTTACCCTCATTGTAGCTAACTACATGATTTAGCGGGGTTATTTACCCTCATTGTAGCTAACTCCATGATTTGGCGGGGTTATTTACCCTCATTGTAGCTCACTCCATGATTTGGCGGGGTTATTTACCCTCATTGTAGCTAACTACATGATTTAGCGGGGTTATTTACCCTCATTGTAGCTAACTACATGATTTAGCGGGGTTATTTACCCTCATTGTAGCTAACTACATGATTTAGCGGGGTTATTTACCCTCATTGTAGCTAACTACATGATTTAGTGGGGTTATTTACCCTCATTGTAGCTAACTACGTGATTTAGCGGGGTTATTTACCCTCATTGTAGCTAACTACATGATTTAGCAGGGTTATTTACCTTCATTGTAGCTAACTACATGATTTAGCGGGGTTATTTACCCTCATTGTAGCTAACTACATGATTTAGCGGGGTTATTTATCCTTATTGTAGCTAACTACATGATTTAGCGGGGTTATTTACCTTCATTGTAGCTAACTACATGATTTGGCGGGGTTATTTATCCTTATTGTAGCTAACTACATGATTTAGCGGGGTTATTTATCCTCATTGTAGCTAACTACATGATTTGGCGGGGTTATTTACCCTCATTGTAGCTAACTACATGATTTAGCGGGGTTATTTACCCTCATTGTAGCTAACTGCATGATTTAGCGGGGTTATTTACCCTCATTGTAGCTAACTACATGATTTAGCGGGGTTACTTACCCTCATTGTAGCTAACTACATGATTTAGCGGGGTTATTTACCCTCATTGTAGCTAACTACATGATTTGGCGAGGTTATTTACCCTCATTGTAGCTAACTACATGATTTAGCGGGGTTATTTACCTTCATTGTAGCTAACTACATGATTTGGCGAGGTTATTTACCCTCATTGTAGTTAACTACATGATTTAGCGGGGTTATTTACCCTTATTGTAGCTAACTACATGATTTGGCGAGGTTATTTACCCTCATTGTAGCTAACTACATGATTTGGTGGGGTTATTTACCCTCATTGTAGCTAACTACATGATTTAGCGGGGTTATTTACCCTCATTGTAGCTAACTACATGATTTAGTGGGGTTATTTACCCTCATTGTAGCTAACTACATGATTTGGTGGAGTTATTTACCCTCATTGTAGCTAACTACATGATTTAGCGGGGTTATTTACCCTCATTGTAGCGAACTACATGATTTGGTGGGTTTATTTACCCTCATGGTAGCTAACTACATGATTTAGTGGGGTTATTTACCCTCATTGTAGCTAACTACATGATTTGGCGGGGTTATTTACCCTCATTGTAGCTAACTACATGATTTAGCGGGGTTATTTACCCTCAATGTAGCTAACTACATGATTTGGTGGGGTTATTTACCCTCATTGTAGCTAACTACATGATTTGGTGGGGTTATTTACCCTCATTGTAGCGAACTACATGATTTGGCAGGGTTATTTACCCTCATTGTAGCTAACTACATGATTTAGTGGGGTTATTTACCCTCATTGTAGCTAACTACATGATTTAGCGGGGTTATTTACCCTCATTGTAGCTAACTGCATGATTTAGCAGGGTTATTTACCCTCATTGTAGCTAACTACATGATTTAGCGGGGATACTTACCCTCATTGTAGCTAACTACATGATTTAGCGGGGTTATTTACCCTCATTGTAGCTAACTACATGATTTAGCGGGGTTATTTACCCTCATTGTAGCTAACTCCATGATTTGGCGGGGTTATTTACCCTCATTGTAGCTCACTCCATGATTTGGCGGGGTTATTTACCCTCATTGTAGCTAACTACATGATTTAGCGGGGTTATTTACCCTCATTGTAGCTAACTACATGATTTAGCGGGGTTATTTACCCTCATTGTAGCTAACTACATGATTTAGCAGGGTTATTTACCCTCATTGTAGCTAACTACATGATTTAGTGGGGTTATTTACCCTCATTGTAGCTAACTACGTGATTTAGCGGGGTTATTTACCCTCATTGTAGCTAACTACATGATTTAGCAGGGTTATTTACCTTCATTGTAGCTAACTACATGATTTAGCGGGGTTATTTACCCTCATTGTAGCTAACTACATGATTTAGCGGGGTTATTTATCCTTATTGTAGCTAACTACATGATTTAGCGGGGTTATTTACCTTCATTGTAGCTAACTACATGATTTGGCGGGGTTATTTATCCTCATTGTAGCTAACTACATGATTTGGCGGGGTTATTTACCCTCATTGTAGCTAACTACATGATTTAGCGGGGTTATTTACCCTCATTGTAGCTAACTGCATGATTTAGCGGGGTTATTTACCCTCATTGTAGCTAACTACATGATTTAGCGGGGTTACTTACCCTCATTGTAGCTAACTACATGATTTAGCGGGGTTATTTACCCTCATTGTAGCTAACTACATGATTTAGCGGGGTTATTTACCCTCATTGTAGCTAACTCCATGATTTGGCGGGGTTATTTACCCTCATTGTAGCTAACTCCATGATTTGGCGGGGTTATTTACCCTCATTGTAGCTCACTCCATGATTTGGCTGGGTTATTTACCCTCATTGTAGCTAACTACATGATTTAGCGGGGTTATTTACCCTCATTGTAGCTAACTACATGATTTAGCGGGGTTATTTACCCTCATTGTAGCTAACTACATGATTTAGCGGGGTTATTTACCCTCATTGTAGCTAACTACATGATTTAGCAGGGTTATTTACCTTCATTGTAGCTAACTACATGATTTTGCGGGGTTATTTACCCTCATTGTAGCTAACTACATGATTTAGCGGGGTTATTTACCCTTATTGTAGCTAACTACATGATTTAGCGGGGTTATTTACCCTTATTGTAGCTAACTACATGATTTAGTGGGGTTATTTACCTTCATTGTAGCTAACTACATGATTTAGCGGGGTTATTTACCCTCATTGTAGCTAACTACATGATTTGGCGGGGTTATTTACCCTCATTGGTGCTAACTACATGATTTAGCGGGGTTATTTACCCTCATTGTAGCTAACTGCATGATTTAGCGGGGTTATTTACCCTCATTGTAGCTAACTACATGATTTAGCGGGGTTACTTACCCTCATTGTAGCTAACTACATGATTTAGCGGGGTTATTTACCCTCATTGTAGCTAACTACATGATTTAGCGGGGTTATTTACCCTCATTGTAGCTAACTCCATGATTTGGCGGGGTTATTTACCCTCATTGTAGCTCACTCCATGATTTGGCTGGGTTATTTACCCTCATTGTAGCTAACTACATGATTTAGCGGGGTTATTTACCCTCATTGTAGCTAACTCCATGATTTGGCGGGGTTATTTACCCTCATTGTAGCTAACTACATGATTTAGCGGGGTTATTTACCCTCATTGTAGCTAACTGCATGATTTAGCGGGGTTATTTACCCTCATTGTAGCTAACTACATGATTTAGCGGGGTTATTTACCCTCATTGTAGCTAACTCCATGATTTGGCGGGGTTATTTACCCTCATTGTAGCTAACTACATGATTTAGCGGGGTTATTTACCCTCATTGTAGCTAACTCCATGATTTGGCGGGGTTATTTACCCTCATTGTAGCTAACTACATGATTTAGCGGGGTTATTTACCCTCATTGTAGCTAACTGCATGATTTAGCGGGGTTATTTACCCTCATTGTAGCTAACTGCATGATTTAGCGGGGTTATTTGCCCTCATTTTAGCTAACTACATGATTTAGCGTGGTTATTTGCCCTCATTGTAGCTAACTACATGATTTGGTGGGGTTATTTACCCTCATTGTAGCGAACTACATGATTTGGCAGGGTTATTTACCCTCATTGTAGCTAACTACATGATTTAGTGGGGTTATTTACCCTCATTGTAGCTAACTACATGATTTAGCGGGGTTATTTACCCTCATTGTAGCTAACTGCATGATTTAGCGGGGTTATTTACCCTCATTGTAGCTAACTACATGATTTAGCGGGGATACTTACCCTCATTGTAGCTAACTACATGATTTAGCGGGGTTATTTACCCTCATTGTAGCTAACTCCATGATTTGGCAGGGTTATTTACCCTCATTGTAGCTCACTCCATGATTTGGCGGGGTTATTTACCCTCATTGTCGCTAACTACATGATTTAGCGGGGTTATTTACCCTCATTGTAGCTAACTACATGATTTAGCGGGGTTATTTACCCTCATTGTAGCTAACTACATGATTTAGCGGGGTTATTTACCCTCATTGTAGCTAACTACATTATTTAGCGGGGTTATTTACCCTCATTGTAGCTAACTACGTGATTTAGCGGGGTTATTTGCCCTCATTGTAGCTAACTACATGATTTGGTGGGGTTATTTGCCCTCATTGTAGCTAACTACATGATTTGGTGGGGTTATTTACCCTCATTGTAGCGAACTGCATGATTTGGCAGGGTTATTTACCCTCATTGTAGCTAACTACATGATTTAGTGGGGTTATTTACCCTCATTGTAGCTAACTACATGATTTAGCGGGGTTATTTACCCTCATTGTAGCTAACTGCATGATTTAGCGGGGTTATTTACCCTCATTGTAGCTAACTACATGATTTAGCGGGGATACTTACCCTCATTGTAGCCAACTACATGATTTAGCGGGGTTATTTACCCTCATTGTCGCTAACTACATGATTTAGCGGGGTTATTTACCCTCATTGTAGCTAACTCCATGATTTGGCGGGGTTATTTAACCTCATTGTAGCTCACTCCATGATTTGGCGGGGTTATTTACCCTCATTGTAGCTAACTACATGATTTAGCGGGGTTATTTACCCTCATTGTAGCTAACTACATGATTTAGCGGGGTTATTTACCCTCATTGTAGCTAACTACATGATTTAGCGGGGTTATTTACCCTCATTGTAGCTAACTACGTGATTTAGTGGGGTTATTTACCCTCATTGTAGCTAACTACATGATTTAGCAGGGTTATTTACCTTCATTGTAGCTAACTACATGATTTAGCGGGGTTATTTACCCTCATTGTAGCTAACTACATGATTTAGCGGGGTTATTTACCCTCATTGTAGCTAACTACATGATTTAGCGGGGTTATTTACCCTCATTGTAGCTAACTACATGATTTAGCGGGGTTATTTACCCTCATTGTAGCTAACTACATGATTTAGCGGGGTTATTTACCCTCATTGTAGCTAACTACGTGATTTAGCGGGGTTATTTACCCTCATTGTAGCTAACTACATGATTTAGCAGGGTTATTTACCTTCATTGTAGCTAACTACATGATTTAGCGGGGTTATTTACCCTCATTGTAGCTAACTACATGATTTAGCAGGGTTATTTACCTTCATTGTAGCTAACTACATGATTTGGCGGGGTTATTTACCCTCATTGTAGCTAACTACATGATTTAGCAGGGTTATTTACCCTCATTGTAGCTAACTGCATGATTTAGCGGCGTAATTTACCCTCATTGTAGCTAACTACATGATTTAGCGGGGTTACTTACCCTCATTGTAGCTAACTACATGATTTAGCGGGGTTATTTACCTTCATTGTAGCTAACTACATGATTTAGCGGGGTTATTTACCCTCATTGTAGCTAACTCCATGATTTGGCGGGGTTATTTACCCTCATTGTAGCTAACTCCATGATTTGGCAGGGTTATTTACCCTCATTGTAGCTCACTCCATGATTTGGCGGGGTTATTTACCCTCATTGTAGCTAACTACATGATTTAGCGGGGTTATTTACCCTCATTGTAGCTAACTACATGATTTAGCAGGGTTATTTACCCTCATTGTAGCTAACTACATGATTTAGCGGGGTTATTTACCCTCATTGTAGCTAACTACATGATTTAGCAGGGTTATTTACCTTCATTGTAGCTAACTACATGATTTAGCGGGGTTATTTACCCTCATTGTAGCTAACTACATGATTTAGCGGGGTTATTTACCCTTATTGTAGCTAACTACATGATTTAGCGGGGTTATTTACCCTTATTGTAGCTAACTACATGATTTAGCGGGATTATTTACCTTCATTGTAGCTAACTACATGATTTAGCGGGGTTATTTACCCTCATTGTAGCTAACTACATGATTTGGCGGGGTTATTTACCCTCATTGGTGCTAACTACATGATTTAGCGGGGTTATTTACCCTCATTGTAGCTAACTGCATGATTTAGCGGGGTTATTTACCCTCATTGTAGCTAACTACATGATTTAGCGGGGTTACTTACCCTCATTGTAGCTAACTACATGATTTAGCGGGGTTATTTACCCTCATTGTCGCTAACTACATGATTTAGCGGGGTTATTTACCCTCATTGTAGCTCACTCCATGATTTGGCGGGGTTATTTACCCTCATTGTAGCTCACTCCATGATTTGGCGGGGTTATTTACCCTCATTGTAGCTAACTACATGATTTAGCGGGGTTATTTACCCTCATTGTAGCTAACTCCATGATTTGGCGGGGTTATTTACCCTCATTGTAGCTAACTACATGATTTAACGGGGTTTATTTACCCTCATTGTAGCTAACTGCATGATTTAGCGGGGTTATTTACCCTCATTGTAGCTAACTACATGATTTAGCGGGGTTATTTACCCTCATTGTAGCTAACTCCATGATTTGGCGGGGTTATTTACCCTCATTGTAGCTAACTACATGATTTAACGGGGTTATTTACCCTCATTGTAGCTAACTCCCTGATTTGGCGGGGTTATTTACCCTCATTGTAGCTAACTACTTGATTTAGCGGGGTTATTTACCCTCATTGTAGCTAACTGCATGATTTAGCGGGGTTATTTACCCTCATTGTAGCTAACTGCATGATTTAGCGGGGTTATTTGCCCTCATTGTAGCTAACTACATGATTTAGCGTGGTTATTTGCCCTCATTGTAGCTAACTGCATGATTTAGCGTGGTTTTTTTTTTTTTTTTTTTTTGTATACTAAATCGAGGCTCGTGAAAGAGCTGACATTCCAGAACCCCCCATGACATTTACTTCACAAACAAATCAACCAGACAAACAAAATATATAAAAAGAGGGAGCGGAAGTCAAGAGAATGGGAAGCACACAAACACTTGAGAGCACACAACATTTGAGAGCAGGGAGATGTGTGGGAGGGAGAGGGCTCGGGGGGAGGAGGCGTGGGAAGGGGTGGGGGGGGGGGGGGGTGGGGGGGTGGGGGGTGGGAGAAGTATAAAACACAAGGACACCAAGGACTTCCAGGTCAGAAGTTGGTATTTCAAAAAGTGGAATTGGGGTGAAATTATCGGGGATAGAAAAGATCAAGGTTTTGGATGGGGGAAGATAAGAGATGGTGGTGAACAGCTGTTTTAAAGACCTGGAGGGTGGAGTGGGATTGAAGAGAGTGAGGGAGTTTGTTCCAGAGGTGGGAGAAAAGAGGAATGAAGGAGTGAAGGTGAGCAGACAGTCTTGATTTTGGCAGTTTAACCATAAGAGGGTTGCAGGCAGATCTTGTGCGACCTGTAGGAATATTTGCGGGACAGAGCCCAGAGAGAGCTGGGGGGGGGGGGGGGGGGGCAAGGCCAGAGAGGAGTCGGTAGAAGACGGAAAGACCACCAACCTGCCTGCGGTGAGTGAGTGAAAGGCCCTTGGAGTTAGCTTCATCGCGGGAGATTCCAATGATCCTGAATGCTTTGCTTTCAACAGCGTGAAGACAAGCTAGGTGTGAGGCAGGAGCACCAGCCCAGAGGGAGAGCAGTATTCCATTGAGCTGCGGATGAAAGCCTTGTACGTGGTGAGGAGCTCAGGTGTGCCAAGGAAGGACTTCGCACGACGGAGGATGCCCAGTCGGCGACTCGCTTTGGAGGCCAGATTTGAAATGTGGTTTTCCCAGGAAAGATCATGGCAGATAGTGAGACCCAAAAGTTTGAGTGACAGAACTTCTTGGAGAGGATTATTCAGAAAGTAGATGGGAGGGTTGTCCAGTCGGTCTTTTCGGAGAGACATTGTAAGAGTGTGAGATTTGTCAGGATTGAAAGACATGTTCCACTTGTTTGCCCAGTCTGTGATTTTGTCCAGGTCTGCAGAGAGTGAGGAGGCTGCAGACTGTCGATCTGAGGGATGAAGAATGGAGCGACAGAGAGTAGAGTCATCAGCAAAGAGATAGAGAGGATTTTCAAGAGAGTCGGGGAGATCATTGATGAAGACCAGAAAAAGCACAGGGCCCAGAACACTGCCTTGGGGAACTCCAGCCTGAACAGGAAGAGGAGATGATAGAAACCCATTCAGGGCCACACGTTGACTACGACTAGAGAGGAAGCCCGCCAGCCATGCGTGGAGATTTCCATGGATACCAAAAGAGGAGAGTTTGGTGAGCAGAGCGGGGTGCCAGACCGTATCGAAGGCACGTGATATGTCAAGGGAGACTGCTCTAATTTCCTGTTTGGCATTGAGGACCTCCATCCATTGTTGAGAAAGCAGAAGCAGCATGTCCAGAGTAGAGTGTCCAGGTCTGAAACCAAATTGATGATCAGAGATCAAGCCATTGGAGAAGAGGAAAGATTTCATATCTGAAGCAATGATGGATTCCATGACTTTGCTGATAATTGGGAGAAGGCTGATTGGTCTGTAGTTGCTGGGATCTGTTTTTGCACCTTTTTTGTGCAAAGCGGTGATGTTGGCAGATTTCCAAGCAGATGGAAGATGACCTTGAGCAAAAGAGAGGGTGAAGAGAACAGAGAGAGGGAGTGAAAGAGCGGAAGAACAGGATTTTAGGACCCGTGGGCTGATGCCGTCAGGTCCAGTTGCAGAATCCGAGTCGAGGGTTGACAGAAACTTTTCCACCTTGTCAGGAGGAAAGGACACAGAGTCCAGGAGCAGCTGGGTACGACTGGGTACGGTGGTTACAGAGAGGGATGGGTTTGGGATACAAGATTTAGAGGCAAACACAGAGTTGAGGCATTCAGCTTTTTCACGTGTGGAGTCAGCCGTGTGGCCATTTGAGGTGAGGGAGGGGATGGAGGGGGAACAAACACCAGAAACAGATTTGACCAGACGCCACCAGGATTTGGAAGAGGGAGAGTTCGGTCCTGAGAACAGAGAGATATTGTTTCCTGGCTCTCCTGAGGGTGGACACACACTTGTTTCGGGCTTTGTGAAAGGAAATGAGATTTCCTTCCGTTGGATTTGCTTTCCAGGAGACGAAAGCAAGTTGTTTCTGGGCAATAGCCTCACCACAAGATTCCGTGTACCATGGACGGGAGGAAGGGTATGACAACAGAAGACGAGATGGGATAAATCTGTGCATGAGAGAGAGACATGTAGCTAACTACATGATTTAGCGGGGTTATTTACCCTCATTGTAGCTAACTACATGATTTAGCGGGGTTATTTACCTTCATTGTAGCTAACTACATGATTTGGCGAGGTTATTTACCCTCATTGTAGCTAACTACATGATTTAGCGGGGTTATTTACCCTCAACCCTCATTGTAGCTAACTACATGATTTGGCGGGGTTATTTACCCTCATTGTGGATAACTTCTTGTTTTGGTGGAGTTATTTACCCTCAGTATGATTAACTCCTTGTTTTGATAGCTATGTACCCTCAGTGTTGGTAACGCTCTGCTTTGCTCTTCTTCCTCTTCATTTGTATGCAGCACAAGGCTGTGGGGTAGCGGCATTGGCAGAGGGCCCTACTGTGCCACTGCTGCAATGCCCTCTGCTGGCTAGCAGTACGCTGATGCATTACCCTCTGCCAAATCGGACAGGAATTGGGCTAAGGTTCCGGTGATAGCTTGCCTCCTCTTCGGGAAGCAAACCATGGGATCTTTAATGTCCACCAAATAATGCCGGCAGAAGAGACGCCCTTTTTAACATCCATCCAAGGAACATCTGCGAAAATGGTGCGGAATGAAACTGTTATGAAGTTATAATAGTTTAACTAGAACGCCACTCAGAGGAGCGCATACTCCCGCCGTGGGTCAAGTTGGAGCCCTTCATTGTTGGGCTCCAACAATCCTTCCGTCCATTGAATCTCAGACCATTGAATTGAATGAATCTCAGACAGCACTGGCTCCAACTTGACCCACGTTTCGCCCCAAGGTCAAGATCACAAGGTCACGACATTTAGAAAAGTCGATTTTTGATGGTTTTATTACATTGTTCGCTTCCTGATAGGGTGAAATGTCGTACATGTTTTTATATTATTGAAGCGCGGTGTTACGCGCGCTGCTTGTAAGCAAGGAGGAAGCGGACAACGCGGTAACATATAAACGTCTTTATTGTAAGACTACACTGTAACACTGTACTCCTCCGGGCTGGTCGCCCGGGGTATATCATGAGGCCACGCCTACCCCTCGGGCGTGGCCACCGCCCACTTGGTGCGTGGAATGATGTCACCACGCCAGTGGGCTTTCGTGTCCGCCACACGCGCCCCCCATGATTTCCCACGCACCTGGAGGGCCAGTTTGCGGGGCAAACGGATGACCCGGCCGAAGCGCCCTCTGGCGACTGGCGGCGTCCGGGGTGCAGGGATGCCAGCTGGGATGCCTCCGGCTGCACCCGGGATGGGTGCAGGCTCGGGGGGGCGGCGTGCCGGCGGGGCCAGGCGGTGCCTGGGGTGCGCCTGCCGGGGGGCGGCTCCGACGCGGGGGCCGAGCCACCGGCGGTGGGTGGTCCACGTCGAGGTGGGCCGGCTTGAGGCGGTCTATGGAGACACGGTCAGGAGTGCCGCCGATGTCCAAGGTGAAATGTTTCACCCCGGTCTCCAGCACGTGGAAAGGCCCGTCGTACGGGGGCCACAGTGGTGTCCGGTGGGCGTCGTGCCGGACGAAGACGTACTCCGTGGTGTGAAGCTCCGGGGCGACGTGCGTAGTTGGGTGCCCGTGGTGCGCTGTGGGCACCGGGGCGAACCTCTGGGCGGTCTCCTGCAGCGCGGAGCGCTCCTGCACTGCGGACAATGGTGCCGTGGAGTCGGGGAGGAACTCGCCCGGCACCCGCAACGGTTGCCCGAAGCCCAACTCTGCCGCGGATGTGCACAGGTCGTCCTTGGGCGCCGTCCGGAGGCCCAGCAGCACCCAGGGGAGCCTGTCGACCCAGCCGCCATCACGGAGGGTCGCCCGGAGCGCGGCCTTCAACGAGCGGTGGAACCGCTCGCACAGGCCGTTAGCCTGGGGGTGGTAGGCAGTGGTGCGGTGCAGCTGGACCCCGAGCCCCCGCGCGACCGCCCCCCAGAGCTCCGAGGTGAACTGGAGGCCGCGGTCGGACGAGATGTCCGAGGGGGCGCCGAACCGGGCGACCCAGGTGGCGATGAATGCCTGCGCGACGTCCGCCGCCGTCATTGACGCCAAAGGCACGGCCTCTGGCCACCGGGTGGTGCGGCCCATCATGGTCAGGACGTGGGTGAAACCCCGCGAGGGGGGCAGAGGTCCCACCAGGTCCACGTGAACGTGGTCAAACCGACGTTCCGGCACCGCAAACGGGGCCAATGGGGCCTGGGTGTGTCGGTGCACCTTCGCGCGCTGGCACGCGAGGCACGTCCTGGCCCAGCCGCGGACGGCCTTCCGGAGGCCATGCCAGACAAACTTGTCAGCGATCAACCTCTGGGAGGCCCTCGTGCCCGGGTGGGACAGGCCGTGGATGGCGTCGAAAATCTGGCGCTGCCAGCCCGCGGGCACGATGGGGCGAGGTTGCCCGAGGGAGACGTCACACCAGAGGGCTGTGCCCGCACCGTTGAACGGCACCTCAGTGACGCAGAGGCCCGTAACGGCGGTCCGCAAGGCCTGGACGTCGGGGTCGGCGGCCTGGTCCGCCGCCATCCGGGCATAGTCGATGCCGAGGTGGACCGCGTGGGCAACGGCCTGGGAAAGGCAATCCGCCACCGGGTTGTCCTTCCCCGCGACGTGCTGGATGTCCGTCGTGTATTCGGACATGGCCGAGAGGTGACGCTGCTGCCGGGCCGACCATGGCTCGGCGACCTTGCCCATCGCGAACACCAGTGGCTTGTGGTCGACGAAGGCCATGAATGTACGGCCCTCGAGCAGATGGCGGAAGTGCCTGACCGCCAGGTGGAGCCCGAGCAACTCGTGGTCGATGGTACTGTACCGGCGTTCGGTCGGGCGAAGCCCGCGAAGCCCGTGAAGCCCGCATCCACGCACCCATTGCTCGTGCACCGCACCCACCACGTAGTCTGAGGCGTCGGTGGTGAGGGCGATCGGTACATCGGGCGCCGGGTGCGCTAGCATGGTGGCGTTAGCCAAGGCGAGCTTCACGCCCACGAACGCCGCGTCCATCTGCTCGGTCCAGGTGACGTCACCTTTGCCCGGCTTCCCTCGGAGGGCCTCGTGCAAGGAGCGCAGGAGCCGGGCGATGCGGGGCAGGAACCGATGGTAAATGTTTACCATGCCCAGGAACTCCTGGAGCCCCCTGATCGTGCGGGGGCACGGAAACCCCTTCACCGCCTCCACCTTTGCCGGTAGGGGGACGGCCCCGTGCCTGGTGACGCGGTGCCCCAAAAGGTCGATTTCAGTGACACCGAACCGGCACTTGGCGGGGTTCACGATCAGGCCGTGCTGGCCCAGGCGTTCGAAGAGCGTGCGGAGATGGTGGAGGCGCTCTTCGCGGGACGCGCTTGCGACGAGGATATCATCCAGATAGATGTAGACGAAATCCAAGTCGCGCAAGACGCTGTCCATGAGGCGCTGGAACGCCTGAGCCGCATTCTTCAAACCGAAGGGCATCCGAAGAAATTCGAAAAGACTGAACGGCGTGATGACAGTCGTCTTCGGGATGTCCTCCGGCCTGACGGGGACCTGGTGGTAACCGCGTATGAGGTCCACCTTCGAGAAGAAGGACATATTCGCCAAGCAGGCGGAAAAGTCCTGAATATGGGGGACGGGGTAGCGGTCTGGGGTGGTGGCGTCGTTGAGACGGCGGTAGTCCCCGCCCGGTCGCCATCCCCTGCCGGGCTTGGGCACGATGTGGAGCAGCGACGCCTAAGCACTCTCAGAGCGCCGCGCGATGCCGAGCCGCTCCAGCGTAGCAAACTCGGCTTTAGCAACCGCGAGCTTCGTCGGCTCGAGGCGGCATGCCCGGGCGTAGACCGGTGGCCCGGCGGTGGGGATGTGATGTTCCACCCCGTGCTTGACGGTCCCCGCCGAGAAGGTGGGCCTCATGAGGGCCGGGAAACGGGCGAGGAGGCGGGTGAATTCGTCCGCTGCCGGAAGCGTGCAGATGAACCTGGCCGGAACCGAACCGCTCAGCAAGCTGCTCGGCGAGCCGCTCGATGAGCCACTCCGTGAGCTGCTCAACGAGGCGGGCAACGCGCAAGCGAGCGAGCTGAACGTCTCAGCCTGGACAAGCCTTCTGTGCTTGACGTCCACCAGCAGACCATTGGCACACAGGAAGTCCGCGCCAAGCAGTGCCATAGGCACGTCGGCAGTCACGAACGACCATCGGAAAACCTGCCCTCCGAACCACAGAGAAAGGCAGCATTTTCCGTATGTGCGAATGGGCGTACCGTTGGCAGCAAGCAGAGCGGGACCCCGGCCCACGGTCTGCTTGTCGGACGTACCGGCGGGAATGACACTCACCTGCGCTCCCGTGTCGCACAGGTAACGGCGCCCGGATAAGGTGTCCGTTATGTACAGGAGGCTGTTTAATCGGCCGGCGCTCAGTGCCACTACCGAGGGCCAGCCCGGGCGTTTCCCGACCTGCCGAATGAGCACGGCGGGCGACATTGCCGGGCTTCCTGGCCGAACCTAGCGTGGAAATGGCACCAGGTTTGCGGTGAAGCCGGAGGCCGCGGTTTCCGCGGTGGTGGTGGGCGGGGCATGGCGGCCGCCACGAGGCGCCCCTCAGAGTAGGGGCGGGCACCCGCAGGAGGTTCAGCAGCGACGCAGTGCGTCGCGTAGTAGGGGTGGGCACCCGCAGCAGTTTCGGGCTCGGGAGCCACTACGGCCGCACCGAAACTCGCCTGCGTGTCCAAAACTGTGTAGAACTTGTCGTCCTCGGCCGCGAGCGCTCGGGGTTCCATTGTCGCAGAACCGGCCAACGCGAGGCGTACTCGTGCCGGCAGCTGGCGTCGAAATAACGCCCGGAATAGAGCGTTCGGGGTTTCGTCGCCCATGAGCGACAGCATATGGTCCATTCGGACCGACGGTCGCGTGTCACCGAGCTCGGGGAGGTCCAAGAGGCGATCGGCCCGTGCGTCCACCGTGAGGCCGAACGTGGCGAGGAGGAGACGCTTGATCGCCTCGTACCTGTCGTCGGCCGGTGGGTTCCTCAGGACCGACACGACGTGGGCGGCCGTGCCGGCCCCGAGGGAGGCGACAACGTGGCAGTAGCGTGTCTCGTCTGCCGTGATGCCTCGAAGCCTGAACTGGGCTTTGGCCTGCAGGAACCAGATCTCCGCCTGAGCTTCCCAGAACTCGGGGAGCTTTATCGCTACCGCGTTGTTTGCCATGGCTGTGGCGGGTTCGGGTGGTCAGTGATGGCTGACCAGAACGTCGGAGTCACCAATGAAGTTACGCGCGCTGCTTGTAAGCAAGGAGGAAGCGGACAACGCGGTAAGTTGTAAGAGTCTTTATTCAAGAGCTCCACTGTAACACTGGAGCGTTCCGGGCTGCGCGCCCGGTGTATATCCCGCGGCCACGCCTACCCCTTGGGTATGGCCGCCGCCCACTTGGTGCGCGGAATGATGATCTCGCGCCAGTGAGCTTTCGTGTCCGCCACATTATCATACATTTGACATCATGACATCATATCACATACATTTGACATATATCATGAAATACAAGTTTTCAAAAAAATTTCAAGCCAAGACAATGAGCCATGTTTCCATTTTTTTTTTCCATTGAGCGGTTTGGGAGACAGTGTAACGTTTTTCCAAGATGGAGCCTGTACCACGTGACCTATGACGTCATAATATTCACTAAAATATTCTGCAGGAGGAGGCGCTCCTATGGTGAAAATTGTGTCAATCGGACCAACGTTTGCCGAGAAATGATTTTTTAAAATGCAGACACGGCACACACTTTACTTTACTGAAATGCAGACACGTACGTACCTGAATGCTTAACCCCGTTTTAGCTTCGCGAGCGCAGGGTAATAAACAGCACATCTTTCACAATACAAGGATTCTGGTGTATCGGAAAAGTAGTGCGATTGAAGTGAAAACAGTTCCTACGCGGTTTCTGATTGGCTGCCGTAGACATTGACACATCACAGACCGCTCGCGAGGATTCAAGGGGAATTTCAAAAGGTCCACAAGTCTTAATTAATATTCAGCATCCCGAAGCGGAACTTGAAGTGTGGAAGTTGTGATCGCGTTAGACTGCGTCTTACTGCATCATAATCAATGACTATAATTTAATTCACATCTGGGTGCTCCAAAACTGAACAATAGAGCCGTTCACTTCATGGACTATGTAGTCCCTTTAGAACTGTTATACCCCTAACTACGATTGGAACATACCCTGTAGACTTTAAAAAACAATTTAGACCCATTGACCCTTTTAGACCAAGCGTCTTTTTCCTTGAATTTTAGCAGTGTTACCCAGACGAATACGATTGGTTTAACCAGACTCGATGGTTTAACCAGACTTGGTGGTGCAATGGTTAAAGCGTCTGCTTTGAATATGGGAAGTCAGCGGTTCTCACTCCGGTAGACTTCATAACGAAGACTTTGTAGAAAACAGCATCGAGAAACAACTATAGGATGGCAATACAGCACTAGTGCAAGCATTCGTGGTCCGAATTTTCTTTTCCTCCTGTCATAATTCCTTGTAAGGGAATTAAGCCTCCCCCTATAGAATAGGACCCCTTCCCCAGGATTTTATTATTAGAGCCCAAGGAGTATGAAACAACCGTTTATAAAAATATATATATACAGACTTGGCATTTAATATGGAATATTTTTTTTTTCCTGACTTGGGTTTACTTTCTGAACTCGGTATATCAATCTGGTGAGTTTCTTTTACGCTTTGGTGATTTCTTTGTTAAAAGAACCATGTCATTGATTGTCTGTCGCAGCAAGAAGTCAATAACAGGATTATATCACAGGTGGCGTGACAAAATGTACGGACAGGTACATTTGACGATTGGCTTCACAATCGGGTATATAAGGGTTGTTGCGTTCTGTATTAGTGGAAAACAACTGCTGCACATCTACAAAAGTTATTGCCGCTTCCCCTGGAGATGGTCCGTCAACTCGATAATGCTGTTTGTCATTTAGTGGTGGCTTTACGAAATTCCGGCATGAAACAGCATGCTATTACTCGGCAGTATGGCATCACTCAAGGTCAGGTGTCAAAGATCCTGAAACGAAATGCTCAGAGGGGTGTCCCTACTCCAATAGCGAGGTCAGGACGTCCCCGCAGAACCACAAGGAGGGATGATCGCCAGCTGCACCAGTTAGTCCGCAATGGCCGTACCAAGTCAGCTAATCGGCTTAGGGCTGAGTGGCAGCAACTGACAAATGTGCCTGTATCCAGAAGGCTAGTCAACCAACGACTGGTTCAAGAAGGCGATCGTGCCAGGCGTCCCCTGAGAAAGCCACGTCTGACCAGACAACACCGCCAGCGCCGATGGCAGTGGGCCAGAGAGCACCGGCAATGGCAGCCAGGACACTGGAATCACGTGATCTTCAGTGACAAGTCTAGATTTCTGGTCTATCGTCAATATGGCCGCATCCGAGTGCGCAGACAAGTGCATGAAGCCTACAACGAAGATTGTATAGTGCCAAGAGTCCAAGCTGGAGGTGGTGGGGCGACCGTTTGGGCTGCTTTTCAAGCAGGGGGCAAAACTGACCTGGTTGTTCTGAATGGAAACCTGAACCAGTTCAAGCACAGGGCCATTCTGGAAGAAACATTGCTTCCATTTGTTCATGCAGCCTTTTGAGGAAACTTTGTCTTCCAAGATGACAATGCACGGCCTCATCGTGCTCGCATGATACAACACTTTCTTGCTGACCGTGGTGTAGAGCATATGGAGTGGCCTGCCATGTCCATAAGACCATAAGAGGGTTGCAGGCAGATCTTGTGTGACCTGTAGGAATATTTGGGGGACAGAGCCCAGAGAGAGCTGGGGGGGGGGGGCAAGGCCAGAGAGGAGTCGGTAGAAGACAGAAAGACCACCAACCTGCCTGCGGTGAGTGAGTGAAAGGCCGTTGGACTTAGCTTCATCGCGGGAGATTCCAATGATTCTGAACGCTTTGGTTTCAACAGCGTGAAGACGAGCTAGGTGTGAGGCAGGAGCACCAGACCAGAGGGGAGAGCAGTATTCCATAGAGCTGCGGATGAAAGCCTTGTAAGTGGTGAGGAGCTCAGGTGTACCAAGGAAGGACTTCGCACGACGGAGGATGCCCAGTCGGCGACTGGCTTTGGAGGCCAGATTTGAAATGTGGTTTTCCCAGGAAAGATCATGGCAGATAGTGAGACCCAAAAGCTTGAGTGACAGAACTTCTTGGAGAGGATTATTCAGAAAGTGGATGGGAGGGTTGTCCAGTCGGTCTTTTCGGAGAGACATCGTAAGAGTGTGAGATTTGTCAGGATTGAAAGACATGTTCCATTTGTTTGCCCAGTCTATGATTTTGTCCAGGTCTGCAGAGAGTGAGGAGGCTGCAGACTGCCGATCTGAGGGATGAGGAATGGAGCGACAGAGAGTAGAGTTGTCAGCAAAGAGATAGAGAGGATTTTCAAGAGAGTCAGAGAGATCATTGATGAAGACCAGAAAAAGCACAGGGCCTAGAACACTGCCTTGGGGAACTCCAGCCTGAACAGGAAGAGGAGATGAGAGAAACCCATTCAGGGCCACACGTTGACTACGACTAGAGAGGAAGTCCGCCAGCCATGCACGGAGATTTCCATGGATACCAAAGGAGGAGAGTTTGGTGAGCAGAGCGGGGTGCCAGACCATATCGAAGGCACGTGAAATGTCAAGGGAGACAGCTCAAATTTCCTGTTTGGCGTTGAGGACCTCCATCCATTGTTGAGACAGCAGAAGCAGCATGTCCAGATTAGAGTGACCTGGTCTGAAACCAAATTGATGATCAGAGATCAAGCCATTGGAGAAGAGGAAAGATTTCATATCTGAAGCAATGATGGATTCCATGACTTTGCTGATAATTGGGAGAAGGCTGATTGGTCTGTAGTTGCTGGGATCTGTTTTTGCACCTTTTTTGTGCAAAGCGGTGATGTTGGCTGATTTCCAAGCAGATGGCAGATGATCTTGAGCAAAAGAGAGGGTGAAGAGAACAGAGAGAGGGAGTGAAAGAGCGGAGGAACATAATTTTAGGACCCGTGGGCTGATGCCGTCAGGACCAGTTGCAGAATCAGAGTCGAGGGTTGACAGAAACTTTTCCACCTTGTCAGGAGGAAAGGACACAGAGTCCAGGAGCAGCTGGGTACGACTGGGTACAGTGGGTACAGAGAGGGATGGGTTTGGGACACAAGATTTAGAGGCAAACACAGAGTTGAGGCATTCAGCTTTTTCACGTGCGGAGTCAGCCGTGTAGCCGTTTGAGGTGAGGGAGGGGATGGAGGGGGAACAAACACCAGAAACAGATTTGACCAGACGCCACCAGGATTTGGAAGAGGGAGACAGATAAGAGAGTTCGGTCTTGAGAACGGAGAGATATTGTTTCCTGGCTCTCCTGAGGGTGGACACACACTTGTTTCGGGCTTTGTGAAAGGAAATTAGATTTCCTTCCGTTGGATTTGCTTTCCAGGAGACGAAAGCAAGTTGTTTCTGGGCAACAGCCTCACCACAAGATTCCGTGTACCATGGACGGGAGGAAGGGTATGACAACTGAAGACGAGATGGGATAAATCTGTGCATGAGAGAGAGCAATTTACTTTGAAAGAATTCCCAAGATGAGTTGATGTCAGAGGCGGTAGAGATGGGAGACTAGTCTAGATGATTGATGGCTGCTTGAAGACCGTGCCAGTTGGCCTGAGTGAAATGCCAGACTCGTCGATGCTGAGGAGGCTCTCTGAGAATGGTCAGAGAGATGTCCACTTTAACAAGCACATGATCAGATGAGCCGATTGGAGCAGAAGAAGAGCAGCAGACATTTTCAGGGAAGTTAGTCATAACCAAGTCCAGAAGAGAAGATGCTCCGTAGACTGAGATCCGGGTCGGGAAATTGACAGATTGTGTCAGTCCCAGTGAGTCGCAGAAGTCCTTTGCTGAAGAGCCATGGCTGGTGAGAGAGGTACCCACACCCAGCCAACTGGCATGGTGACAATTGAAATCACCACATATGAGGAAGAGAGAGTTGGGATGGGTAGATAGAAGTTGGTCCATATTATCAGACAGCGAGATGTAGATGGAGTCATCACTGTTTGGTGGACGGTACAACACACATATGAACAAACGGTGGGAGCGAAGGGGAAGCCGTAGCCAAATGTATTCCTGGGGGTGAGGTGGAGAGAGGGCAGTGGAGGGCGAGTGAGGAAGAGTGTTTTTTATAAAGATAGCAACCCCACCTCCAGGACGAGGCTCAGTTCTATCATACCGGAGGAGGGAGTAACCTGGGAGAGATACCAAGGAATCAGAGACATCATGAAGGAGGAAAGTTTCTGTTAAGCAGATCACATCTGGTTTGTCAGAAGCAACCTGTATGGAGAGATCAGTCAAGTTTGAGCGAAGGCCCCGGATGTTTGAGGTCCATACCATTAAGGAAGAGGAAGGGGGAGCATCGGATACAGAACAGGGGGGGGGGGGGGGTAGGGTAAGATGTGGAAGAGGAGGAAGAGGAGGAAGAGGTAGGGAGAGCTGTTGAAGGTGTGTCAGAGATTTCAGAGATTTCAGAATAGCTTGGAGAAAGGGAAGAATGGGGCGGAGAAAAGGTTTGATGGAGATTGGGTAAGGCACAGTGAGGTGTTATTTGAGGTGGGGGAAGAGCGAGGCAGAAGGTTGGGGGAGATGAAGATGAAAGATGGAAGGGGGAAGAAGCAGGGAGGATGCTTTGAGGAGGAGGGGTGAGAGGGGAGTCTAGGAGGGGAGGAGCGAGGGAGAGTCTCGGAGGGGAGGGGTGTGGGGGGGAGTTTAGGAGGGAGGGGAGGGAAGGGGCAAGGGGGGAGATTTGAAAGGGCTGGGTGATGGGGAAGATTTGGAGGGGAGGGGCAAGTGGGTAGATTTGGAGGGGAGGGGTGATGGGGAAGTTTTGGAGGGAAGGGGTGATGGGGAAGATTTGGAGGGGAGGGGCAAGGGGGAATATTTGAAAGAGATGGGTGATGGGGAAGATTTGGAGGGGAGGGGTAAGGGGGTAGATTTGGAGGGGAGCGGTGATGGGGAAGTTTTGGAGGGGAGGGGTGAGATTGGATTTTGAAAAGTGTACGATTCATGGGAAACGAACATTTCTTGCAAAATGAGTTTCTTGAGACCTTCGAGTCAAAAATACTTTTGAGGACGCTGAAGGAGGGGTGGAGGGCTGGAGAGTTTAGGGAATGTAGAAATGAGGAACTGTAAGAGATGGTATTATTATTATTTTTTGGAATGAATAGATTTGGTGAGCAAGACGAAAGCATCCTTTTGTAGGAGAAGAAGAAAAAGGTGTTATAATATATGACAGAAAACAGTTGTTCAGGGGAGAGATTAAACATTTCTAACAACGTGAACGAAGAACGAACGAACAAATAAGAACAAACTAAACGAATAAGAACTGAGAAGGAAAAAAAATTTTGGGGTTGTTTTTTTTGAGTGGAGATATTAAACAAGGAGGTATGGGGTGAACGACTGGGACAAAACAGAGAACGAAAGAAATTGCAGCGCATTCGACGAACCGCTGAGAGAAAACAAAACCACAAGGTCGGAGACAGTAGCCTAAGCCGACTACACTAGTACTCGTACAAGGCCTCAGAATACTCGACACGCATTAACCGACGATTGTGTATACATGTACGACAAATTAACACCGAAAATTTTCCTAAAGACACGCTATAGGTACACACACCGAAAGATAGATATAGTCTCGACAAAAACACAATTGTGAAAAAATTACTTAGCTTCGAAAGCGTGAGCGCATGGACAGCTTCGAAAAGACGTGACCTCGCCGACAAAGATCTCGCGAGATCTCCAATATTATTATTATTATTATTATTATTATAATTACTCCCGCTAGGGAGTAATGCTTTCGATCGTGTCCGTCCGTGTGTGTGTGCGTATGTGTGTTCGTGTGTTTTTGCACAAGATATCTGGAAAAGTTCTGAACGGATTTGGATGAAACTTGGTGGGATGATTGCCCTTGGGATAAGGAAGAATTGCTTAGTTTTTGGTGAAGCTCAGGATATTATTCCGGATCCAGGAATTTTTTGAAGGATTTTTTACCATTTGAATGTCTGATGTCTTGACCTTGGGGTACAACTTGACCCGTTGTCATGACCCACATCTGACAGACACACACCCATGACGAATATAGTGGTCACTGTTTTATAACTCTTGAACCAATAGCAGGGTTTTCTTTTTAGCTGTGTGTTGGCTATGCTGTTGTTGGTCGGTCCTGAACACAAAATATCAGTTTTAAGGGTTGAATATACAAAAGTATGATTCCAGATAAGTAGAGTTATATTTATATTTTGTAGTATCAATGGTTCACGAGTTATCAAGTGACCACTATATTCGTCGTGTGTGTGTGTGTGTGTGTGTGTGTGTGTGTGTGTGTGTGTGTGTGTGTGTGTGTGTGTGTGTGTGTGTGTGTCCGCAGCATAACTACCCGATGATATCATCCGATCTTGATGAAACTTGTGTGGGGGGTTGATATCATGATCTAGTGGTGTCCCACCTAGAATGGGCGTATCACGCCCATTGTGGGCGGAGCCACGAACGAAAAAGATGTCTTTTTAGGGGGTAAACATGTTCAAGCTACATCTTCTCTGAGGGGTGTGTTGGAATCTGACACGGGTTTCGATATTTGGTTCGGCCAATGTCATGTGTCTAGCCCCACGGAGCTCGATTTTCTTTTCTTTTTTTCATTTTATTTATTTATTATTATTTATTTTTTTCATTTCATTTTTCACCGAATTTTCGGTATTGTGCAGCTAACTAACCACATAACTGATTATACATTATTTTCTATCTCATTTCAAGGTCAGTAACCTTCGTTTTGACATTTCCAGGTCTGGCCTGTCCGGGCCCGTTTCGGTTGTACTACGTCCTTTGTCATTGAATACCGCTCGCTGTGAACCATCGTCGTCTCCTGACTTGTATTTATTATATATCCTCAAAATGTGTTGTGGTTTTGATGTGATACAATACCCTCAGTTCTTGGGATAAGCTGTCTGGTCATTGATGGTGTGGCACTCGTTATGGCAATGTAAAGTCTCTCGAGGCAAAGACATTGGCTATTCATTGTACTACTTCTTGTCTGCAGTGCAATGCTATCATCCTGCCTCCACAATTAATCGGCAATTCACATATAACAAGGTGATATCAATAAAATGTCATAGCCCCCCCCCCCCCCGTGGTTTTAGTAATTTTGCTGTACATAGTTAAAGGCTGCCTGCCAGTCAGCTATCATTGGTTGGATTACAAACCAAAATCTTCTGCATTTGTATGCTCTCATGTATTGTGTTTTTGCCAAGTTTGAATAAAATCAGTCCATGCATGTCTGAAAAATGGTTGGGGACACGTTTAAGTAACAAAATGGCCACTAGTCGGCAATCTTGGATCTGATCTTTAAACAAAATGACATGCATATGTAAGCCATCATTCGTTATCTGTGTGCAAGTTTGAACAAGATCAGTAAATGCATGTCTGAGAAATGGTCGAGGACGTGGTCAATATCGGGTTTTTACGGCGTAGCCCATTGGGCAAAGCCGTCTAGAACAGTTTGTCAGACCGTATGTATGTATGTATGTATGTATGTATGTATTGTTGTATGTATGTATGTATGCATGTCCCCTCAAACGTAGACCAATCAGAGCTGAGGATCTGGTCACATGACAGGGTGATGTGATTAGTCTGTCATTATGGCGGCTGACTCCCCACACACCGCCATTTTGATTTATATGCCGTTCATGCTGACCATATCGTCGAACCTGTCATATATCACAATCGCCATTCTCTACCTTTGCACTTTTCATTTATTGTGAAACACAAACAAACCGTTTGTTAAAATGACCATCAAAGATCAAAAGCATCAGTGTTACAGCTCTTCCAACAAAACGGTATGGTACGTATAGGCCTTAGGCGTTAACTTATGCCTCACCTTCGGACTGCTTCAGACAAATTAAGCCCAGGTTTCTTAATACAGTCGTGTATCATTTCAGTATTATCGTTTTTCGTAATAATAATAATAATATAACTAGAACGGGCACTCGGTAGAGCGCATACCTTCGCCGCAGCTAGTTTTGTCCAATTTGGATCCGAATTGACCGCGTTATGATTTTTAAAAAACCGCACATTTTGCAAGGGTGTGACCCCCCTGACCTTTGGCCCCCAACCGCTAACAAGGGTTATGACGTCAGAGTGTCATGTCGCATATCACAAGATTGGGCATTGAATTCTGAACATTTTGGCATTAGTTTCATACAAATTGGACACAAATTGACCGCGCTATGGTAAAAAGACGATTTTGACCTTTTCATGACCTTGACCTTGACCTTTGACCCGATCGATTCCAAAATCTAATCAAATGGTTCCCGGATAATAACCTATCATCCCACCAAATTTCATGCGAATCGGTTGAATACTTTTTGAGTTATGCGAATAACATACACACACACACACAGACATACAAATAAATACACAGCGATCAAAACATAACCTTCCGCTTTTGCGAAGGTAATAAATACACAGCGATCAAAACATAACCTTCCGCTTTTGCGAAGGTAATTAACCTGAAATTGCAGACAGAATTATTTATTTTATCTGAGAAGCTAAACGAATCTTCTTCTTCTTTAGTACCTCAAACTTTATGTGAAATGCGATCGATTTTTAAAAATCAGAATTTGAGCAAATCTGTTTCATTCGTCTGTTAATATGCCTCCCCGATTGACAAATCTGCAATTTGAATTTCATTTGAGGTTGAAATGATTGCGGGAGATCGCGTTATAGTGATGACGTCTTGGATGGACATCCTCTTCTTCAGTCGCTCATAACTTTGCGTGAAATACGATCGAGTTAAAAATAGTCAGAATTTGAGCAAATCTGTTTCATTCGTTTGTTAATATGCCTCATCTCTTGACAAATCTGCAATTATAATTTTTTTTGAGGTTGAAATGATCGCGGGAGATTGCGTTATAGTGATGACGTCCTGGATGGACATCTTCTTCTTCAGTCGCGCATAACTTTGAGTGAAATACGATCGAGTTAAAAATAGTCAGAATTTGAGCAAATCTGTTTCATTCGTTTGTTAATATGCCTCATCTATTGTCAAATCTGCAATTATAATTTTTTTTGAGGTTGAAATGATCGCGGGAGATCGCGTTATAGTGATGACGTCCTGGATGGACATCTTCTTCTTCAGTCGCTCATAACTTTGAGTGAAATACGATCGAGTTAAAAATAGTCAGAATTTGAGCAAATCTGTTTCCCAAAATCTAATCAAATGTGTCCCGTATAATAACCAATCATCCCACCAAATTTCATGCAATTCGGTTGAATACTTTTTGAGTTATGCGATTAACATACACACACACAGACATACAAATAAATACACAGCGATCAAAACATAACCTTCCGCTTTTGCGAAGGTAATAAATATAACCAGAACACTTTACTCCCAATGTTATGAATGCAAAGTTAATGGAATGAAGAGGTGTAAGGTTCATAAATCAGTGATAAACGGTGTTCTGCACTAATATTAATTATCGCAGAAGTAAGGAATTAGCCTCGGTTTTTTATTGGTAATATCATTTTTTGAAATATAACGTTAATATTATAGTAAATCGAATCGTAACACTATTCCCTTCGAAGTGACTGCAAATGTACTGGAAGTTAAAATATATTATCTACATATTAAAGTAGCTGCAGTTTTGTGTCCGTTACGTCATTACGTTGATGATGTCATTGGGATAGCCGACTCCACCAACCGACATTTTAATTTACTAGTAGGCCTACACCCGCTCACGACGGGAGCTGCAGAAAGGGTCATTCCTCTTTGGGGTATTTAGATTACAGTTGATCTATGGTCGGGTCTTAAGAACATTGGGGGTGTTGTGGCGGGCACAAGGGACAATAATTCCGCACACCAGTGGGTAGCGCGAGCGTCCAGGCGGGGAACGAAAACGCATGCCCCGCCTTTCGACCGATCGGCCATGCCCGGGGGCAAGGCGTGGTCTCGGGACATATATGCGGGCTCTAAGCTCGAGCCCGCCCAGTGCTGAAGTGCGAGCTTTGAATAAAGACTCTTGTTGTTCCAACGCGTTGTGGCCTACCTCTCTGGTGTTCGGGAATGTACTGGACACAGGAGGCTCCGATATGACCAAACAGCTTTTACAAAAGCAAAGCTTTATTAACTAATAATTCACTTGTTTCAATATAATAAAGAACTACAATACAATAACGATTTTGGTAATTCAAGTCGTTGGTTCTTCTTCTTCGGCCTTCTGCGCTTCCTCGCTCCGTACTCGTTCGTTCCGTTTGGGCAGAGATTCTGATGACAAGTCTCCTGACTCAAAGTATGTTCTCGTTTATATGGGCACACTCGTGTTAATCCTCTCTCCGCTAAATGCTCCGAGGTCATCCATGCTCGCTCCCCTACTGGGGAGTTCCTTCACCCTCTTTGCATCCCGATGTCCAAAACAATAGTATGGGCGTGGGAATGTGTGTTAGCCCGGGGCCGTGATAAAGGTGGACAAAGGAACTCCCAGGTTCCATGTTCTGAGATACATTCCTGACATTCTTACGAACCACCTGGACTACCTGCTCCGTTACTAGTCCCAACCAATGAGTTACACTTCCACAATTCCCTCATCTTTTTGTTTTTGTTTATATTAACCATTAATCTAAACATCAATATAAATAAACAATCAATCACTACAAGTAAACATCAATATAAGTAAACAATTAATCCCCTTAGGCATACACCATCACCCTGCAAGAATCACAAAACATTTCGTTGGTCATTGACTCCTTCCATATTGTTAATTCAATCTATTTCACTTGCATCACAAATATCCTTGCAAAACAACACTTCACCATCACCAAGATACAACAATTTCACTTCACCATTTTCAAGTTTTATAAAGCATCTGCAACATCTGGCAAAAACGTTTGCCTCCAAACAAATGTTGATTCTTTGTTTGAAAGGAAGGGCTGATCACTTGTGTTTGAATTCAGGTATGAAACATTTTCTTCTGTCTTCATAACACCTGCACTACTTCGTGTAGGATTTCACTGTTGTGGTAACAGTGCGGAGTCATAGACTGACCCTGCTCTCCATGTAGCATTCTTGCCACTCTTGCTGTGAACCATATAATGATTCCTGAACAAGGCCTTCACCCAGTTGTAGTCGACTTGCCTCCTCCCTCATTATGAGTGGGCAGCAAGTATTGGTGTGATGTTGATTGGCCAGCAAGATGTGGAACAGGGATGCCGGATGCATCCACAATGATGTTGGGACCATGTTGTTCAGGTCATCCATGGTCCATACCAGGAGCAACCAGCAGAATCGTGCACAGCTGTTGTGAAAAGGCACAGCCGTTTGTTTGCAGCTCCATTCTGGCTCCCCGGAAGTTGGTGAAGTAATAACATATGTCCCTGCATTTCGTAGGGGTTGCAGGTAAAATGTTGTTGTCCTACAACTCCTGATGTGATGAATGTTCCAAGCCTTCATACAAGAGTAAGTGATCGCCTTTCTTTCATATGTTGCAGTGTGATCCAGGCAAATGGTCACATAAATTTCCTTGGTGAAGGTAAGCATCCATCTCCAAGTTGCACAGGAGGATGTCTTCATCATTCTTTGAGAAAGAGGGTGTATGCCACGATTAACTTCATTTTTAGCCACAAATTTTCTTTCTCGAACTTCTTCCCAATTCCGTTAGCACTCCCTTCAAAATGTGATCTTGTCTTATCCTTATGCTCAGTCACATCTGAATCTGCTTTCCACACACACTGAATCAGATAGGGTACATCTTACCATGAAATCAGCATAATCATGTATATCTTCCGACAGTTTCACATTCAACAATTTGTTGTTTTTCCCTTAACACATTCAAAAAGTTATATTCATTTATATGCGTCACACAAATAATATTCAATCAGGTATGTATTTGACTATTAAACTAAGAAAAGCATCCACAATTGCTTTCAGGTTAATATAGTTCAAAAATTAACTCGTGCAGGTATTTTAGCACTACTCAAAGAAAATAAATGCATTTATAACATGTGTATGTGATTACAATCACAAACAGGAATATCTAATTCCCAACAAATTTTGCAAACCAACAAATTAAGCATAATGTATTAGTATCATAATTTCTCCCCACTTCTTCTTCTTCTTCTTCTTTTTTTTTTTTTTTTTTTTTTTCAAACAGTGTGTAACTTGTGGTGATAGAAGTTCACCGGTTGACACAATTCACAACATTTTTTGTTATGCCCTTATCTTAACTCTACTGTATTCATTTGCAACATCACTTGATTCATTCTTTTAATCTCGGTATTTATGTCGCCATAAAAGTCTTCCTCTTGTGGTTCCACATTCTTTCCTCATTCGTCACTTCATGCATTATCATAGTGTTGTTGGTTACCTTATTCAAACACACCGTCACTAAGGCTTTCAAGCAAGCCACCACTAAAACAATTGTCAATATAACTACTAAACCAACAAACAAGTCTGCTACTCCTCCAAATGTGTTTCCCAACCATGCAAAGGCACCTCCTTTTATATAAAACATGTGAGCTACCCCTTGTATATGTTCATACCTATAACATAATTATATGTCAATGACATTCAACATTATATACCAAACTAACAAGCTTCCGAAAAGGTAAATAAAGAAAATCCCTTAATATGTAACATAAATCAGATTATTTGTCTTACCCTGGTCCCCCTATCTCCCGGGGTCGAACTAAATCCCTTAATCATGAGTGTAGTTGTGATACATTATCACTCATGCTGTATTAATATCAGTAGGTAATTGTATGTCATGTAGGCAAATAAATGTCACTATCCCAAGTAGGAATATCACATGTTGAAAATGTAATGTTTATCAATGCAAGGGGTGTTAAAATGTAATTCAAATGAATGTAAATCACGACTATCATTTATCCACCACTGAATGTTCTGCTGGGCTGCTAGGTGCAGCCTCATTTTCTGTGGGATCATCCACCTTAGCCCCATGTGCTTGCTTGCAATGAGAGGCATGAATCCAACTTTATACTTTGGGTCCATTTTTTGTTTCTATTCTTATCAATCTCCTATGGTTTATCAGTTCGTTCCAAAATACCGTGTAGAATAATAATTTTAACTACTGTTCTACTTCAGAAACTTCAGAAACTCGTTTTAGCAAAATCAATGTTTTATTCACTTTTGAGAATTTGTTGTATACTAAGCCGAGATCTTTAATGAGTCTTTGTTCCAGAGTTTGTTGAAGCTCGTTTGGTCGGTCTTTTGAAGCTCGTTCAGTAGGTCTTTCTGAAGCTCGTTTAGTTGTTGACAATCTCCAGTTGGTTGATCAGTTTCAACTGGTCTTCAGTTTTCACTCCTCTTCAGTTCACTGTCCCAGTCCACTCTTCTCTCTCTCCTCGCAACTTTCTCCTGGTTTTAAAGCCCCAAACTCCTTTGATGTTGCAGAGCATGCAGGGTGTTCCTTATCCAAAAACCTTATATGGCTTTCTTGGCCAGCAAATACTTATTTCTGTTCAAGAGGTCAAATACTCTGACCTGCTGGAAGAAGAATTTGCAGCGTGTGCGCAGTGCCCTGAACAGAGGCTATTAATGATCGACAGGTGGCGGTCCAAGAGCGTTACACATTCTTGTCTGAAATTAACTCTCCTGACCACATGTTAATGCTAGTTCTATGCTCTTTTGCTCATTCGTAAAGTAAAACATAATTCCACTTTAAACAAGATTACATTGATATATATTCTAACAATATTGTCAATATGAATATTTATTCCCTGACAATCCCCAGTTTTTCTTTTATGTTTATATTAACCATTAATCTAAACATTACCACATTAAATATTCATACCACTAATCTGGTAATTCAATTTCCTAAGGCATACACCGTCATTCTGGAAGAATTTTGATCACAATGCATTTCCTTGTTCATTGACTCTTTCTATGTTGATAATTCAATTCAACTCATTTGCATAAAGATCACAAAACATTTCACCTTCACCAAAACGCAATAATTTCAGTTCATCAAAATAATAAAGCATCTGCAACATTTGGCAAAATATTTGCCTTTAATCAAATATTGACTTTCTTTGTTTGAAAAAAGGGGCGGATCACTTGTGTTTGGAATTTCAGCATAAAACATTTTCTCCTGTTGTCTTCATCACACCTTCACTATTTGCATAGGATTTTCTGCTGTTGTGATAGCTGGGCAGAGTCAAAGACTGACCCTGCTCTCCATGCAGCATCCTTGCCACTCTTGCTGTGAGCCATAGTAGATTTGAACAAGGCCTCCATCCAGTTGTAGTCGACTTGCCTCCTCACTAATTGTGAGCATGGAGCAAGTATTGATGTGATGTTGATTTGTCAACAAGATGTGGAGCAGGGATGCCGGATGCATCCGCAATGATGATGTTGGGACCATGGTACTCAGTTGTCCATGGTCCATACCAGGAGCACACAGCAGAATCGTGCACAGCTGTTGTGAAGGAAAAGGCAGTCGTTCGCTTGCAGCTCCATGCTGGCTCCCCGGAAGTTGGTGAAGTAATGACACACGTCACCGTATCCCGTAAACGTTGCAGGTAAAATCTCGTCGTCCTGCAATTGCTGATGTGATGACTGTTCGAGGTATTTGAACACAAGTAAGTGATCGCCCTTTTCCATATGTTGCAGTGTGACCCAGACAAATGGTCACATAATTTTCCCTTGGTGAAGGTAAACATCCATCCTCCAAAGGAGCATTTCTTCATCATTCTTTGAGAAAGAGGGTGTATGCCAAGATTAACTTCATTTTCACAAATTTTCCTTTTTCAAACTTCTTCCCAGATGTCGTTATCACTCCATTTGGGATGTGGTCTTGTCTTTCCTTTACTTAGCCACATTTATATCTGCTCTCCACACAGATTGAATCAGATGGGGTACATTGTAACATGAAATCACTATATTTTAGAACAACTTCACACGAATAATATTCAACTCAGACATGTGTTTTACACTACTAAAACTAAGAATAGCATCCACAATTGCTTTCAGGTTCATATAATTCAAAAAATTAAACTCATGCAGGTATTGTGACTCAACTCAAAGAAAATAAATGCATTAATAATGATTATATGATTTAAATCACAAACAGGAATATCTAATTCCCAACAATTCTTGCAAACAAACAAACTATGCCTAATGTGTTATTAGCATAGTCCTCCCCGCTTTTTTTTTTTTTTTTTCTTTAACAGTGTTACTTGTGGTGATATGAGTTCATTGATCGTGTAAAACGGACATAGTGCACAACAAGTTGTTATGCCCTCATTTATGTCAATGACATTCAACATTATATACCAAACTAACAAACTTCTTAAAATGTGACTAAAGAAAAATCCCTTAATATGTAACATAAATCTGATTATTTGCCTTAATCAGCATATGACAATCATGATGACAATGATGAATCTCATCAACAATGAGAGAAAACAATGAGAATGAGAAACAATGAGAGAAATGAGAAAACAATGAGAACTATGAAAGGTGAAAACAGGTAAAAGAAGAAGCAAAAGAGGAGGAAAGGAGAAGGAAAGGGGGGAGGAAAAGGGTGGGGAAGGGAGGAGGAGAAGTGGCAGAATGCCAAGGGAG
Source organism: Myxine glutinosa (assembly GCF_964187855.1). NCBI lineage: Eukaryota > Metazoa > Chordata > Myxini > Myxiniformes > Myxinidae > Myxine > Myxine glutinosa. The sequence continues at coordinate 135,048,083 of NC_136263.1, forward strand.
GAATGAGGAATTAATACTATGCGAAATACGACACTCATTGTATTTTAACCTAAAGATAGCTGTGTATCATTGGCCGCACTCATGACTCCCTTACAAGGCTGTGAGATTATATGGTAAATACTGTCTCCCTCTCGAACTTCTGTGCGAGCCATTACACTCATCTGTGTATTATTTTAACGATGTAAACTGTGTCGTACCATTTCACAAATTATTGTAGCAGTATTGGGGCCATGGTTGGAGGAGGGGGGGGGGGGGAGAGGGGTGCAAAAACACATGCATACCCACACATACATACCCACACCCATACACACAAAAACACAGCAAGACCACATAATGAGGTGATATGCTAAATCAATATGGGATCCATATGGGATATGCAATCCCATTCAATCCCATACAATCAACGATCCTATACATGCCTCATACAATCAGTAATATAACATGATTTGGAGGGGGTGGATAATGGTAGAATGAAGTTAGGGTTAGGATTGGGTTGGGGTCAACAAATTCATGTACATGTAAATTCATTCATGTATAAACAGATCACAATATATTTCATCATTGGTTTCCCTCCATTTAATTGCCTTGGCAAATGTCATAGGATCTTATATCAATAAATTCCCTTTTTAAAATCTTAAAAGACAGATGAAATATAAAATGATCAAAGGTACATTGGATGGTTCTATTTTTTAGAGATTACGGATCACAGTAGCATGGGATTGGCTCACATTAAATTTCATCTTGATTGAAGGATTTTTAGCTGTGGTCCAAGATGGCCGCCGCCATAAAAATCCTAAAAATATATATATATTTTTTTCTAATCAGGATGTAAAGAGGTTACATTTAAAAAATCGCTTCTGATTCCATAGATAAGTGGACACAACACCAAACGGTTACCATGGGCAACCTGCCTGCACGCATTCCAGTGGCAGGGTCAGTGTGGAAAAGAATGCCTATTTTTGGACTGTCTGTCGACTCGTGCAGACAAATTGGCTAAATGCTAAACAATGCTAAATACTAAACTCACTTTTTGGTACCACACTGGAAATGCATGTTTGAAAATCGAATCCAGCCGATTTTACCATTATTTGGCTTACTGTACAGACGCTGTTATCATCGCTTTAATCGCTTTTAAAAAATCGCTTGAAAAATCGCTTTTTACAAAAACCGCGAATATGATTATAAATCAAATAGTGTCCATTCTGCAATCTGCTCGTCTGTGGTCACAACCCAAGCAGGATCTCAACCATTATTTTAACGGGAAAATCGACACACTTATAAGTCATTTAATCACGAAAACGAGCAGAGATTTGAATGCAGACCATTGCTGGAAATCATTTTAAAGATATTTACAAAATTGACGTTCTATTTCATGAATTCATGACATTCATGAAATGAGCAAGAAATATACAAAATCCATATTTCAGTTGTACATGACAAGACGAATGCAGCACCTGTTGGCGAACGCCCGGGGTTCGTTAGTGGCTCTTTGCAATCGTCTCATTAAACTCGTAAAATGTACCGAAAAAAAATTCAAATTACAGAAAAAACAAAAAAAATAATTGATTATTAATTTTTTAAAAATTTTTTTTTTTTTTATCGTCATGACTTCTGAAACCTGTTAAAGGCCTCGTGTTTTTTCCTTCCACACATCAACAAACGTACACAAAACTCAAACACTGAACTATTTTCACAGATTAACATCAGACTACACAGATAACAAACAAAAGCTTACCTGGGCAGTTGAGTCCCTACGGACCACCACTTGTAGAATAATAATTTTAACTACTGTTCTACTTCAGAAACTTCAGAAACTCGTTTTAGCAAAATCAATGTTTTATTCACTTTTGAGAATTTGTTGTATACTAAGCCGAGATCTTTAATGAGTCTTTGTTCCAGAGTTTGTTGAAGCTCGTTTGGTCGGTCTTTTGAAGCTCGTTCAGTAGGTCTTTCTGAAGCTCGTTTAGTTGTTGACAATCTCCAGTTGGTTGATCAGTTTCAACTGGTCTTCAGTTTTCACTCCTCTTCAGTTCACTGTCCCAGTCCACTCTTCTCTCTCTCCTCGCAACTTTCTCCTGGTTTTAAAGCCCCAAACTCCTTTGATGTTGCAGAGCATGCAGGGTGTTCCTTATCCAAAAACCTTATATGGCTTTCTTGGCCAGCAAATACTTATTTCTGTTCAAGAGGTCAAATACTCTGACCTGCTGGAAGAAGAATTTGCAGCGTGTGCGCAGTGCCCTGAACAGAGGCTATTAATGATCGACAGGTGGCGGTCCAAGAGCGTTACACATTCTTGTCTGAAATTAACTCTCCTGACCACATGTTAATGCTAGTTCTATGCTCTTTTGCTCATTCGTAAAGTAAAACATAATTCCACTTTAAACAAGATTACATTGATATATATTCTAACAATATTGTCAATATGAATATTTATTCCCTGACAACCGCAACCAAAGGTTTTAACCAAAGTTCTACCAAACTATTTCCAATGTGAACTCAAAATGCCAGTGAAACAATGATTCGAAGAATTTACTTCAAGGGGTCAATAAATTTATTTTATAACCAGATCTAATTTTCCCATCCAATAGTTTGCCTTGCCACATGTCATATTATAACACTTTAATAAACCTTCGAAAAATGTTTCCCATCTCAACAAATTTCCTTTTTTACAAATAGCCATGTGTAAATTACGTGTTTAACTACAATTTCCTCTCAGTTTGTTTGGCCCAACTGGCCGCAAAAATGGCTGCCAACATGCAGTACCGTTTTTTATCTACCAAGCAAGTGCTCGTCCACACAAGACCTCTACCAAAATTTTGTTTGTAAAAAACAAATCTGGGATTTCTGATTACATGGATGCACCCTCTCAGGACATTTTCAGGCTGCTGTTAACATTCCACTACGATAAATTAATTCGTTTACCCTGTGTAAATTATGTATTCTGGGAAGTCAGTGTAAGACCTCTCCCAAATTTGACTAATTTTGTACTCCCACATTTTTTTAATGAAGCTCATATCCATAAATAGCTGTTATTCTCATATAAATTCTATCAAAAAATGGAATCCCAAGATTACTCCCAATTTTTACTTTTTTTTTTTTTTTTTTTTTTTGTATACAAGATCGAGGCTCGTGAAAGAGTTAACATTAATCACACAAAAAGACAAACCGACACACAAAACACAAAAAACAAGGGGAGCGGTAGACAAGATGGGGAGAGAGGGGGAAGGACACAAAAGAGAGGGGGAAGGACACAAACACAACATTTGAGAGCAGGGACATCGGGAGGACTTGGGGGGAGGTGGGAGAGGATTAAAACATATGAACACTGCAAGGACTCTGGGGTGAATTACCGGGGGTAGAAAAGATCAAGGTTTTCGATGGGGGAACATAAGAGATGGTGGTGAACAGCTGTTTTAAAGACCTGGAGGGAGGAGTGGGATTGAAGGGAGTGGGGGAGTTTGTTCCAGAGGCGGGAGAAAAGGGGAATGAAAGAGTGAAGGTGAGCAGAGAGCCTAGACTTTGGCAGTTTAACCAGAAGAGGGTTGCAGGCAGATCTTGTGCGACCTGAAGGAATATTGGGGGGACAGAGCACAGAGAGAGCTGGGGGAGCAAGGCCGGAGAGGAGTCGGTAGAAGACAGAAAGACCACCAACCTGCCTGCGGTGAGTGAGTGAAAGGCCCTCGGCGTTGACTACATCGCAGGAGATTCCAATGATTCTGAAAGCTTTGGCCTCAACAGCGTGAAGCCGAGCAAGGTGTGAGGCAGGAGCACCAGCCCAGAGGGGGGAACAGTATTCCATTGAGCTGCGGATGAAAGCCTTGTATGTGGTGAGGAGCTCAGGTGTGCCAAGGAAGGACTTCGCACGACGGAGGATGCCCAGTCGGCGACTGGCTTTGGAGGCCAGCTTGGAAATGTGGTTTTCCCAAGAAAGATCATGGCAGATAGTGAGACCCAAAAGCTTGAGCGACAGAACTTCTTGGAGAGGATTGTTGAGAAAGTAGATGGGAGGGTTGTCCAGTCGGTCCTTTCGGAGAGACATTGTAAGAGTGTGAGATTTGTCAGGATTGAAAGACATGTTCCACTTGTTTGCCCAGTCTGTGATTTTGTCCAGGTCTGCAGAGAGTGAGGAGGCTGCAGACTGCCGATCTGAGGGATGAGGAATGGAGCGACAGAGAGTAGAGTCGTCAGCAAAGAGATAGAGAGGATTTTCAAGAGAGTCAGAGAGATCATTGATGAAGACCAGATAAAGCACAGGGCCCAGAACACTACCTTGGGGAACTCCAGCCTGAACAGGAAGAGGAGATGAGAGAAACCCATTCAGGGCCACACGTTGACTACGACCAGAGAGGAAGTCCGCCAGCCATGCGTGGAGATTTCCATGGATACCAAAGGAGGAGAGTTTGGAGAGCAGAGCAGGGTGCCAGACCGTATCGAAGGCACGTGAAATGTCAAGGGAGACAGCTCTAATTTCCTGTTTGGCGTTGAGGACCTCCATCCATTGTTGAGAAAGCAGAAGCAGCATGTCCAGAGTAGAGTGACCAGGTCTGAAACCAAATTGATGATCAGAGATCAAGCCATTGGAGAAGAGGAAAGATTTAATATCTGAAGCAATGATGGATTCCATGACTTTGCTGATAATTGGGAGAAGGCTGATTGGTCTGTAGTTGCTGGAATCTGTTTTTGCACCTTTTTTGTGCAAAGCGGTGATGTTGGCTGATTTCCAAGCAGATGGCAGATGACCTTGAGCAAAAGAGAGGGTGAAGAGAACAGAAAGAGGGAGTGAAAGTGCAGAAGAACATGATTTTAGGACCCGTGGGCTGATGCCATCAGGACCAGTTGCAGAATCAGAGTCGAGGGTTGCCAGAAACTTTTCCACCTTGTCAGGAGGAAAGGACACAGAGTCCAGGAGCAGCTGGGTACGACTGGGTACGGTGGGTACAGAGAGGGATGGGTTTGGGACACAAGATTTAGAGGCAAACACAGAGTTGAGGCATTCAGCTTTTTCACGTGCGGAGTCAGCCGTTAAGCCGTTTGAGGTGAGGGAGGGGATGGAGGGGGAACAAACACCAGAAACAGATTTGACCAGACGCCACCAGGATTTGGAAGAGGGAGACAGATAAGAGAGTTCGGTCTTGAGAATGGTGAGATATTGTTTCCTGGCTCTCCTGAGGGTGGACACACACTTGTTTCGGGCTTTGTGAAAGGAAATGAGATTTCCTTCCGTTGGATTTGCTTTCCAGGAGACGAAAGCAAGTTGTTTCAGGGCAACAGCCTCACCACAAGATTCCGTGTGCCATGGACGGGAGGAAGGGTATGACAACTGAAGACGAGATGGTATAAATCTGTGCATGAGAGAGAGCAATTTACTTTGAAAGAATTCCCAGGATGAGTTGATGTCAGAGGCGGTAGAGATGGGAGACCAGTCCAGATGATTGATGGCTGCTTGAAGACCGTGCCAGTTGGCCTGAGTGAAATGCCAGTCTCGTCGACGCTGAGGAGGCTCTCTGAGAATGGTCAGAGAGATGTCCACTTTGACAAGCACATGATCAGATGAGCCGATTGGAGCAGAAGAAGAGCAGCAGACATTTTCAGGGAAGTTTGTCATAACCAAATCCAGAAGAGAAGATGCTCCGTTGACTGAGATCCGGGTCGGGAAATTGACAGATTGTGTCAGTCCCAGTGAGTCGCAGAAGTCCTTTGCTGAAGAGCCATGGCTGGTGAGAGAGGTACCCACACCCAGCCAACTGGCATGGTGACAATTGAAATCACCACATATGAGGAAGAGAGAGTTGGGATGGGTAGATAGAAGTTGGTCCATATTATCAGACAGTGAGATGTAGATGGAGTCATCGCTGATTGGTGGACGGTACAACACACATATGAACAAAAGGTGGGAGCGAAGGGGAAGCCGTAGCCAAAGGTATTCCTGGGGGTGAGGTGGAGAGAGGGCAGTGGAGGGCGAGTGAGGAAGAGAGTTTTTTATAAAGATAGCAACCCCACCTCCAGGACGAGGCTCAGGTCTATCATACCGGAGGAGGGAGTAACCTGGGAGAGATACCAAGGCATCAGAGACATCATGAAGGAGGAAAGTTTCTGTTAAGCAGATCACATCTGGTTTGTCAGAAGCAACCTGTATGGAGAGGTCAGTCAAGTTTGAGCGAAGGCCCCGGATGTTTGAGGTCCATACCGTTAATGAAGAGGAAGGGGGAGCATCGGGTCCAGAACAGGGGGGGGGAGGGGTAGGGTAAGATGTGGAAGAGGAGGAAGAGGTAGGGAGAGCTGTTGAAGGTGTGTCAGAGATTTCAGAATAGCTTGGAGAAAGGGAAGAATGGGGCGGACAAAAAGTTTGATGGAGATTGGGTGAGGCACAGTGAGGTGTTATTTGAGGAGGGGGAAGAGCAAGGCAGAAGGTTTGGGGAGATGAAGGTGAAAGTTGGAAGGAGGAAGAAGCAGGGAGGATGCTTTGAGGAGGAGGGGTGAGAGGGGAGTCTAGGAGGGGAGGAGCGAGGGAGAGTCTCGGAGGGGAGGGGTGTGGGGGGAGTTTAGGAGGGAGGGGAGGGAAGGGGCAAGGGGGGAGATTTGAAAGGGATGGGTGATTGGGAGGATTTGGAGGGGAGGGGTGAGATTGGATTTTGAAAAGTGTACGATTCATGGGAAACGAACATTTTTTGCAAAATGAGTTTGAGACCTTTGAGTCAAAAATACGTTTGAGGACACTGGAGGAGGGATGGAGTTCTGGATAGTTTAGGGAATGTAGAAAGGAGGAACTGTAAGAGATGGTATTATATATATTTTTTGGAATGAATAGATTTGGTGAGCAAGACGAAAGCATCCTTTTGTAGGAAAAGAAGAAAAGGGTGTTATAATATATGAGAGAAAATAGTTGTTCAGGGGAGAGATTATACATTTCTAACCGCGTGATCGCGAACGAAGAACGAACGAACAAAAAGAACAAATAAACGAATAAGACCTGGGAAGGAAATAGTTTTTTTGGGGGGTTTTTTTTTTTTTGTGAGTACAGATATTAAACAAGGAGGTACGGGGTGAACGACTGGGACGAAACAGTGAACGAAAATAATTTCAGCGCATTCGACGAATCGCTGAGAGAAAAACAAACCACAAGGTCTGAGATGGTACGGTAGTCCAAGCCTACGAGTACTAGGCCGCAGAATACTCGATACCATTAACCGACGATTGTGTATACATGTACGAAAAATTAGCACCGAAAATTTTCCAAAAGATACGCTATAGGTACATACACCGAAAGATAGATACAGTCTCGACAAAAACACGATTGAGAAATATCACTTAGCTTCGAAAGCGTGAGCGCATGGAGCAGCTTCGAAAAACTATTAATGAATAGCTGCTCATGACTCAGCAAATCAAATCTTTATTCTCCATCTCCCTTGACAAAAGTGATAATTTTCATAATCAAATTATATTTCTATTTTTATTTTACGAATTCTCTTGATATGCGATCCCATCCCCATGGAACTATCTATTTTCAGACAAGGCACACTGTCGGTGTCAACAATCTTGTAAGATTGATACACAAAACAACAACAACAAACACAAACATTGATACACAAAACACACACACACGCATGCATTATGCATATTTGTTTGCGTTGGAACCATTATTTACAGATCAGGATGGGTGTCAGTTTTTTTAATTTCAATTTCATAAAATTTGTCCTTCAATTTTATAAATGCTAATACACAAATGGACCAAAAAGTTTATTCTTAGAAAACCCCTATGATGTCACATTGAAATTACCCTTTCAGTTCCCACAATAATTTATCCAAATTTGACTACACGCCCATTTACATGTCAGTCGACCACTGACCTATCGATCATGCGGAACAATAGTCCGAAATTCCCACTAGTAAGGGAAACATATGAAAATCTGTTAACTAAATTATTACCAAAAAATTTCTTCACCAATATGTTTGTAAAGGTGTGTAATAACATGTGTTAAAATGTTGAAGGTCAACTCCCGTGGGAAACCCAGAAAAAAAGCTGTTGAATTCGGGTCCCGAAAAATTATTTTCGAGAATTTTTATTTTTTTTAATCGGCCCTTAAGTAACTTATGAGGGGTCAAATAAGGGTTTTTCATGATTCTGAGTTGATTGTTAACATTTATATTTCACCACAGACACTCCTTTGTGGAAAAATAATTTCTAAATATATCTCATTTTCTACTTTGCAGGACATGGAGTCCAGCAATATGGATGAAGACGTTACTCCACCTGTGCTCAATTGCTTCATCTGTGCACGCTCGGATACACCAGCTGAAAGGCTCATACAGGCAACTCCAAAGGGATACTCAACTTTATTGAAACAAGCAGAAACTGTCGAAAATGTTACTGTTGTGGACGTATGAAGGAGGCTCAAAAGGAAGGAAAACTGAGGTACCACCAGAAGTGTAAAAATGATCTGTACAACAACTTTGTTGCAACCACCAAGAAGTCAGCTCAAGCATCAAAGGCAGAGAAAGAGTCATCAAAGTTGAAGAGAAGACGCACTACTTGTGAGTTCAGTTCATCAACTGGCTGCAGTTCTAGAAGATCACAGTCAGTTGACCTCCTGTATAAGGATGTATGCATTCTTTGCAACCAACCAGCCCAGCTCTACAAAAATAATCCAGCACAAGCTAGAAAGAAATACAGAGTGCCAGATAATTTGACTGCAGATACACTGAAGGCAAGCTTGCTGAAGACAGCATGGAGTCGCGGGGATGACTGGGGCACTGAAGTCACTGGACGCCTGGAAGGGATCAACGACTTGGTAGCAGAAGAAACACTGTACCATTTGCGATGCAAACTTATGTTTGCGAGAGGTGACAGTTTGTCCAAGACTGATGAGGAAGGAAAAAGGAAGAGAGGACAGAGGAGTATTGATGAGGAGCGAGAGGCAGTTTTTATTGAATTCTGCGAATGGTTAGACTCAGAATTAGAGCATGGGGTAATGAACATGGACCAAGTCCATGAAAAGCTGCAGGAGTTTGATCAGTCACCAGAGAAGAGCCTTTCTTATTCAAAGCATTGGCTAAAGATAAAACTTCTAGAGAAATACGAAGACACCTTGTATTTCACAACACAGGAAAGAAGGGCAGATGTACTCTGTCTCAAAGATGACACCGACAATATTCTGCGAGGGCATCATGCTAATCTTGACCATGGAGATGAGAAGACTCAGATCATAAAGACGGCACTCAAGTTCATATCCAATGATATTGCCTTGATTGATTTAGGTCCAAGGTCATACCCCACCACACACAGTATGACTGACATCGATAGTCAGCTGACACTTGTTCCTGCAAGCCTTCAGATGTTCTTGAGACCGATTGTCAAGACAGACGAAAGAGTTGCCGTTTGGGGGCAGAATTTTATTAAGGCCTGTCGACCTCGGTCTGGAGTATTGCCACACCAAATGGGGCTTGCCATACAACTTGATCATAGATTTGGGTCAAAATGGATGCTCAACAAGTTCCACCGGCTGGGATACACTGAGTCTTACACGGAGACACAAAACTACAAATACTGCTTCCTTAATAGTAGGAGTGGAGATGATGTTCCAGATACTTCTGGCACTCTTGACACCATTGTGGAGGAAACCGATGAACAGATCAATGATGAGGTTGCGGTTGATGCTGCGCTTGAGGATCAATCAGTGATGACAGCCAAAGTGCCAGCCAGTGAAAGTGAATTGTCAAGTAATGATCAGGTGGTCTTTATGGAGGTTGGGGAAACAAACAATGCAGTCACTCAGTTTGTTGGAGACAATATAGATTTAAACATTGTCTCTATTCATGGAAACACTCCCTTTCACTCAATGGGTTGGATTGAAGTCACCTCTCCGGCACCACCTTTGCCAGATCCACAGACAACAGCAGCTTTCCCCTGGGTGAAGTTGAAGGCACTCGACAAAGCTAAGATCCTGAGAGGAACTGAAGTAAAGATTATTCCATTTACGAACAGGAAACAGATAGGAACGAACGCGATCATGTTTCTCCCCCTCGCTGAGCTTTCCTCCTCCCTGGCTCATGATCAGCCACTCCTCACTCCAGGTGACACACTCTGGGCAGCGGGGTGGGTGATCAAAGCCAACGATCCTGAGTTCCCACACTCCAACTGGAATGGCTGGATGAAGAGAATCCATGCTAATGATGCAAAGCAGAGCACACAGATCGAGTTCCTCCCAGTTATTGAAGGAGACACTAATGACCTCAACACCATCTTCACCACTCTGAAAGAGTGCATACGGCGCGCTGGGGTCGCTATAGTGACCTTTGATCTTCCGATTTGGCTAAAGGCTGTGAATATAATAAAGCAGGCAAATCTACCCGTCATTCCAAGGTTGGGTGGTTTTCACCTGCTGAAGTCTTATCTTGGATCAATGGGTAACATCATGGAAGATTCTGGACTACTAGATGTGATCCAGTTGATCTATCCTGGAAGTACGACAGCCAACCACATCATGGATGGAGGATGTTTTGACAAGGCAATCCGTGTTCACCTCCTCATCGATGCAGCCATCTATCAACACATCATGAAACTTGCCTTCACTGAGGAGGAGCGTGGTGACATGAAGACCTTCATGGAGAAGGTGGCTGATGGGAAGATGGGAGCCAGACACTCAGACCCAGTAGTGCCAGTGTTTGAGCAAAGGTTTGAAGAAACCTTCAAACGACTCGCAAAAGGAGGAAGAACACCTGCACTCTGGGTGGAGTACCACCACATGGTAGATGTGATCAAGGTCTTTATCAGAACCGAGCGACTTGCAGACCACAATGGGCATCTGTCCTGCATTGTTACCAAGATGCTTCACATCTTTGCCGCTGCAGGCCATCATCAGTATGCCAAGGGCGCACGGCTGTACTGTCAACTCATGAAGGAACTAGAAACTTTGCCTGCTTACAAAGGCCTGCCTTCTACAGAGCATGTCTCTGAACCCCAGTGACTATGGATGGACAATAGGTGTGCATGGGTATGAGCCAGTTCCAACACTGGACACCACGGCTCCTGAGGAGCTATTGCAGTTCACGAGCTGTAATTGTCATGGAGATTGCAGCAACCGGCGATGCAGCTGCAAGAAGAATGGGGTCACGTGCATCTCGGCCTGTGGAGTCTGTAATGGCATTACATGCAGAAACTGCAGTCATGATGTTGTTGAGTCTGAAGAAGACATAGACAATGACTGTTGAAACTTCTGACATTGTGAATGAGAAATAACTCTTGAGTATTATATATGTATGTGAAATAAAAGCTACTTTGTGTGTAAATGAAAAAGTGAAAATATAAATGTTAACAATCAACTCAGAATCATGAAAAACCCTTATTTGACCCCTCATAAGTTACTTAAGGGCCGATTAAAAAAAATAAAAATTCTCGAAAATAATTTTTCGGTACCCGAATTCAACAACTTTTTTTCTGGGTTTCCCACGGGAGTTGAACTTCAACATTTTAACACATGTTATTACACACCTTTACAAACATATTGGTGAAGAAATTTTTTGGTAACAATTTAGTTAACAGATTTGTGAAATATCTCATTAAATGCCATTACTACACCTGATCATCATGTGACTCTTGTCACTTGGTTTCAAAAAATTTGCAACGCAATTGTTCCAAACTTTGTAAATTTAAAATTGCTGTGCCCAAAATAGAAGATCCAATTTTGGCATTTGATCAATTAATTATCAATTTGTTAACAAGCAAAAGAAAAAATGAATCATTCTTGCTCCGAAAACTTTTCAGACACAAGAATCATCGACAATCTGTTGAGGCCAATCATCATTTGGGATTTGCAGCAATGAAGGCCGAATCATTGTCTGAGGTACCGGTAAGCACTGGTACCCTTGATCTTGGTTTGCCCCATGAACTTGTCTTCCTGTTGACATACGGACATCTTCTTCTCCAATGTCCCATCTTTCCACACTCGAAACACCGGTTTCTGTCGTTGCCTGGTCTGTGCACCTGTGCACTTGTATTGCTGGGCTGCATCTCTACATCCCTGAGTTGCCACTGCAATCTCTCGTTATCTCCTGAAACACGAAAAGATTCTCTGTACCGTCCTTTTTGGGGAGACACATGGGAATCAGATGGGACAACTGTCACTTCTACTCCTATTTTCGGGGGTAGTTGTGCACTTATCTCCTCCACTGTATCCTGTATCCTTTTTTATTTTGCGTTCTAGGTCCGTTAAGCGTTCGTGCTGTTCCCGTTGTTTGGATTCACCATCCCAAAGATGGAATGCAGGCCAGTCTACCGTTAGATTCTGTCTCTTCCTGGCTCTCAATTTTTGTCCTAATCTTTCCAATCGACTTCGGTCAAATGTACCATCTCTTGGAAACTCCTTAGCATGTCCCTTTGTCCATAAATACCAATTTTCAACCTCTCTAATAGCCTCTTCACCGTAGCGGTCGTACATATAATATGTACAAGTACCTTTTTGTGGAATCTCTGGTTGTCCTTGTGTATTCTTGCAGGCTCCATTTCCCATTCTGCCTGTATGTGAATAACACTCAATATTCACTCAATGTACCAGGTAGATTACTAGGATCTGCGCTTTGGAATGCACCTGTACACACCTGTACTATATGTACTATAAATAAAATCTACTGGAGTTTGTTCCACCTTTTATCAAAGTAGCGTTGGATGTGTTGTAGCTTGTTCCAGGTTCCTCTAAAGCTTCACTCGTACTTCCAGGAAGGATCTGTCCACCTGTTCAAACGGTGATTTCCAGAGAATCTCTCTCACCTGTGGCTTTTGCCCAACCCAATCTCACAGATCGGTACTGCAGATGAGCCAAACGGGTCAGTATGAAATGGGTGAATCCGCAGGTATGTCGTTCTGTCGAAGGGGGAATCACACAATGGTAACCACACATATATATCCATACATAGACTCACCACCTTGCTCAATTTTCCAAGGTTGTCTTCACATTGATAATATCTCACAAAGATATCAAAGCTTCTTTCTTGAGACCGCATCCTCATCAATCAATCAATCAATTTATTCGATTAAATCAATTCAATCATTCATCAATAAATCAAATTAATCACTCTAGATGACTCCCTGTATATGCCCTTTCCCCAATGATGTCAGGATAGATCCATCCATTGACTGAGATTGAAGATCATCGGTCGTCACCTCAGATCCATAGCTCATGTTAATTGATGAATCACTGTTCTGTACTAGGGTCATATCTGACATATTTTCCTAATTTTGCCTGGTCACCACAAATTCTCTTTGCAACCACTAAAGGCAACTCATCCTTCATTCGTGAGACAGCCAAAATTGATGGCAGATATTAACCAGTTCATTGGGTCCTGAAATGGGACTGTAAAATTCCTTCCAGCAGCTAAATTTTGAAACTCCATTGCTTGTAATACCCAATTTATCCCATAGGGCTTGAAAGTTCTTTCCCAAGTTCGTGCAATCATTCTGCATTGGAACCCTATAATGTCATTAAACCATCAACTTGTAGATGCATTTATTTATATCCCATTAACCCAAGAACTCTCAATTGCTTGGTTTCTTTTTAGTAATGCCATATATCCATATTTCTTTTCAAAATGTTCCTAACATACACATTAATCCCATTAGACCTCAAATAACCTACAATCCGAAAATAAATTTGTGACATTTCAACAATTATCACAATATCATTGTTCATATGTTCATATCTTAATCCAATGAGAAACTTGTCAATTTACCCTTAATATATGTCTGTATATTTTTTTACAAAATCCAACTACCATTAAACTGAAAAATTGTTTTGTTGGACTCATGCAAGGTCCCTTACAAATTTTGAAAATTTTCCAAAGACATAACTTCCATTTTCTTTGACAAAGCCTAATATTTATCAAGTATTAGGATTATCATCAAAACAAACCTAATATTAATGACTGCACATCCAAACCTAGATATTTTGAGTTCCGTAACTTTAATACCTCAAATTTCCCATTTCTTCCCTCCCTGATCCTATTGTTCAAAATTTCACCTCAATCGATCGAAAAATGAACGCAGGGATGCATTTTAAAGGTTTTCAAGAAATCCAACATGGCCGCCACAGAACGTTTTTTTTTTTCCTTTCTTAATCAATTGACTCATAGCATAACCAATCTGCAAGTGCTTCTTCCGAAGATGTATCTCTTAGGAATTTAATTAAATAAGTCATTTATAAAATCAACGAATTAGTTAATTAATCGCTAACAATAAATTTTCAAAATCCTCAATTTTCATCCGATTTACTTGAAATTTGAATTGGATTTACTTATCAGCAAACTGAAATTGAACCAACAACTATTTATTCAACATAGGCCAAAAGTCAACAACAATTTTCAAATTTCTAAAATCCTCAACTTTCATCTGATTGACTTGAAATTTGAATGGGATTTACATATCAGCAAACTGAATTCAACCAACAACTATTTTTATTCAACTTAGGCCAAAAGTCAACAACAATTTCAAAAATCCTTAATTTTCATTCGGTTCACTTGTCATTCGAATGGGATTTATATATCAGTCAACTAGTTCAATCAACAACTATTTTATTCAACATAGGCCAAAAGTCAACAACAATTTCAAAAATCCTTAATTTTCATTCGGTTCACTTGTCATTCGAATGGGATTTATATATCAGTCAACTAGTTCAATCAACAACTATTTTATTCAATATAGGCCAAAAGTCAACAACAATTTCAAAAATCCTTAATTTTCATTCGGTTCACTTGTCATTCGAATGGGATTTATATATCAGTCAACTAGTTCAATCAACAACTATTTTATTCAACATAGGCCAAAAGTCAACAACAATTTCAAAAATCCTTAATTTTCATTCGGTTCACTTGTCATTCGAATGGGATTTATATATCAGTCAACTAGTTCAATCAACAACTATTTTATTCAATATAGGCCAAAAGTCAACAACAATTTCAAAAATCCTTAATTTTCATTCGGTTCACTTGTCACTCGAATGGGACTTATATATCAGTCAACTAGTTCAATCAATGATCATGTCCGGCCTTGAACATTCCACGAATCCTGCACCAAATTTTCTCATACTCAACAAACAAGAACAGCACACATTTCCTGTAATTATCTCTCATAATCAACAAACATGAACCACACACGTTTCCTGTAATCATCTCTCATAATCATGACATACATGTCTTCAAAAAAATTGCATGACCAAGAGAACAATGAACGGAAAGAGTGAAAAGTAAAAATAAAACTAACAAGTGCAGATACATTCAAAGTACATTGCCCCCATGCCAAATAATTAAATATCCTACAGCGCGGCATTGCTGCGGCGCGTCATAGAGGCTGCATTTGGAGGGAGAGGTGTACGCTAATTGATTGATTAATTGTATAATTAAACTCAATAAAGATATCACAAAATATTTTCTTACTCAATTGGCTAATAGCATAAGTAAACCACAAGTGCTTCATCCGAAGATGTATCTTTTAGGAATTTAATTAAATCAACCCAAGTGAAACAACGTACAGCACTGCGAGCCCACGGAGCAGAGGAAAAACACAAAAAACAAAAGCACTGGCTCTGATTCCTGGAAGCTTCCTGCAAAACGTTTTGCTTCTCGCAAAAACGTCCGCCAATGGGAACTAGAGGGAGGGGAGGGAGAAGGAGCGGGAGCAAGAGACAGGTAGCCGAAATGGAAATGAGGGACAATGAGGGACAATGAGGGAAAAATGTTCGATTTTTTCCCTGGGGCGTCGGTATGCAATTTTCATCCAATCACCATCTTTCATAATAATTCTGGACCGGCATCAGATGGCGTTGTCTGTCATTAATTTATATGTTAATCGAACGAGTTTTAGGTGTTATAAGAAATGGCGGGAATTTTTTTTTTTCCCTCCTCCACCCTTTTTTTTCTTTCCTTGGACCCACGGTTTCCGTCCTACACAATTTCGTTTAATTTGTCTAAATCCAACTCGCCGTTTCAAAGATATAAGCCGTTTTGTCGCGGTATCATAAATTGGAATGGGGGAAAAGATATATATATAATTCCATTGTCCGCTTCCTCTCCTCCGCCAAGCGAGTCGCCTACCATTTGGGCAGGCAACTCAAAAGTACGTTGTAAGTGCTACAAACGAGTGTACACGATTGTACACGTGTACGGGCCTTACAGAACCGGCAAACAAATCGCCCCATGGTGCACTTCATGGGTCGATTTGCCTCCAGTACAGAGTGAGGCTTTTAATAACCAGCATCCTCGCCAACACACGGTCCCAATTGCAGGCAAGCCTACAGATGCGCGTTTCTCAGTGACGCGTGCAGACGAACTGGCGCATTTATTTTCACAGCGCAAAAACCCGTATTTACAGATCGCTCGAAAAAACACGAATAATAGCTAAAACCGTTTGTCGATGTTCCATCCGTGACTTTGTCTGCTCATTCACTTTTCCTGATTCGCATCAAGGATCTCCATCATCACACAGCGTACTTAATTCCGCATTTTAATGAGAATTCAACAGGATTTTACGACTCAAAGGAAAAAGAACGAGCAGACCTTTTGCAGGACGATCATTACAAAAATCGTTACATATATTAAAGTATTTATATTCAACAATATATTGTTGAACTACAATACAATAATGTCGACAAAATCATATCTTAATTCTTACAAAAATTGGTTCTTTGAATAAATCACAGCACCGGGAGTCCCGCTCCAATGGATCTTTTGTGTTTATTCAGCACCCTAGTAATTGGTTCTTTGTGTTTATTAATTACACAGCACCCTAGTAATTGGTTCTTTGTGTTTATTAATTACACAGCACCCTAGTAATTGGTTCTTTGTGTTTATTAATTACACAGCACCCAGGCCCCGCTCATATGGATCTTTGTGTTTATTAATTACACAGCACCTGAGCAAAAGGGTCGCATCTACATTTTCCTTATCAGGGCTTCCGTGCACCAATAGTGCGTGGAGAAGCCCAAACACCACATCCTCCATGTATATACAGAATAACTATTCCCACGTTCGTACATCATATTGGACAAGAACAAGAACATGCTTACCTCTCAGAAGGATCTTGCCGATGTGTCCAATTGATCCGCGTAAGGGCCACCAGATTGTTCGTGAATGTACTGGACACAGGAGGCTCCGATATGACCAAACAGCTTTTACAAAAGCAAAGCTTTATTAACTAATAATTCACTTGTTTCAATATAATAAAGAACTACAATACAATAACGAATTTGGTAATTCAAGTCGTTGGTTCTTCTTCTTCGGCCTTCTGCGCTGTCCTCGCTCCGTACTCGTTCGTTCCGTTTGGGCAGAGATTCTGATGACAAGTCTCCTGACTCAAAGTATGTTCGCGTTTATATGGGCACACTCGTGTTAATCATCTCTCCGCTAAATGCTCCGAGGTCATCGATGCTCGCCCTCCTGCTGGGGAGTTCCTTCACCCTCTTTGCATCCCGATGTCCAAAACAATAGTACGGGCTTGGGAATGTGTGTTAGCCCAGGGCCGTGATAAAGGTGGACAAAGGAACTCCCAGGTTCCATGTTCTGAGATACATTCCTGACATTCTTACGAACCACCTGGACTACCTGTTCCGTTACTAGTCCCAACCAATGAGTTACACTTCCACACTGGCAATCGAGTCGTGTGTGCACAGCACCACACTGGTGACCCCGATTGGTTCAGCCGATGCTGACCCCGAATGCGCCATGGCTACCAACGCCGTCGCCGTCAAACTCCCCAAGTTTTGGGAAGCGCAAGCCGACGTTTGGTTTGTGCAGGCCGAAGCTCAATTTCAGCTCCGAGGCATCACGGCGGACGAGACCCGGTACTACCACGTGGTCGCCGCCCTCGGGCCTGGCACTGCCGCCCGAGTCGTGTCCATCCTTCGGCGCCCGCCGGGCGACCACAAGTACGAGGTGCTCAAACGTCCCCTCCTCGCCACGTTCGGGCTCACAGAGGTCGAACGTGCCGACCGCCTCCTGGACCTTCCCGCCCTCGGCGACACACGACCATCCGTCTGGATGGATTTCATGCTGTCCCTGCTTGGAGACCAGCGCCCGGATTTCTTATTCCGAGCAGTTATCCTATGCCAGCTACCTGCACAGGTGCGCCTCACGCTGGCCGGTTCCAAACTAACGAAACCCCACGCCCTGGCTGGAGAGGCCGACAAGTATTTCACGGCCTGCGACACGCGGTTGGTGTACGGTGCTGCCGTAGTGGCTCCCGGTGCGGTGGCTCCAGCGCCCCCTGCTTCCCTCGTGGCCGCTGCTACGCCCCGCCCACTACCGCCGCCACCACCACCGCCGCCGACACGGCCGGCAGCGGACGACTTTACCCGCCTCCTCACCAGTTTCCCGGCCCTCACGCGGCCCACCTTCTCAGCAGTGGCCGTTAAACATGGGGTGGGGCACCATATACCCACTGTCGGGCCGCCGGTCTACGCCCGGGCACGCTGACTCAAACCCACGAAGCTCGCCGTGGCGAAGGCGGAGTTCGCCACGCTGGAACGGCTGGGTATCGTGCGGCGCTCAAACAGCACTTTGGCCTCTCCGCTGCACATTGTGCCGAAGCCCGGCGGGGGATGGCGGCCATGCGGTGACTACCGCCGGCTCAATGAGGCCACCACCCCCGACCGCTACCCGGTCCCGCATATCCAGGACTTTTCTGCCCGGTTGGCAAACACGAGCGTGTTTTTCAAGGTGGACCTCATCCGGGGCTACCACCAGGTCCCCGTACAACCGGGTGATGTCCCAAAGATGGCCGTCATCACCCCTTTCGGCCTCTTCGAGTTCCTGCGAATGCCTTTCGGGTTGAAGAATGCGGCCCAGGCGTTCCAACGGCTCATGGACAGCGTCTTGCGCGACTTACCTTTCCTCTATGTCTACCTGGATGACATCCTAGTCGCGAGCGCGTCCCGGGAGGAGCACCTGCTCCACCTCCGCACGCTTTTCGAATGCCTGGGCCAGCATGACCTAATCATCAACCCCGCAAAGTGCCGTTTCGGCGTTGCCACCATCGACTTCTTGGGGCACCGCATCACCAGGCACGGGGCCGTCCCTTTACCGGCCAAGGTGGAGGCGGTCAAGGATTTCCCGTGACCCCCCACGATCAAGGGGCTCCAGGAGTTCCTGGGCATGGTAATTTTTTACCACCGCTTCGTGCCCCATGTCGCCCAGCTCCTCCGCCCCCTGCACGAGGCCCTCCGGGGCAAGCAGGGCAAAGGTGACATCGCCTGGTCGGAGCCGATGGCCACGGCGTTTGCGGGCGCAATGCTGGCCCTGGCCAACGCCACCATGCTGGCGCACCCGGCGCACGATGCCCGATCGCCCTCACCACCGACGCGTCGGACTACGTGGTGGGCGCAGTGCCCGAGCAGTGGGTGCGTGGTGCTTGGCAACCGTTGGCGTTTTTTAGCCGGCAGCTTCGCCCGCACGAACGCCGCTACAGCATCTTCGACCGCGAGCTGCTCGGGCTCCACCTGGCGGTCCGACACTTCCGCCATCTGCTGAAGGGCCACCCGTTCACGGCTTTCGTTGACCACAAGCCCCTTGTGTTCGGGATGGCCAAGGTCGCCGAGCCATGGTCGGCACGGCAGCAGCGTCACCTCTCTGCCATGTCCGAGGATACGACGGATATCCGTCACGTGGCGGGTAAAGACAACCCGGTGGCGGATTGCCTTTCCCGGTCCGTCGCGCACGCGGTCCACCTCGGGATCGACTATGTCTGGATGGCGGAGGACCAGACCGCCGACCCCGGCGTCCAGGCCTTGCGGACCGCTGTCACGGGCCTCCGCGTCACTGAGGTGCCATTCGACGCCGTGGGCGCGGCCCTCCTGTGCGACGTCTCCCTCGGCCGGCCTCGCCCCATCATGCCTGCTGGCTGGCAGCGCCCAGTGTTCGACGCCATCCACGGCCTGTCCCACCTGGGCACAAAGGCCTCCCAGAAGCTCGTCGCGGCGAAATTCGTCTGGCATGGCCTCAGGAAGGACATCCGCGACTGGGCGAGGACGTGCCTCACGTGCCAGCGCGCAAAGGTCCACCACCACACCCAGGCCCTGTTGGCCCCGTTTGCGGTGCCCGAGCGTCGGTTCGACCACGTGCACGTCGACTTGGTGGGACCTCTGCCCCCCTCGCGGGGGTTCACCCACCTCCTCACCATGGTGGACCACACCACACGGTGGCCGGAGGCCGTCCCATTGGCGACGACGTCTGCGGCTGATGTGGCGCAAGCCTTCATCGCCACTTGGGTTGCCCGGTTCGGTGCCCCCTCGGATATCTCGTCCGACCGCGGCCCCCAGTTCACCTCGGAGCTCTGGGCCGTGGTGGCGCAATGGCTCGGCATAAAACTACACCGCACCATGGCCTACCACCCCCAGGCCAACGGCCTGTGCGAGCGCTTTCATCGCTCGATGAAGGCCACGTCACGGGCCAGCCTCCGCGACGGCAGCTGGGCCGACAGGCTCCCCTGGGTCCTGCTGGGCCTCAGGACGGCGCCCAAGGACGACCTGCGCGCGTCCTCGGCGGAGCTGGTCTTCGGGCAACCACTGCAGGTACCGGGCGAATTTATCCCTGACTCCATGGCTCCTTGCTCCGCGGCGCAACAGCACTCCGCCCTTCAGGAGACCGCCCGGAGGTTCGCCACGGTGCCGACGGCACACCACGGTTGCCCATCTTCCCACGTCGCCCCGGAGTTTCGCACGGCGGAGTACGTCTTCGTCCGGCACGACGCCCACCGGGCACCGCTGCGGCCCCCATACGACGGGCCCTTCCGCGTGCTGGAGACTGGGGACAAGTATTTCACCGTCGACATCGGCGGTGCCCCGGATCGTATCTCCGTGGACCGCCTCAAGCCGGCCCACCTCGATCTGGACCACCCCCCACGAGCATCTCTGCCTCCATGTCGAGGCCGCCCCCTGGCGGTCGGACCCCCGGCACCCCTCAGCCCCGCCGTCCCGCTACCCCCCAGCCCTGCACGCATCGCCAGGGGCGTTTCGGCCGGGTCATCTGGCTTCCCCGCAAACTCACCCTTCAGGTGCGTGGGAATTCTGGGGGGGCGCGTGTGACGGGCACAAGGGACAATAATTCCGCGCACCAGTGGGTGGCGCGAGCATCCAGGCGGGGAACGAAAACACATGCCCCGCCTTTCGACCTATCAGCCACGCCCGGGGGCAAGGCGTGGCCTCGGGACATATATGCGGGCTCTAAGCTCGAGCCCGCCCAGTGCTGAAATGCGAGCTTTGAATAAAGACTCTTGTTGTACCAACGCGTTGTGGCCTACCTCTCTGGCAATCGAGTCGTGTGTGCACAGCACCACAGTGTGTTCATTTACCAAGTTTATTGTGGAAAGATCGCTAAGTGGTCTAAGCATTCGAGCAAGCACTCCATTCAAAACCCTTGAGGAGTGGCTGGCTTGGCAAGCACTGTCTAGCAGCTTGGTAAATGAGTACACCTCCAACCCTTGTGGGGTATATAGATTACAGTAGATCTTCACTCAGTTCTGCAAGTAAAACTTACCTCACGGATGTCGGGATTCCTCCAAATTTCTTTGTTTAATGTTATAAACGGCATTAGCGACTGTTTGAAAAGCTAATTATATGTGTTTGTGGTTTCTAATATTTTACAAGCCCGGATACGCCGCTGTTAGACTTACTTGTGGCTGCTTGCAGTGCGTCAATGTGGGCACTTGTGGCTGCTTACAGTGCGTCAATGTGGGTACTTGTGGCTGTTTGCAGTGCTTCAATGTGAGTACTTGTGGCTACTTGCAGTGCGTAAATGTGGGTACTTGTGGCTGCTTGCAGTGCATCAATGTGGGTACTTGTGGCTGTTTGTAGTGCGTTAATGTGGGTACCTGTGGCTGCTTGCAGTGCGTCAATGTGGGTACTTGTGGCTGTTTGCAGTGCGTCAATGTGGGTACTTGTGGCTGTTTGCAGTGCGTCAATGTGGGTACTTGTGCCTGTATGCAGTGCGTCAATGTGGGTACTTGTGGCTGCTTGCAGTGCGTCAATGTGAGTACTTGTGGCTGTTTGTAGTGCGTTAATGTGGGTACCTGTGGCTGCTTGCAGTGCGTCAATGTGGGTACTTGTGGCTGTTTGCAGTGCGTCAATGTGGGTACTTGTGCCTGTATGCAGTGCAACAAATCGGTTTTTCACCTCCACTGTGTACGCCTGAGAATCGACTCATTTTTCAGCTTACTCCAGTCGTGCTGTGGTGTTTTTGTTTTTTTGATGTTTTTTGCAGACTTTGTCTTACTTTAGCGGTTACTATCCAATGCTCTGAACCTACAGAGTGGAAGCTGCTGTACGACTCGCAATGCATGGCACTGTTTTTCCCCTTTTTGCTGATAAGAATGTAATCCAACTGTGCTCCATGTTGGGTGGCGGAAGTGAAAGTACAAAGTTTACCTTTCCGTTTTTGGAACATATTACTCATAGAGATAAGTTTACATTCCGCCATAAGATCTGATAGACATCTGCCGTTCCTATTTGTAATATTGTTGAATGATATCTTACACTCAGCTGGACCAAGTTTTGCATTCATTTCCCCTCCGCCGATGATGATGACAATGATGTGTTCGGCATCTTTACAAGTTCTGTGAGCTGATCGAAGAACGCTAGTGCATCTTCTCCCGATGATACACTGTAGCATGATATTATTGTTGCTTCAGGATTACCATTGAAGGTTGCTACCATGATGCGACAATCAGACTCAATGTTATTCAGGCTTTTATATGCAGTGTCACTGACAAGTCGGCCAACACCCCCAACTGAAGCGTTCAGGGGTTTTTTAGTAGCCGAGCTCGTAGCTAAAGTCCCCCCTTTTCCTACTCATTTATAATGAATGTCAACATTACCATGGTAAATGCGGTGTTCTTGAAGGCAGATTACACCGATGCCAAACTTTTCCGCATGTGCAGCAGTTTCATTGATCTTTTCTGGTGAGCTAAGTGTCCGTGTATTGAATGTTGCTACAAAAGTGGGATGTTTACATTTTAGCAGATTCTGCTGTTTATTACCTTCGCCACCAGAGGTGGATGGAGGTTATGTTTTCGTCCCTGTCTGTGTGTCTGTTTGTCTGCGAACATAATATCTCAAAAAGTTGTAGACGGATTCGGACGAAATTCGGCAGAGACGTAGCGTATGTAACAAGGACGAAATGATTAGATTTTGGTGAAGATCCGGATTCGGATTCGGATTCGGCTACAAGAATTTTTTTGAAGTGATTCTTCACCATTGGGAGATAGGGCCAAAAACGATACATAGCAGAATATCTCAAAGTTGTGGACGGATTTAGACGAAACTTGGTGGACACGTTGTGTGTCTGACAAGGAAGAATCGATTCGATTTTGGTGAAAATCTGAATGAATATGGGTTCGGATATGATAATTATTTAATTTTAAGTGATTATTTGCCATCGAGTGATTGGGCTAAAACCAACATATATCAGGATATCTCAAAAAGTTCTAGATGGATTTGGACGAAGCTTGTTGGACAGGTTGTGTGTGTAACAAGGAAGAATCGATTCAATTTTGGTGAAGATCCGGATCCGGCTAGTAGAATTTTTAAGTGATTCTTCACCATTGGGAGATTGGGCCAAAAACGATACAAAGCAGGATATCTCAAAAAGTTGTGGACGGATGATTTTGATTAAATGTGATTATGTATTGTGATTTTCTGGTCTACTCTGGGATACAAAACGTAAACTGTTCACCTGGCATAGGTATGCTCTTCACCGAGTGCCGTTCTGGTAGTGTTGTTGGTTTTGTTGTTATTGTTGTGGTAGTTGACCAGTCACTGACTTTTTGATCCCAGCCTGGTTGCTAACCAGGGGATGCGGCCATTTTCTTTTACCTGCGCGACGACCGTTGCAGTATAGTAGGGAGTTATGGTTTTTCATTGTCACAGTGTCTTTCGGTTGCTCCTTATACTCATGTGGTCGCAAGTTCTACATGAGTATGCAGTATTGTTTTTGTCAGAATTTATGATCTTTATCATTGAAATGCCGGTAACAAGTCTTTCTGCTTTTTTACGATTATTATTCATCTATTTTAATTATTAAGTACTTAATTATTTCCTCTCTCATCTGGGAAATATCTCAGGCACCTTTTGAGATAGGAATCTGATATTTAGACATGACAGTGACCAAGTGATTTGGCTATAAAGGATATTTTTTATTTACTGATTAATCAATTAATTATTTAATTTTTCGAATAATTAACTATTTATTTAATTTTCAAAAAATTAGATTCAGATGAAACGATGGTGGTTTAGGTATGCTTTTAGCCAATTGATTAAGAAATCAATTATTTTACGATTATTATTTATTTACGCAATTAAATATTGCACACCGCTTCCTCCCAATTCCGTCTCCATGTGCTATTTGGCATGGGGACAGTGTACTTTGAATGTATCTGCACTTGTTTTGCATTTTTTTTAGGGTTAAAATATAGGTATAAAATATGTGTAAAATAGCTGTATTTGTATAGGTAACCTGGAACCTATGTAAAATACCTGTATTTGTATAGGTATTTTACACGTTTCGGATGGCCTTGACCTTTGTTAATTTTGACCAAATCTTACACACATAGTTTTTATAGAAAGTCTACACCCCCTTTCAAAATTTCACCTCCCCCACCCCACATTTCCTCCCCCCTTGCATCAGGAAGGACACACACATGGTTTTCCAGGTTATCGATTATGTCATTTCTACAGATGAGGAACTGGACTGGACCTAACACACTCCAACCTCCACTGGGAAAGGGGAAGAAAGGGTTCCATTGACAGTAATACATTGACTCCGAGTGGAGGAAGTCTGAAATCTCAAAATGAAAGTGGTGTTGAATGCCACAGGTAGCGAGCTTGGAGAGCAAAGCACAATGCTAGCCTTTATCGAACACACAATATATATCCAAGGAAATTGGCCTGAATTCCTGATAATTAAGATTGAGGTCATATAGCCATTGCTGAGAGAGCATCAGAAGAATGTCCAGAGTTGATTGACTGATGGAATTCAAACTGATGGTCATAGGTCAAACCAAACTGACAGCTGTTTGAAAAAAGGACATCAGCAACAAGGATGGATTCCATCACATGCTTGTAATTGGAAGTAAGCTCACTGGTCTGGAGTTGCTTGGATCTATTTTTGCACCCTTCTTGTAGATGGGGGTAACATTTACTGACTTCCAGGCTGATAGGATACGACCAAAGGGGAAGAACAGACTAAATAGAACAGAAAAAGGAGAAGCAAGAACAGCAGGGCAGGATTTGAGAACATGGGCACTGATGCCATCTGGGCCTGCCACCAAATAGTCAGGCAGATAGGTGTATCCATCATAAGAATTGTGGGTTTAGACGTACAAGCATGAAATTTGGCACAGTCATAGATAATAATCTAATGAATAATTCCAGATATGGACCCACCGCGAAAACGTCCTATGGTAGCCATGGCGGCCATTTTACAAAATGGCCGTTTTGACCGCGATTATTTTTTTACCGGACGACACAAATGCTTCTTTATGTTCTAATGAAATGACTCTAGATACACATATATGCCATAATTGTATTCTCCAAATGACCACAATTTGCATTTGTGTTGCCAGCAATGTCAATTAACCCACCAAGCACTGTAACGGTAACTTATATTACTAGATAGTTCCAGTTTGATCTTGTTTATACGTCACTATTTTCTCCACCACACTGGCACAAAGCGGTACATTTCAAACTAGCTTGTTTGCACTTGCATCGTCCCTTGCAACCCTTTTTGCATTTACAACAAATCAGCTGTTGCATTTACAACAAATGTTCTAGACGATTAGAATAAAGTTTGACGAGATCTGCAAGTTTAAAGACAGGGGCATGCTCTTCATCTATTCTTGTTTCATCGATAAATGACAGCAACTCGGCTAGTGCAATCCCATGGTTGACTTTATCAGTTGTGTCCATCTTCTGTTTATCTTGTAATGATTTAGTTTTGTTGTAAAGTGAAACAAGACACCTTGGATGATATTTTGCATCTTGTGCGACCATGTCCCCAGCACTCAATTTTGCAAGTAGCCTCTCGTCCTGCAGGTCTAATGCACATCTTCGTACGCGAGAGTCTAGACGAAAAGTTGATGCCTCACGGAGTGGTTCGGAAGTTGACACATCTTCGCATAAAAAACAGACATCCGATGCTGCCACTTCATGATGAGCGACTTGACGAGTGTATTTCTTGGATGGAGTAGCATCAGGGTCGCAACCCTGTGTGCATTTCCTTTTTTCTGCTCGTTGTAGTTTTATATTATTGAATTTTGTATGGCAAGATTTGTGCCACTTGGCATTGTTCTCCAGAAACGTAGCTTCAATGCCATTCCCGTCATCAAGGCGTCCTAATTCTAGTGGCATCGGTAATTCGTGAAGTTCATTGAAACGTCTGATGTTGAAGGCAACGGTAGAATAACCAACTCCAACATCGTGCCGTTTTGATTCTGCTGGGCATTGCAAACTTTCTCGTGTGATTTTTTGGCACAAAACGCACTTGTTCCAATCCGTCTGTACCTGCGCCTTTGATTGTCCAGGTTGCAGTGGATCCACTAGCTGATAACTCTTAGACATTTCGCTGTTCGAAACACCAACTGAAAAAAAAGATAAGATACGATAACAAGTTGCAATAAATAAATAAATACTTTATTTAATTTGCTAATTTGCACTTCATTTAATTTGCTAATTTGCACTAATTTGCATAAAAATGATACGTGGGACATTTTTTCAACTATTTAACATAGCAAATCATTTTCTACACATTTTTTCCTATCTATAGACACCAATGAGAAGGATATTTCGGGGGGGGGGGGGGGGGGTGCACGAGACCCCTATCTAGCCACTAGACTAAAAGCGGCCATTTTACCACGGCTACCATAGGACGTTTTCGCGGTGGGTCCATATCTGGAATTATTCATTAGACTATTATCTATGACTGTGCCAAATTTCATGCTTGTACGTATAAACCCACAATTGTTACACCTATCTGCCTGACTAAAAGCAGGGTTAATGCTGGGGAGAAATTTTGCTACCTTCCAGGTAATAAGGACACAGAATCCAGTAGGCAGTGGGTTCTAGTGGGAAGTATAGGGACAGAGCATGACATGTTGGGTACATCAAAATTGGAGGGAAACACAATGTTTAGACATTCTGTCTTATCTCATGCAGAGTCTGCAGTAATGCTACTTGAGGTAGGGTAGGGGATGGAGGGAGTGTTTGCACCAGAGACAAACTTCACAAGATGCTACCATGACTTGGAAGAAGGAGTCTGTTTTAAGAGTTCAGCCTTGAGATTTGTAAGGTGATTTTTTTTTTCAGGCCTGGATCAGGAAGGACAGACACACTTGTTGCAATCCTTATGGAGTGAATGAAAGTTGTGCTCAGACGGGTTAGCTTTTCAAGCTGAGAAAACAAGCTGCTTGACTGCCACCGCCACCCCAAAGGATTTCAATGTACCACGGTGTAGAGTCTCTAGAGGACGGATAGGAAACCTGCAGGCAGGATGAGATAAACCGGTACGAGAGAAAATAGACTTTTGTGAAAGTATTCCTAGGTGCAATAAATATCATGTGCTGTGGAGATGGTGGTCCAATTTTTTAGTGAAAGAGCAAATTGAAATCCCAGCCAGTTGGCCTGTGTTAACAGGCAGATTCTGCATCGCTGAGGTGGCTCCCTTACAATAGTCAGCGAGGTATGGGATTTGGTTAGAAAGTGATTACAAGAGGTAATAGTGGTGGAAGAGAAACAAGAGAGATTGGATGGAAAGTTAGTCATTACTAGGTCCAGCAGGGAGGTTGTATCACTGTATCAGTCGTATAAACCTGGTTTGGGAAGTTTACAGATTGGGTCAATCCCAGTCTCAGAATGCCTTTTTTGCAATGCAGCGGGTGTTGGGGGATGCAAGTAGAGTATATATTGTGAAGGGTTAATGGTCATGTACTGGCATTCTCTGCAGACTTGACTTATCTTGATCCCCAATACTGTTAAATGAAGACAGATATTGTGACGGCGATGTAATGAAGGGTTATTGAAAGCAGGGAGGAAAAACATGCTATACGTATGGAGGGTTGCTTCACGGACCAAGTGTCAGGTTTCGGAAATAAATTGTGTGAAGGAGTGGAAGAAGTTTCAATGAAGAAATGAATAACATGGGTGTTCTAAATGGAGAGGTAAGGAAAATGAATGACCATACTGTGTTTTAAAATGTCTAAATTTTTTAATAAGAAGCAAATTAGTTCGATAATGAGTTTTCTTGATAAGTACCATGCTGGGTGTGGTTGTCTCATGCTTATTATTTTGTCTGAAATTGTACCATGAAATGTATTTTTACGAATCATCTATCTATAATTCCAGTAATCTCTGTGTGTGTGTGTGTGTTTGTCTGTGTGTATGTCTGTGTGTCTGTGACCGCTGTTTCTCGACAACCACGGGTCCGATATACTTTAAACTTGCCAGGTATATTGCTGGGGACCTGAGGATGTGCCTTTTCAAGGTTTCATATTAATCGGAGAAGTAGTTACCGAGCTATGTCCAAAAAACGATTCAACCAATCAGAGAGCAGCGAGCTATCACGTGTGCCGAACGTGCCGAACAGACTCTGCCTCGGACGGCACATTTGAGAGCGTATTCATTTATTTCACGTTGGCAAACTATGTTGGCGTTAAACTATGTTTTAAAACTAATTAAAACTAATTTGCGATTCATCGTAACTGCGATATGCGACCTTCCGGACAGTCAAATGAGGACGTCACTTCCGGACTTACGGATAGTCATAGTGACGACGTACTGATGCTGAACGTGGCGAGCAGACGCTGTAAGGTACGATCGATTGTAGTACACGTTTATAATAACTCTGCCGATACAGGCCCGATTAACTGCAGCGCCATCCGAGCTGCGGCGTCGGGACGATACATTCATTGTACGGTCACATCACGCACTTACGGGCACGCCCAGACATTTTTTTTTTTTTTTGGGCAAGGAACGGGCACCCACGTACGGGCACGTCCTAGTGATGTCCAATAAAGGCATTCATACAATGTGGAATGCAAAAGGATGTGGTTTATCAAACAATTTAGTGTGAAATTTATAATTATTTACATCGATTTGTAATTCTAAAATAGAGACTGAAGTAAGAGTTTGGTTTTCCTTTTTTTTTTAATCCTGGCTCTTTTTAATAGATGTCATTATTTAGCTGATCAAATGTAACCCATCATTTATTTCCAGAAAATCATCAATGACTCTAAAGATGTTTCCACACCTCGCAGATTTAAGTTTTTCCTCTTCATTTTCTGGAGCTCATCGGACTCACACATGTGTAGGAACAAATTTTCAAAGAAAGAGGTTTAACCCAAACCCATGGGTATCCCTACTGTCTCCTGTTATCCCTTTGCCAAATGTAAATCGCAGTTGTTCAAGGGAAATGTAATACTTTAAGTTTATTTTTTGAAAAACTATGTGAAAATGGACTTGTCTATCAACTTATGATTTCAATTTTGCACATGATACACGAGCATTCCACTAGAGTTCCACAAGCATTCCTAAGTATGCCCATCAACAGATGATATTCATTTTCCACATTGTACACTAGCATTCCAAAGAATGTCCATCAACTTATGATATCAATTTTCCACATTGTACACTAGCATTATTCCACTCGCATTCCTCAGAATGTCCATCAGCTGATGATATTAATTTTCCACATTGTACACCAGCATTCCAAAGAATGTCCATCAACTTTAATTTTTTTTAAATTTTAATTTAATGTCAATCAACTTTAAAATGTCCATCAAAAACTTAATTTCCTTTAAAAAAGATTTTCTCTGCAATAATAGGATCTCTGCAATTGAGATCAAATTTTCACCGGAGGGGGGACTCGGTCTGTATAATATTGTAACGGTAATTATGACGTCACAGGTCACGTGGTTCGGCCGCCATATTATTTTCGTGAAAACACAAAAACCCCTTTTTCTCTGCAACGGCTGAACAGATCGAGGCCAAACGTTGCAGGCAGAATCGCATACCCATGACGAACGAAAAAGTCAATGAGCATGAAGTCATGCGTCACATGTTTCAGAGTTATGACGTTTTTAAGCATGAACCTTTAAAACCGAGCCCCTCCCTCATTTTTGATCCAATCGAGGGGAACTTCACAGATCTGTTCAGCATGTCAGTCTACTAAAATGTCCTTTTGGAATTTGCGATAGGGCACGTGGTTTGGCAGATATCGTTAATTAAACGAAAATATTTAATTAAAAAAAGGATATCTCTTGTTTATTCTAGAGTTCTCCTCAAGCCACACCGCGCGCCCTCAGCCTCGTCTGCGAATGTCAAAAGCGCGACACAGCACGCACTTTCGGGAGGGGCGGAGCCAAGCCAGGCAACATATATACAGTCACGTGAAAAAGTAAGTACACCCCATGTAAAGTTTTGACTTTTTCAACATATTTCAATATACAGCTATTTGATCTTCATTTCAACAATATTGATAGATAAAGGTGATATTGAAGGAGCTGCGCTCCAACGCGTGTCAAAAGAAGTGACGCGACCAAAGACAGAATTCGTCCGAGTTGCTTTATTGAAACAAAACAGCTCAGGTATTCTGACAAAAGCCCGTTTATCGGGCAGCAATATATATACACATTTATGTCGGGAAGTTTGCCCGGCAAAAGCTATACCGGGCATGCCCGGGTGTCAAGAGCGAGCCTTGGAAAGGCGAGTCTGGACCTGCTCGGGCGTGTTTGGCTGCGGCCTGGCAAGTCGAGGCTGGGCGTGCCCGGACGCTCTGGGCGAACCCTGGAAAGGCGATAGCGGGCATGCCCGGACGCTCTGGGCGAGCCCTGGAAAGGCGATAGCGGGCATGCCCGGACGCTCTGGGCGAGCCCTGGAAAGGCGAGAGCGGGCATGCCCGGGAAAGACGAGACCGGGCGTGCCCGGGAGGTTCGGGCGTGCCTGGGAACAGTGAGTCCGGGCATGCCCGGGAGAGGCGCGTCTGGCCGTGTTCTGGCCGGTGCAAGGCGATTGTGTGCATCCAGCGGTAACCGCTACACACGCCCCTCCAGAATCGACCTGCACCGGCAGGGTCAATTTAAGGGGGGTCTGGATGACCCGGCCGAAGCGACCCCTGGAGGGTCGTGGGGAGGGGTCCGACGTGGTGGTGGGTGGTCGAGCGGGGGGAACTGTGGATGGGGGGCGGCCTCGCCACGGAGGAAGGGCCAACCGTGGTGGTCGGTCGACGTCCATGTGCGCCGGTTTGAGGCGGTCCACAGAGATCTGGTCCGACCGGCCGCCAACGTCAACGACAAAGGACTTGTCGCCCCGTCGCAGGACCCGGAAGGGCCCGTCGTACGGCGGCCGGAGTGGCCCCCGGTGCGCGTCATGACGCACAAAGACGTACTCCGCTGTGTGAAGCGCCGGGGGGACGTAGGACTGGGGGCCACCGTGGCGGGACGTTGGCACGGGGGCAAATCGGCGGGCGGCCTCCTGGAGGTCCGAGCGCTGGCGTGCGGCGGACCAGGGACTGGTAGCGTCGGGCACGAACTCGCCCGGGACGCGGAGCGGCTGGCCGTAGACGAGCTCGGCGGCGGACGCCCGGAGGTCCTCCTTGGGGGCCGTGCGGAGGCCCAAAAGGACCCACGGCAGCCGGTCGGTCCAACCGTCGTCCTGAAGGCTGGCCATGAGTGCGGCCTTCATGGAGTGGTGAAACCGCTCGCACAACCCGTTGGCTTGGGGGTGGTAGGCCATGGTGCGGTGCAGTGTGACCCCTAACGAGTGGGCGACCGCACCCCAAAGTTCGGACGTGAACTGTGGGCCGCGGTCGGACGAGATGTCCGCTGGTGCGCCGAAGCGCGCGACCCAGGTGGCGATGAACGCCTGCGCCACGTCGGCGGTGGTGGTGGAGGTGAGGGGCACGGCCTCCGGCCACCTGGTGGTCCTGTCCACCATGGTGAGCAGGTGGGTGAACCCCCGCGATGGGGGCAGGAGACCCACCAGGTCCACTTTTGACGTGGTCGAAACGTCGTGCAGGCATGGTGAAAGGTGCCAGCGGGGCCTGGGTGTGGCGGTGGACCTTGGCCCACTGGCAGGCCGTGCAGGCGTTGGCCCAGTCGCGGACGTTCCGTCGAAGGCCGTGCCAGACGAAACGCGCTGACACCAGCTTCTGAGAAGCTTTCCGGCCCGGGTGAGAAAGGCCGTGGATGGAGGCGCAGATGCGGCGCTGCCAGGAAACGGGCATGATGGGGCGAGGCTGGCCCTGGGAGACGTCGCAGAGCAGGATGGTGCCCGCGAAGGAGATGTCGGCCAGGCGGAGGCCCGTGTCCGCCGCCCGGAGGGCCTGCACCGAGGTGTCGGTGGTCTGGTCGGCCGCCATGAGCGCGAAGTCCACGCCGAGGTGGACCGCGTTCGCGCTGGCCCGAGAAAGGCAGTCGGCCACAGCGTTGTCTTTGCCGGCGACGTGCCGGATGTCCGTGGTGAATTCCGACACGGCGGAGAGGTGGCGCTGCTGGCGGGCCGACCATGGCTCCGTGACTTTGGCCATTGCGTAGACCAACGGCTTGTGGTCGACGAAAGCCGTGAACGGGCGGCCCTCCAGGAGGTGTCGGAAATGGCGAATGGCCAGGAATAGACCAAGCAGCTCGCGGTCGAACGTGCTGTATTTTAACTCGTTCGGCCGGAGCTGCCGGCTGAAAAAAGCGAGTGGCTGCCAAACCCCGTCCACCCATTGTTCATGGACGGCGCCCACCGCGTAGTTGGAGGCGTCCGTAGTGAGGGCGATGGGCGCGTTGAGCACCGGGTGAGCCAGCAGCGTTGTGTCGGCGAGGGCCCGTTTTGCGCTCGCGAAGGCCGCGTCCATGGCCGCGGACCAAACGATGTCATGCTTGGCCGGCTTGCCCCGGAGGGCCTCGTAAAGGGGCCGCATGAGCTGAGCAGCGCGGGGCACGAATCGGTGATAAAAATTCACCATGCCGGGGAACTCTTGTAGGGCCTTGATGGAACGGGGACGCGGGAACGTGGTGATGGCCTCGACCTTGGTCGGCAGCGGCACGGCCCCGGTCTTGGTGATGCGGTGTCCCAAAAAGTCAACGGTCGTCGTGCCGAAGTGGCATTTGGCCGGGTTGACAATTAAGCCGTGCTCGCTGAGGCGACCGAACAGTGTTCGGAGGTGGAGGAGGTGCTCGGCGCGGGACGTGCTGGCGACGAGGATGTCGTCCAGATAGATGAAAAGAAATGGCAGGTCGCGCAGCACGCCGTCCATTAAGCGCTGGAACGCCTGGGCCGCGTTCTTGAGGCCAAACGGCATCCTCAAAAATTCGAACAGGCCGAACGGCGTGATGACGGCCGTCTTCGGGACGTCGGCCGCCTGGACAGGTACCTGGTGGTATCCCTGTATCAGGTCAATTTTGGAAAATATGACCCGTCCCGCCAAACGGGCGGAAAAGTCCTGGATGTGCGGGATCGGGTACCTGTCGGGGGTGGTAGCGTCGTTGAGGCGGCGGTAGTCGCCACACGGGCGCCATCCGCCCCCCGGCTTTGGCACGATGTGCAGTGGTGAGGCCCACGCGCTATTGGAGCGCCGCATGATGCCGAGGTGCTCCAACGCGTCGAACTCGGCCTTTGCCACGGCGAGCTTGGCCGGGTCGAGGCGGCGGGCCCTGGCGTAGACCGGCGGGCCTGTAGTGGGTATGTGGTGCTCGATCCCATGCCGCACTGCGACGGCCGAAAACGTCGGCCGTGTGAGGGCCGGGAATTCCGCGAGCAGGCGAGCGAACTCGTTCGCCGTCGGGAGGGCGCATGCCAGTTCGGTCAGCGCAGAGCTGCTCATCGTGCACGCCAGGGAGCTGAAGGTCTCGGCGTTGACAAGGCGACGACGTTTGACGTCGACCAGCAGCCCGTGCGCGCAGAGGAAGTCGGCGCCCAGCAAAGCCATGGGGACGCAGGCGGTCACAAAGGTCCACTGAAAGCGCTGGCTGCCGAAGCAGAGGGTGACGTTGCGCGGGCAGAAAGTGCGTATGGCCGAGCCATTAGCAGCGACCAAAGAGGGGCCGCAAACGGCGTCCCGCCTGTCCTGCTCGGAGGCGGGTATGACGCTCAGTTGGGCGCCGGTGTCACAAAGGAAACGCCGCCCAGACGCTTTGTCCCGAATAAAAAGCAAGTTGCCCGAGTGGCCGGCGCTCATAGCTGGGAATGAACGCCGGCCCGGCCGTTTCCCGACTTGCCGAAAGTGCACGGGGGTCGGCACGTCCGAGCCTTGTGTCCGAACCTGGCGTGGTAATAACACCATGCCTGGTCAGGTGGAGGCCCCGGCCGTCGTGTCGGAAGTGGTCGGTGCGGCGTGGCGGCCGCCAGTTTCACCGGCAGTTCGGCCTCCAACCGCGCAGGGCGCTCGGGCGTCATGGGCGTCGCCTCGGACGACAGCAGGCTCCAGGTAGCCGCGCCGATGTGTTGGCCCGCCGAGGAGATCTTATCGGCTTCCCTGGCGAGGGCGCGGGGATCGGTGATCGACGTGCCAGCCAGAGCGAGGCGTACCGGGTGAGGCAGCTGGCGAAGGAACAACTCGCGGAACAGAAAATCCGGAGAGTGCTCACCGAGCAACGAGAGCATATAGTCCATGCGCTCGGACGGGCGCGTGTCGCCGAGCTCGGGCAGGTCGAGCAGGCGCCGTGCGCGTGCCGCCGGTGAGAGGGTGAAAGCGTCGAGGAGGAGCGTCTTCAGCGCGTCATACTTGTCGGCAGCCGGCGGGTGCTCGAGGAGGCTCAGGGCGCGGGCCGCGGTGGCAGACCGAGCGCTGCCACGACGTGGTGGAAGCGGGTGTCGTCCGCGGTGATGCCTCGCAGGGTGAACTGGGAGTCCGCCTGGGTGAACCAAACAGCCGCGTGAGCCTCCCAGAAGGTAGGCAGTTTAAGAGTCACTGCCGTGTCCATGTCGGTAGGTCACCAGTGAAGGAGCTGCGCTCCAACGCGTGTCGAAAGAAGTGATGCGACCAAAGACGGAATTCGTCCGAGTTGCTTTATTGAAACAAAACAGCTCAGGTATTCTGACAAAAGCCCGTTTATCGGGCAGCAA
Organism: Myxine glutinosa; assembly: GCF_964187855.1. Classification (NCBI taxonomy): domain Eukaryota; kingdom Metazoa; phylum Chordata; class Myxini; order Myxiniformes; family Myxinidae; genus Myxine; species Myxine glutinosa. The sequence continues at coordinate 135,083,152 of NC_136263.1, forward strand.
TATATATACACATTTATGTCGGGAAGTTTGCCCGGCAAAAGCTATACCGGGCATGCCCCGGTGTCAAGGGCGAGCCTGGGAAAGGCGAGTCTGGACCTGCTCGGGCGTGTTTGGCTGCGGCCTGGCAAGTCGAGGCTGGGCGTGCCCGGACGCTCTGGGCGAGCCCTGGAAAGGCGATAGCGGGCATGCCCGGACGCTCTGGGCGAGCCCTGGAAAGGCGATAGCGGGCATGCCCGGACGCTCTGGGCGAGCCCTGGAAAGGCGAGAGCGGGCATGCCCGGGAAAGACGAGACCGGGCGTGCCCGGGAGGTTCGGGCGTGCCCGGGAACAGTGAGTCCGGGCATGCCCGGGAGAGGCGCGTCTGGCCATGTTCTGGCCGGTGCAAGGCGATTGTGTGCATCCAGCGGTAACCGCTACAATATAATATAACAAATATCATGAAACATTTACATTTTGTAGTCCATTGTATAATTTAAATAAACATAAATGCAAATTTCGCATGTGGAAAAAGTAAGTACACCCTTGGCTCTAATAGGTGGTATTGCCCCCTTTGGCAGAAACAACCTCAAGTCGGCGTTTCTTATAACTGTCTACCAGTCTCTGACATCGACTGGGAGAAAATTTTGCCCACTCCTCCATGCAGAATTCTTTCAGCTGTGCGATGTTTGAGGGGTTTATTGCATGCACAGCTCGTTTCAAATCCCCTCACAAATCCCCCCTCGATGGGATTTAGATCCGGGCTTTTACTTGGCCATTCCAGAACCCTCCATTTCTTTCTTTTCAGCCATTCCTTGGTGGATTTACTGGTATGTTTAGGGTCATTGTCATGTTGCAAGGTCCACCTTCGGTTGAGCTTCAACTCGCCGACAGATGGCCTCACATTATCCTCAAGCACCATCTGGTACAATGAAGAATTCAAAGTGGATTCTATGATGGTGAGCTGCCCAGGCCCTGATGCAGCAAAGCTGCCCCAAACCATAATATTTCCACCACCATGTTTTACAGTTGGTATCAGGTTCTTGTGGTCAAATGCTGTCTTTGTTTTTCGCCCAACAAGTCTTCTGGTACTGTGGGCAAATAGCTCCACCTTTCACTCATATGTTCAGAGCACATTGTTCCAGAAGTGCTGGTCTTTGCCTCGGTGTTCATTGGCAAACTTTAGTCTTGCCCTGATGTTCTTTCTGGGCAGCAAAGGTTTCCTCCTGGCACACCTCCCATGTAGATCAAATTTGTGCAGCCTCTTTCTAATGGTAGTCTCGTGCACTTTGACATTAACAGTGGCAAGAGCTACCTGTAGGTCCCGTGATGACATTCTGGGGTTCTTAGAGACTTCTTTCAGCATCTTGCGGTCTGCTCTCGGGCTGAACTTGCTGGTGCGGCCTGGCCTGAACAAGTTGGCAGTTGTTTGGAATCTTCTCCACTTGTAGATGATCTTCCGGACAGTCGAATGATTGATTTCAAATTGTTTGGATATCTTTTAAAATCCTTTCCCAGACTCGTAGGCATCTATAACCTTCTTTCCGAAGGCCACAGAGAGCTCTTTTGATCTAGGAATGGTGACGCCGCACACTTCAACAACAAAGAGCAAACCAAACCAAATGTCTGAGGTTTAAATAAGACAGGTTCCTCCAAGATCCTCTCTAACGATGTTCTAATCATTTGCACCTGAGCTGGTGCACCTGATTCTAATTTTAGGTATTTGAAGTAGTGATAAATGTAGGGGTGTACTTACTTTTTCCCACATGCGAAATTTGCATTTATGTTTATTTAAATTACAATGGACTACAAAATGTAAATGTTTCATGATATTCGGTATATTATATCACCTTTATCTATCAATATTGTTGAAATGAAGATCAAATAGCTGTATGTTGAAATATGTTGAAAAAGTCAAAACTTTACATGGGGTGTCCTTTCTTTTTCACGTGACTGTATACACATTGATCATTGATCGTGAACCGGAAAATATAATAAATTAATGATATTTAGCGACTTGAAAGGTTCTTTATCTACAACTTATTTTCTCGTGCTTCTGCTGACCTGTCTGCAAGGTGTATAAATTGAAGTCCCGAGTGCGAATCACAGGTGAGCCCGTCCTGAGGTAATTAGCGATTGGGAACGATTCAGAACCTGTGGGTGAATAACCCTTGGTAATTTCCCCAACAGTTTTCTGGGTGACAGACTGCCGGTAGGGGTCATTAGTGGGGTACCATAGTGAAAATGTCGTTACACGGTGGACAAAAGCACAATTTTTTCACCAAAGGTTCTCCATGGTATACCTTCTAGAAAAAAAGTAAGCTCCCAAAAAAATTATGATGGGAAGTGTAATATCTGACGTCATTATGATGTCATCAGCTAATTATTATATTATGTAATCATATGTAAAAAAAAATCAATGACTTAGAACTAAGGTGTTAAGTGCATTTTAACATCAAAATATATGTTTCCGAGGTCAAGGATTTCAATGCACTTTTCATTTTTTATTTTGGACAATCTTTAAAAGATTTATGATGTCATTATGACGTCATAAGCGAATTATTTCACAATCGTAATTAAAAAATGAATTAGTTAGAACTAGGCTATTAAGTGTATTTTGACATCGAATTTTATATGTTTCCGAGGTCAAGGAATTCACTGCAATTGTCATTTTTCTTCTTAGACAATGTTTAAAAGATTTATGACATCATTCTGACGTCATCCAGCAAAAAAAAAACTATTAGATTCGTCTGCACACAAATTCGTTTGATTAGTTAACATCCACATATCGAGAGTTCATAATAATCTTCCCGTTGAGTTACAGAATTTAAAACACCACTAGAGCATTTTTTTTCAGTAATTTAGACTGAGCTATTATTAGTTACACTTCATCATTATGTCGTTAGCTGGTTTAATAAAGGGGTAAATGACACAAAATTATATATGTTGCATGAAATGTATATGCATATACATTATACAAATACTCGTGATTCTGTCCCATTTTGTAGCAGTGATTCCTTGAGATGCGAAAGAATATTAGCATATCGGTCTAATGCGATTGCATGTCTCGGAGGTGGACGGAATCCCAACGGCAGTAGTTGTAGTGGTCCAGTGCAAAAAATAGAAACATGAGACTTTGAAGAGACTCAACATAGAGAAGAAAGTCTTTCTCTCTGTGCGCACGAATGAATATCATGATCAAGATCTCTGTTCGCAGCACTATGTCCCAGTACTGGAAAGTCGGACTTTTCTTTGCCATAGCCAGTCTCCAGGCCTCAAATGTCTCACTGTCACTGGATACAGCAGCTTGCTCATATGCTTCTTGTTGTAACCGTGATAGAGCTAAGGCAGTAAGGCAGTCACTTGGTGGGCATGTCGTGTCCGTGTCACATGAGCGGCATTGATGAAAGAGTTAGCTGTACCAGATGTTGCTACACCTGAATCAGTTAGAGCTACAGTCCAGCCACTCTGATCTAGGAAATCTCCCAGTGCATTCCACAAGGCCTTCTCCAAATGGAACCCGCCAAATATGATCAGGAATTCATTTTCACCGTGAGTTGCAGGCCAGGTCCATTGAATATACTTGCAGTTCGCAAAAATTGGACAGTCACAAGTGAGTACTGGAATCTGGCCAGGGTTGAGGAACTCTGTGATGGACTTCAATATGTTCATGGCATGCTTGATCATGGCTGGTGAGTCTGCCTTCTCTTGAAATAGTGGTAGAAGAGCAATCAAGGCAGGGGGATCGAGCGGAGGTGATTGCTGAGATGCATGATAGGCAGCCCATGAAATAGTGTCTCCCTTCTCACTTGCATTTCCGTCGAGAAGCTTGGAAGCATGCTGAATCCATTTCTCCTCCTTTTATTTTGCTTCTTCAAGCCTCCCATTTAAAGGTGTCATGATGACCTGTGGTACACTGGTATTTGATGCTTTCAGATGTACTGATTGAATCATGCTAAACGAATCTAGAAGGTGAGGTTTCTCATTTGGATTTGCACCTGAGCACCTGACACGTCCGAGATTATCTTGTGTAGGAAATTGGATGACACTTATACCACTTCCATGGAATGATCCTTTGGCTGTAGTGGAAGAGGGATTATGGTCGATGTTATCCAGTGCACCAACAGTGAAGAGACCTTTCCTGAGAATAGATGGGCACACAATTTGGTCAGCAGTGAATTGGTCACACATTGCAGATGACAATTTATTCTCCAGTTGCAGAACCCGGCTGTATGAGATGCTCAACCCTAGTTTAGCCAGTTGATCACTGAGTGTTCTGTTCCTTGTCAATGTGTGGATATTCAAGCCAATGTATACTGGAAGTGGAGGTTCTCTCTCAGGAGACTGTCGTTTGGGAGTAGCCAGTTTTGGTGCACCTTTTCTTTGAATTGTGGAGGGACAACTGGGCGATTGTTTGAGAAGCCTGTGTGTCATTAACATCGCTCTTCAAGTTTGGTCCATAAAGGATCATTGATGACAGGAGTGTAAGACTGGGAAGCATTGTCTGGCACTTAGGGGGGAAACTGCCAGAAAACTTGAAATGTGTTTCTCCAAACATTTCTTCTCTGCATATTTTTGCTACTTTTGCAAAAAGTAGCGCTTCTGATTGATAGCCATGTTCATGCAGAGCATCTTTCAGCATTTGTTGCATGCCTTCTGGAAATACAAGAACAATGTTCTTGCCATATGTCTGTTCTTGCACAACGGTGTCGGCAAAGTGCTCAAGAAGCCTGCTTTTCAAACGGCTCTTGTTAATTGACAGATCATGCCCAAGATTTTGAAGACGGCGTTCATACATCTCATGAAGATCTGAAAACTTTAACAGGTATGTCCCATCCTCAACGGCAAACTCAACATAAGACACCAACTCCACAAACGCTCTGGCATCTGCTCGTTCTCTTTCTGTGTTGGAAGAAACACCTTCACGGCGATGAGCCCGATGTCTGTTTCTGTATCGTGTTAAACAGTTCAGGTGGTACTTGGCTTCTAGGGCGATTAAATCACCCCCTGTTATTTTGTACAAGAGTTGGTCATCCTGCATATCAGTTGCCATCTTTCTGAGGGACTGATCAGCGCCAAATGTTTGGAAGTTGTGTAATTTTTGGTCGCCTGTTTTTTCACAGAAGATGCACACACACTTGGCATCAAATACCGACTGCCGCTTTGACCGTCACATCTCAAGAGCTTCGGCTTCATGTTTTCTTTTCCTCATTACTTGTCTGTTGAGTTTGGAATTGTTGAATTTCTGATGGCAAGAACGATGCCATGAGGCATTATTTTTCACAAAAGTTTCTACTGTTCCTTCTGTTACATATTCTACATCAACTGGCAGTGCATTTATTTTTCTGAACTCCTCAACATTTCCCAGGAATGCAGCGTATACTTCTCTGGCATTACGTTTAAATCCTTTCTGTGGACAAGATAGTTTTTCCGGTGTAGCTTTCTTGCAGATTATGCAAGCACTCCAATCCATGATGACCTGAAATTGAAAGGAAATAGTCCACATAAGCATAAAAAGTACAATATCCAAACCAATATTATACGTTCCAATGCTGTAATTTGATAGAAAATTCATAAATACTTTTATTGGTTTCTTGCATTTCTAAATTTGAATAGCTAGACTAAGATCGCGTATATTCCAGGGAATGTATTGTTTGAACATGGTCTTAAATCACATTTGAGACCGGGCACCCTTGCATTTATCCCCTAATTCTTATGTTTTATTTTCATTTGTTTTGTTTTATTTATTTTATCTTTTTACACATTTGAGTAATGACATCACTGCAACATAGTGAGCTTAAAAAGGCTTATATATCAATTACCTGTTTCTTGAAATATTAAATTAATGACTCAAAATCTAGGCACAGTACTTCACAACCTTATGTTATATATTAATTTGCGCTAATATCTTGTTAGTCTATTGTGACGTCATTATGACGTCATTAAATACACTTCCTGTCATCAGATTTTTTGGAGCCTACCCTCTTTTTGATCCTTATACATGGGCAAAGCTTTGGTTGATCGCATGGCAGGTGTGCAGGAGAGTTGGTGTCGCTTTCTCTGGATGAGCTGTGTGGCACGTATGCAGGAGAGTTGGTGTCGCTGTTTCTGGATGAGTTGCGTGGCAGGTGTGCAGGAGAGTTGGTGTCGCTGTTTCTGGATGAGCTGCATGGCAGGTGTGCAGGAGAGTTGGTGTCGCTGTTTCTGGATGAGTTGTGTGGCAGGTGTGCAGGAGAGTTGGTGTCGCTGTTCCGGGATAAGCTGCATGGCAGGTGTGCATGAGAGTTGGTGTCGCTGTTTCTGGATGAGCTGCGTTGCGCAGGTGTGCAGGAGAGTTGGTGTCGCTGTTTCTGGATGAGCTGCGTGGCAGGTGTGCAGGAGAGTTTGTGTCGCTGTTTCTGGATTAGTTGCGTGGCAGGTGTGCAGGAGAGTTGGTGTCGCTGTTTCTGGATGAGCTGCATGGCAGGTTTGCAGGAGAGTTGGTGTCGCTGTTTCTGGATGAGTTGTGTGGCAGTTGTGCAGGAGAGTTGGTGTCGCTGTTCCTGGATGAGCTGCATGGCAGGTGTGCACGAGAGTTGGTGTCGCTGTTTCTGGATGAGCTGCATGGCAGGTGTGCAGGAGAGTTGGTGTCACTGTTTCTGGTTGATCGGCGTGGCAGGTGTGCAGGAGAGTTGGTGTCGCTTTCTCTGGATGAGCTGCGTGGCAGGTGTGCAGGAGATTTGGTGTCGCTGTTTCTGGATGAGCTGCGTGGCAGGTGTGCAGGAGAGTTTGTGTCGCTGTTCCTGGATGAGCTGCATGGCAGGTGTGCACGAGAGTTGGTGTCGCTGTTTCCGGATGAGTTGCGTGGCAGGTGTGAAGGAGAGTTGGTGTCGCTGTTTCTGGATGAGCTGCATGGCAGGTGTGCAGGAGAGTTGGTGTTGCTGTCTTTGGATGAGCTGCGTGGCAGGTGTGCAGGAGAGTTGGTGTCCCTGTTTCTGGATGAGCTACGTGACAGGTGTGCAGGAGAGTTGGTGTCGCTGTTTCTGGATGAGCTGTGTGGCAGGTGTGCAGGAGAGTTGGTGTCGCTGTTTCTGGATGAGTTGCGTGGCAGGCACGCAGGAGAGTTGGTGTCACTGTTTCTGGCTGAGCTGCGTGGCAGGTGTGCAGGAGAGGCAACATCAATGCCTGCAGGTGGAACGGCAGCATCGATTTCAGGCATGAGTGGATCAGAGACGCCCGTTAGAGGAACGACATTCCCAGGTGCAGGCGCAACAATGGATTGTTGCTGTTCACGCTTCGGCATAACAACAGGCAGTATTGGAGGTTCGGTAGGGCTGCAGCGACAGTAGACAATGTGGTCCTGGTGTCGACGGACAACCCGTCCATCATATGATCATGCAAGTGTATTGTATGCGACAGTGGCCTCGGTTTGTCTTTGACATCGCCAGGCATCCAAACAGCGCCTGCACTTAAGATGCGGGAGAACACTGGATCCCCGGTATGAAGTGAGTGGCTCATTGTTGACTTGTCATGATGCAACTTCTGGTTAAGTTGGCTCTGGTGCACTCAATAAACCATATCTGGTTTCAGACGGTCCAGGTTGATCCTTAGATGTTGTTTCATCAGTAATTCTGATGGTGTTACTTCTGTTGTACCATGAGGTGTAGTACGATACTTGAGCAGATTGCGAGAGCCGGGTTTCAAGGTTTCCATCCTGCAGTTTGCGTAGTCTGGACTTGATGACTCCAACTGAACGTTCAGCCAGGCAATTTAAAGCTTGGTGTTGTGGACTGACAAATTTATGTCTCATACCATTCCTGAGCGTGAATTTGGCGAATTCCGAGCTTGAGAAACATGTCCATTATCACTAACGATAACTCTGGGCAAGCCGTCTGTAGCAAAACAACGGCTCAGTTTCTCTATTCTTCCAGCTGATGTAGTGCCATGTGTTGTGTAAGCATCAATCCACTTTGAGTGGGCATCAGTGATGATTCGTAGCATCTGACCGTTTACTGGTCCAGCATAGTCTAGATGAACTCGATGCCACGGTTCGGTGGGTCATTCCCAGGGATGCAGCGGTGCCTTCGCTGGTGCATTCCTGGTGCTTTGGCAGGGATAGCAATGTTGAACACACTGTTCAATATCATTGTCTAGATTTCGCCACCATACATAATTCCTAGCCAGTGAATTCATCTTGACTATTCCGGGATGACACTCATGAAGATCCGCCATTACCCTGGAACGCAGATGTTGCGGAATCACTACGCGGCATCCCCACAATATGCAACCGCTGTCCACGCTAAGTTCATTTTTATGTGCCACGTAAGGAACATAGGCAGGGTCCCCATCAGGTAGCGATTGCCATCCAAGCTGTATGGCTTGGAGAACTCTTGAAAGGACTGGATCACGTCTTGTGTAGGTGCAAATATGGTTGGCATCGATGGGACAGTCCTCCAGATGATCCATCAAGGCGATCACACTGCCAGGTAACGGTGGGTTAGCGACCAAATCGGGCAATGGTAGACGGCTCATGGCATCTGCGTTGGCAATGGCATATCCGGGTTTATACTGAATGCAGTAGTTGTAAGGCTCTAAGCAGTGAGCAGTAGTTTGTGTGTGTGTGTGTGTGTGTGTGTGTGTGTGTGTGTGTGTGTGTGTGTGTGTGTGTGTGTGTGTGTGTGTGTGTGTGTCTGTTTGTGTGTATGTTTGCCTGTCTTGTTTGTCACTTATACTTGCCTACAGGTCACAATTTCCGATCTTCACGAAACTTCACCAAATGGTAGAGTTTGTGGTCCGACAAAATTCTATATATTTTTGAGGTCAAAAGGTCAACATAGGCCCAAAGGTCAACAACCATTTCAAATTTATAAAATCCTCAATTTTCATCCGATTGACTTGAAATTTGAATAGGATTTTCATATCAGCTAACTGAATTCAACCACCAACTAATTTTGAGGTAAACATAGGCCAAAAGGTCAACATAGGCCGAATTTATAAATTGTCAATATTCATCCAATTAACCTGAAATTTGAATAGGATAATCATATCAGTGAACTGAATTCAACCAACAACTATTTTCGAGATCAAAATAGGTCACAAGCTCAACATCGGCTAAAGGTAAACCACTTTTTTCAAATTTCTAAAATGCTCAATTTTCATCAGATTGACTTAAAATTTGAATAGCATTTTTATATCATTGAACTGAATTCAACCAACAACTATTTTCGAGATCAAAATAGGTCACAAGCTCAACATAGGCTAAAGGTCAACCACTTTTTTCAAATTTCTAAAATGCTCAATTTTCATCAGATTGACTTGAAATTTGAATAGCATTTTTATATCAGTGAACTGAATTCAATCACCAACTATTTTTGAGATCAAAATTGGCCAAAAGGTCAACATAGGCCAAAGGTCAACAACAATTTCATATCTCTAAAATCCTCAACTTTCATCCGATTGACTTTAAATTTGAAAAGGATTTTCATATCAGCTTAGGGAAACCAACCACCAACTATTTTTGCAGTCAACATAGGCCAAATTTCTAAAATTGTCAATTTTCATCCGATTAACTTAATTTGAAGACGATTTGCATATCAGGTCACATCATTCAACCACCAAATATTTGTGAAGTCAAAAGGATGCTCTACCGAGTGCCATTCTACTTTGTTCTCTTTTGCCAAGTGTTTGTCTGTCTGTGAACAAGATATCTCAAAAAGTTGTGGACGGATTCAGACGAAATTTGTCAGAAAGGTAGTGTATGTGACACGGACAAAATGATTAGATTTTGGTGAAGATCCGGATTTCGGATCCAGCTAGGAGAATTTTTATTTGATTCTTCACAATTGGGAGATTGGGCCAAAAACTATAAATAGCACGATATCTCAAAACTTTGTGGACGGGTTTGGACGACACTTGGTGGACTGGTTGGGTGCGTGACATGGACGAATCAATTAGATTTTGGTGAAGATCTGAATATGGATTCGATATGAGAATTATTTAATTTTTAAGTGATTCTTCACCATTGAGTGATTGGGCTAAAACCAACAAATAGGATATCTCAAAAAGTTGAAGACGGTTTTGGATGACATTTGGTGGACAGGTTGGCTGTGTGACAGGACGAATCAATTCGATTTTGGTGAAGATCTGAGTATGGATTTGGATACGGGAATTATTTAATTTCTAACTGATTCTTCACCATTGGGTGATAGGGCCAAAAATGTTATATGGCAGGATATCTCAAAACGTTGTGGACGGATTTGGACAAAACTTGGTGGACCGGTTGGGTGTCTGTGACAAGGACAAATAGATTCAATTTTGGTGAAGATCTGGATTGAGATAGAATAATTTAAGTGATTCTTCACCATTGGGAGATAGGGTCAAAAATGATATATAGCAGGATGTCTCAAAAACGTATGGACGAGTTATGACAAAACTCGGTGCATAAATTGGTTCGGTGACAAGAACAAGCCGATTAGATTTGGGTTCAGGTCTGGATCCAGATACGACCTATCAGTGGGTTATAAAACGTAAACTGTTCACCTGGTGGAGGTATGATCTCTACTGAGTACCGTTCTAGTTGTTAATATTATTATTATTATTATTATTATCATTATTATTATTATTATTATTATAAACTTCACTGTTTCCTGATGTCTCAGAAAGTGCTCTCTCACTGGCTTTAAAAAAAAAATCTCACAAACAACATCTCAGGTCCTACCTCAACTTTATCTGGCTTTATCAAACTTTTATACCACCGTGTTTTAACATCCTTTTTTCTTTACGTTGGGCAAGGTATTCGTTGCTACCCAAATGTCCTCTTGTTTGTCAATGCTAAGCCAGTGAGAGCAGTTTCTGAGAAACCAGAAAATGCTCAAGTTTATAATAATAAGCTCACAAAAGGATTGGACTACCAACTCCACGGCACCTGTTATTGATTCCATGTGGGAATCCTTTCACAAAAGTTTACTTTTTCTCATGCACCGGCTTATCCCATCCTGTCTGCAGCTTTCCTATCCATCCTCTCGATCACGGTACACTGAATCCTGTGGGGAGGTGGTTGCAGTCAAGCAGCTTGCTTTCTCAGCATGGAAAGCTAACCCGAATGAGGGAGACTATCATTCATTCTGTAAGGCTCGCATCAAGTGTGTGTCCTTCCTGAGGCAAGCCAAAAAACATCTTACAAAACTAAAGGCTGAACTCTCCAATCAGTCTCCTTCCTCCAAGCCATGGTGGCACCTTGTCAAGTCTGTTTCTGATGAATGCTCCATCTACATCCTGTCCATCACTACAAACGACATTATTACAGACTTTGCCCAAGATAAGGCAGAATGTCTAAACTTTGTTTACCTACAAATCTCGTGTACCCGACGTATTCTGTTCTGTCACCATCTTACCACAGCGTAGCCACTGTCTACTAGACTCTGTGTCCTTTGCACCTGAGAAGGTAGACAATGTTCTCCCCTGCCTTGACTCTGTTTTGGCGACAGCATCAATGCCCATTTTCTCAAATCCTGCTCTACAGTTAATGCTTCTCCTCTACCTGCCCTATTAAGTCTCTCCTCCTTTGGCCACCTATCGTCTGCATGTAAGTCAGCAACATCACTTTTTGTCCACATTAAGGGTGCAGAACAGACTCTACGAACTCTTGGCCAGTGAGCTTGTTTCTAATTACTAGCAAAGTAATGAAATCCATCATTGCACAAACCCATCATTTTGATGTCATGTCTTTCTGTTTTAAAACATGCTGATCTCTGTGAATCAGTTGTTTGGATTCCATCTCAGTCACTCAACTCTGGATGTGTTTCTGCTCCTCTCGCAGCAATGCTTGGACACCCTCAATCTCAAACTAGAGGTTAGGTGTTAGGACAATCGAAGAGTTCAGGCGCAAAAACCGATAAACGCCATTTTTGATGAAACTGAACTATGTTTACCGAAGCATATGTTTCAATACCTCCGTTTCAGTAGGCAAATCATTTTCTCCCAAAACCCGATCGCGTCCACGTATTTTAAGATACAGCCCATGTCATTTTGATGGGTTTCACCTGGAATGCACAGCAGAAAATCTTGATTTTCTCATTTCAGCAAAAATGGATATATCTGTTTTTGCATCTGAACTCTTGTCTCCCTGGACATATATCCAACATTTGATACAGTCTGACATCCTTATTTAATTGCCAAGCTCTCTGCCTGTGGCATCGAAGGCCGCCTTCATTCTTGGATTTCTCACTTCCTTCACTCAAGGAATCAACATGTTGTCATCAATGTAACTCTCTTCTCCCCTCTCCCAGTGGAGGCCGGAATTCCCCAAGGAAGTGTTTTGGGACAGTATTTTTCCTCATCTCTACAAATGAACCCCCCTTTGCTCTGGAAAATCCTCTCTTCCTTTTTTCAGATAACTTCACATTGTGTTGTACAGAACCCCATCCCTCTGCTTGGCAGACAGCAGTTGCGTCTTTCTTTTTATCTGGAAATGATTAGACACTGTCCTAATATATGGAACATGTCCTGCAATCCTGGAAAATCTCAGTCGCTTTGGAAGGATGGTCAAACGAACCCACCTATTTATTTGGTCATCCACTGGAAGAAGTTGAGTCTTTTAAGCTTATACAGGCTTCACCCTCAGCCATGACTTTTCCTGGGCCGATCACATAACAAAGCTGACCTCCAAAGTCAGATACAACTGGTATCCTCCATCAATCCAAGTCCTGGAAGTTCCCTGGAAGTTCCCTGGAAAATCAGAGCTACTTGCAGATTCCAGTTTGTACATACCTCACTCCATCGTACCCAGTGCCTACCCAGGTAGAAAATTCCATAGAAAGCAATCGAGATCAGTAGGACATTTCTATGGGTCACTATTGTAAATCACGGCTTATATTGGTTTCTACAGGAACCAGTAGAGTTTCCAGTAGAAACCAAACCAGATTCAGTTGAAACCAATAGATGCAACTGGTCTGAAAATCCATAGAAACCAATAGGAACCTTTAAGTTCAACTGGTCCTGTGGAAACCAGTAGAGTTAACTGGTCTGAAAACCCATCGACCAACCAAAATATTTTTATTTTATTATGAACAACCACAAAACACACAGTTCCATATAGAATTGAGTTATGTCAAATTTTTATTTTCAATCCTGTTCATTTATGTATTGGTATTCTATTGATCTCCTACTGGTCCTATTGCCTTACTGTTTTTATGCTGGTGTTTTATATTGGGCCAGTATTTCATTTTCCTATTTAAACCAGTAGATCCTTCTGATCCAATTTCCAATGGGATTTTTATGGGATTTGTCCTATTGGTTTTCAATGGGATTTTCGACCTGGGTACTGGAATATTTGTCTTTCTCGCCTCTGAAGATAGTGGACCCTAAAACTCTCAAAATTATTGGCATATCCTATGGTGAAGCTGAGGCAAAAGGTCTGTTGCTCTCACATCAAATGCAAGTTGGTAGTCTCTGCAATTTATCTCTCTATACATATAGGATGGCTGTCCGTTCGTCCATTCCTTGTTACGCTGATTGGCTGTGTGTGAGACTAGGTGCAATGTGATTGGATCCTGGCAAGATTGAATAATGTATCGTATAGGCTTATTAAAAGCTGATATTTAAAATCGGATTCCATATTTCCCGATCGGAACTTTGGCCGAAATAATTATGTCGAAATCTCGAGTGAAATCAGAACAGAATTAGGAAAAAGTTATTTTTTAGAATTAAATAATAAAATAATATGGTCCGTGAGAGGTGAGGTAGAATGGCTCCAAAATTCATTTTTCACTCTATTAAAGGTAATGATTGTATGTCTGATTTTATTTCACACCATCCAGGGATATCGGTCGCGATATTTTTGGATTCGGATTCTACTTTTATTTTACATTTTTTACGTATCCAAGTAAATCCAAGTCGGTAAGTATAGTAATTGATATGGTCAAACTTTTTGTTTTGTTAAATATTTTGAACGTTGTTTTGTTAAATTTTACTATAATTCATCAAATGTCCGTCCGTCTGTCTGTCTGTCCGTCTGTTCAAAGGTACCGCAAAAACGGCTGAACCGATCGCAACGATATTTTGGGTGGGTAATCCTGGGATCTCCTGGAGTAAAATAGGGTATATTGTTTTTCCAATTTCAGCTTTGGCCTACAGCATTTTCAGGTTTGGACTCCCGCATAACGTTATTTTCCTGGGTGCTGCACAAACGGCTGCATCATCGCTGCACGGCTGCACCAATCAGCTGCACCAATCGGACTCGGTGACCTCGGACAAAGACCTTTAATAAGGACATGGGTTGAATCCCTGCTTGAGAGAATGCCAACCCCCTCCCCACCATCACGGTCGTCTCTCCAACTCACAATCCCACGAGATATGCGGAAAGGACGACCCAAAACCTATTCTCTTCTTTTTGATTCGTATATAAACATCATTAAAAGTAAATAATGACCTCAGCCAAAGTTCAAACGACGTGAGTTTAATCTCTGCATGAGAGAATTCCACATAGCTATTTGGGCGGTGTATACGCTAACAGATCGCTGTCTCCATCGATCTTGCCAAGGCTGTAACACCTATCGGCTCAAAACCTTTTTAACTGTTGACTTGGTAGTTTTTACAATGAAGCAAACATTAACAATGTCGTTAAAAGTTTATTTTGTGATTAATTTGTGATTGGAGTTATGTTGTTTGGAATGAAAAAGATATATCGAGTTTAAGTAAATGACGACATGCCGTGATGGTTTCTACTTTCGTGAACGCGGATCGCCATATGCAGATTCGGCACGGTCCCACGATCGATGTTTCTATACGTGAACGTACCCATTTGTTTGCGAACGGGTACATTTTTCATGGAAGTCCTTCACGAACCTGCTGTCCATGTCTGACGTGCGACTGAGGGTGCTACAGGAATGTGGAATGTATTGGTTTCATGCTTTAGCATTCGCCGTATCTGCATTGCCTGTTTGCTTCTGGCCTCCCACCCATGCGTAGCACTGGTATCTCACTAGTACATTTAATTACTGGAACATGGTTACAGTGACAGTGAGATAACCCTATATAATTTTGTCGAGTACGTCAGCGTGACGTCATCCACGTTCTTTTGGGTGTTCAAGATGGCGGCCTCACGTGGTTCAGCGGATGATTTGCTCGATGTATGCGAGGTCTATAAAATGGTAACTGATGCATATCCTGTTGTTATATTACCTAGCAATCAGAGCTAAAGACATAAAGAAGCGTTGAATAGTTGCTCAGAGTAATGTCGAATGTATAAATTGTTTTATCAGAGAAGTGGATTGTCTTCTTCTTCAAGTACGGGAATTATTTGGAAAGTTATTACTCAATTCTGTAAATCTGTATATTATGACACGGTTTTTGTATGTGTTGCAATCAATCATTGGATGCTTTGAATACTGCTAAATTATTTGGCAATACTGGAACCACTGAATATTGGACTACAATATTATTAAATCAATACTACTAAACCAATACTACTAAACCAATGGTACAATACTAAACCAAATAATGTCGGCCCACATGGGGGGGTTTATGTTTTGGGTACTGTTACTTGGTTTGTCCATCTGTCCATCTGTTTTGGTTGCTGTTAGTTGGTCTACTCAAGCAATTGGACGCATTTTTCATATTCAGCACATGTGTGTAATAATATCTGCGCATGAGGCATTTCACATTATTTTGGGATCACAAACAAAAGTGATAGGACACGATTTATTTTCTTATCGTGGCAATTAAAAATAAATTACGGGAGATAAGAGCACAGGATTGTGTGTGCTTTTGAGAAGTATTATTTATTTACATCGCCTATGGAAAGTCTACACCCCCTTTCAAAGTTTTCACCTTTTCTTGCCTTGTAGCCTGGAAAGAAATTGCATTAAATGAGACTTTTTCACCTTTATTTACACATCGTAACCCACAACTTCCAAACGAAAAACAAATTCTACAAATTTCAGAAAATTAATTAAAAATACAAAACTATAATATCTTGGTTGAATAGGTGTCCACCCCTGAGTTAATACTTGGTAGAAGCACCTTTGACAGCAATTACAGCTGTGAGTCTGTTGGGATAGGTCTCTACCAACTTTGTACACCTTGATTGGGTAATATTTGCCCATTCTTCTGTACAAAACTGTTCAAGCTCAGTCAGGTTGCGTGGGGAGCGTTGATGGACAGCAATCTTCAAATCATGCCACAGTATACGAAGGGTGTATTTCCTTCGTACTACACTATTTGTGGTGGTTTTGATGGATTTTTGATGCTTGACGGTTTTGCTGGATTTTTTTGATGGATCTTTTCCACCAATTTTATCGAGCAGAATGCGAAACAGCATTCTAAGAGGTATGCCTGTACATGTGATATTTTGTAAGTGCAAAAGGGTATAACTGTGAAAAATTGACAAAACACCCTGAAACTCATATTTTTTATCATAATAAAATTTATCATACTAAAGCCATGTACCAAGTTTCAGTTGAATATGTTTAAGGGTATGGGAAAAACATCTGAAAAACCACAGGTGGGATGGACAGACAGATGGAGAGCTGATCTATAGTCTCCTCTGCTGAAACCGGTAGGGGATTAATAACGTCATCAAATAAATCATCCCTATGGATGGGTTAATTCCCCCCGAATTGGTGATTTTTGTATAACCTGTAACCTTACTGTACGTCATACCGGGAGTGACACTATGCTATACAGATCCAGGGTGGGCCATTTAACTAGTCCCACTTTTGAACCCCTGCAATTATTTTTGCCAAACATAAGACACAAAATCGAACAAAATATTTAAAGGATATAGGTACATATTTCAAGTTTTTGTGGTAAAATTTTTTAATTGAATTTATAAGTGTACAAAATTATGAATTTCGACGTGATTTCCATCATTTTCAAGCTGTGTGCATCCTTTCACTATACTCCAAGACCGTTTTCTGTCGCATTCCGACCATAACTTCTCCAAAAGCTGTTATAATCTGCTCTTTCAGATCTTGAATGTTCGCTGGTTGACTTGCATAAACCATGCCCTTAATAAAGCCCCACAAGAAGAAATTGCACGTGCCCACTGGGGTCTCCAGGTCTGGGAATGGTTCATTCACCAGACATATTCCCTGGCCCCCTTGTTCGCCAGACCTCTCCCTGTGCAATTTTTTCATCTTGGGCTTTTCTCAGTTGTGACTACCTCTACAACTTGGTAAAGTTTCATGACGACCAGTTTGGAATTGTGACCTACAGGCGAGTGACTCGGAAATACCAGTTACCGTCATGTCCACAAACTCAGTTGAGTCCATGAATAGTTACACTCCAATCTGTACAATCAGACTCTGCCAGCACCTCCTCGGTGGTATTCGACATTGTGCACACTTGGCCTGTGGTGGAATTAGGCTATGAGCCAGACCCCCCAAATTGACCGGTTGGTACCATACAGATGGAGTAAGGCTCATTGTGATTTTTAGCAAGATATATGTCCCTAGATATGAAAAAAAAGTGATAGCAGTGTATAACTCTCGGCCATCTCTGTGTTATCACCCGAAATATTATTATACGCCTGCTTCGCTTCGCCAAAAAATGTGATATTTGCTAAAATTGGAATAAATATGTTTTTAAGGACCACAGAGTGCCGAGATCGAGATCGAGATCGTATTTGTTCGAGAGATCACGATAAACCTAGAGTGTGGAGCAAGTTTGCATGCATTGTAAAATATAATGTAGCTGATGTTACAAACCTACTTTAGGATACTAGCTAATACCAAAAATTACACTGAGATACCAAAAGTAGTAGACGAATAAACCTAAAATGTTCAAAAGCTATGTTTCGTTCCAAAATATCAAAATTAGGGGGTATGGTTGAACATATTTTGAACTTTGCCAAAATATGTGCCCCAAACAACCACCATATTACAAAGTAATGATATATTCCAATGCAGTGGTTCCTTGCGAAGATTTTGAGGGGTCAAATGTTACTCTGGGAGTTTTCATTTTTGAAATATTGACAAAAATGTACAATGTGAATTCTGAACTCGAAGCGATTTCGACCACTTTTTCACTAAATTTAACATATTTTTTGTCGTTATATCAATATTTTGATAAATAACCCCCACAAATGTTCTATATTTCTATTACTATATTAGTTGGCATCCAGTATGCAAATTATTGGCACTCTGTGGTCCTTAAAAACATATTTATTCCAATTTTAGCAAATATCACATTTTTTGGCGAAGCGAAGTGGGCGTATAATAATATTTCGGGTGATAACACAGAGATGGCCGAGAGTTATACACTGCTATCACTTTTTTTTCATATCTAGGGACATACGTATATCTTGCTAAAAATCACAATGAGCCTTACTCAATCTGTATGGTACCGACCAACCCCCTTGGCTCATAGCCTAAATGTAGATGACCATTACAAAGATCTGGTTTTTAGTTCCCTCAGTAAGTGAAAAGGTCGAAGTCCAACAACAAGCAGTTCATAATCTGGGGTACACGTGTTGACCTTGACTAACCGGATATTACACCATCGTGAGTTGATGACAAACACACACCGCCTCCACGAGATTTCCCAGAAGCCTCTGCGTGATCTCCTCTCACAATCTGATTACTCACCAGATCCATTGCACTATCTGGTATTCCAGAATGAAGCCAAGTATTCGTGAAACGTAGTAGGCATGCATCTCTATCTGTACTCATGCAAAAACCGAACATTTGCTGTTTGCTTGGAGTTTGTCCATTTTTTATGCAATGAATGGATTATTACCCAAAACGATGGTTGGTAATGGTGGTTTGAATGGCTGCTTCCTGACGATCTGTCGAAGACCACCTTTCTTGCCCATTTTCCTCAGTCGAATCTCTCGTAAGTTCTCGTACCCATCTGGTTTGGCAGACGCTTGGGGCTGAAAGGTCAACAATTCTGAGCGTGAATGAGGCATGCTGAAGGTGAAGGCCGAGGCCCAGTTGGAGCTGTAGGTTAGTGAGTCGGCCGTAATGAAAAGTCGCGTCAGGACTGAAAGTAATAGTAATAGGTTTGGTGACATGTTTGAAAATAAATTATAACGACAAAAAAAGAAACCAAACACGAACCAAAAAGCATGAAAAAAGATCCTTAAACAGGAACGAAATGTCAGTGGTGCTCGGCTGCTCGCCATAGTGCCCGGAAGGGAAGTTTTTGCAGTAGGAAAGTGATTGCATCCACAAGTGCAAGCAGTTAGGCCAGCCAGCTTACAACATTCTTTAATTGAACGATGTATTCAATTTTGCAATTCTGTGCCTTGAGGAGAGAACGAGAGTGGACCAACTTTCTTATAGAACAAGAAAGTTCATAGAACACCTTACCCCGTGCAGTCTTGAGAAAACGGACATGGGTGGGGTCTGCGAGTGGCAAATTTGATTGGCCGAGATAAATGTAAAATGCCGTAATATTTTGTCCAACTACAGATAGACGAAAGTTTTTTTTTTGAAAGTGTCAATAAGGTGATTTTGTTCGACAGTGTTCAAGTATATAATTCAATTGAAATAAAATAATCATTTTAAAGGCACAAAAAAATTATAGAATTTTTTTTAATTTTTGAGAAAAAAAAATCTTTTTCCCGATAGTTTACCGCCGTTTATGCAGCGTTTTTTACACCACCTTATTTAACGCGTTATTTTAGTTCTATGTGCATGTTTGTGTCCTTTATGACGTCCCTAAAAACTACGTTTTTTTTTTGTTTGGAATTATTTTCAATTCTGTTTGAATGCAAGACAAGCAGACAGATGGAAAAAAAAAAATTGCACCCGTGTCCAAAGGAAGCAGTTCAGTTTGGCATTATTAATGTTAAATAGACAAAGCTTAGAAATGAAAGAAACCCATTAGAATTTCCCTTTAGAAGCCATTGGAATTACTCTTTAGAACCCCTTAGAAGTACCCTTTAGAACCCATTAGAATTACCCTTTAGACACCTTGGTCTTTAGAACTTTTTACTTTAGAACTTTAGAACCCTTTAGAATTGAACACGGTGGGTTATAAGGGTTCTTCTTCATTTTTGATGGACAGACCGACATAGCGGAATATTGAAGCGGCTTCACCGCTTAATTGCTTTAATCTTTGTGTATGTGTGATCGGAATAAGGTTCTGTACAATTTGCCAAATTCAGACTCAAAGTACTGCTAAACTGCAGAGTTGTGTTCCGTCTGATTCATGTTCCATCCAATTAATGTTCAAAGCATAACATTCATTTGAAATTAAATGGTTCCTCGATCATTCATTTACATTTGTAGACAGACAGACAGACAGACAAATAGACGAAGTGAACCAATTGCTTAACCGTGCTTTTCCCTTCGTGTGCAAGGGTAAATATCATGCGGGGTAAATATCTTCTGCGTACAGTGAAATCATAGTAATAATTCCCGATGTCAATAAATATTCAGAAAAAGTAAAATAGCAGGTTGAGCAACACAGAAAGTACCATATGGATGAAAGCAGATGAAATTATGGATAGAAGATGTAGCAACTAGCATACGACACAACTCATCGATAACTTACAAAACGACCATAAACTAACCACCTATTGCTGTCATCGATACGATGTTGGAGTAATTGATTCGAACAGGGTAAACGCACAATTATACGTTTCTGTAGATGGCGGTGTCGGACCATGTTGTACACAGAGCAAACTAAATCCCTCGTGTTGTTGAAGTTCATTTACACAGTTGCATCGTTTGTCAATTTCAAAATTCCAAATGTCCCATTTGTGGATTAGAAAATCAGAAGGACATTAAGAAAAAGTTGTTTTTTGAAAAAAAAGTTTTTGAAGTTTTTTTGAAAGAAAAAAAAAATGGACAAAAAAATAGTTCCTTTTTGACTTTTATTCTTCAATCGTACAGATCAAGTAAATCCCTTGATATTAAATACGATTAGCTTAGTTTTTCCTTGTTGTATTACCTGGGGAGGTTAAAGTTTGAGTTCCTGCAGGTAAAGCACTGTCTGACATGCCTACAGTACTTTGTCAGCTACATTATGTATTTGCGCTCACTACCGAGATTTTTTTTTTTCTTCTTTGGGTATACAGAGTCGAGGCTCGTGAAAGAGCTAACATTTATTAAACAAACAAATCAAACAAGCAAACAAAGTATATAAAAAAGGGGAGCGGTCGACAAGATGGGGAGAGAAGGGGAGGATGCACACAAACACAACATTTGAGAGCAGGGACATCGGGAGATGTGTGGGAGGGAGAGGGCCTGGGGGGAGGCAGGACAGGTATAAAACGCAAGGACACCAAGGACTTCCAGGAAAGAAGTCGGCACCTCAAAAAAGTGGATTTGGGGTGAAATTAGCGGGGGTAGAAAAGATCAAGGTTTTGGATTGGGGAAGATAAGAGATTGTGGTGAACAACCGTTTTAAAGACCTGGAGGGAGGAGTGGGATTGAAGAGAGTGAGGGAGTTTGTTCCAGAGGTGGGAGAAAAGAGGAATGAAGGAGTGAAGGTGAGCAGAGAGTCTTGATTTTGGCAGTTTAACTATAAGAGGGTGGCAGGCAGATCTTGTGCGACCTGTAGGAATATTTGGGGGACAGAGCCCAGAGAGAGCTGGGGGAGCAAGGCCGGAGAGGAGTCGGTAGAAGACGGAAAGACCACCAACCTGCCTGTGGTGAGTAAGTGAAAGGCCCTCGGAGATAGCGTCATCGCGGGAGATTCCAATGATTCTGAATGCTTTGGTTTCAACAGCGTGAAGATGAGCTAGGTGTGAGGCAGGAGCACCAGCCCAGAGGGGAGAGCAGTACTCCATTGAGCTGCAGATGAAAGCCTTGTATGTGGTGAGGAGCTCAGGTGTGCCAAGGAAGGACTTCGCACGACGGAGGATGCCCAGTTGGTGACTGGCTTTGGAGGCCAGCTTGGAAATGTGGTTTTCCCAGGAAAGATCATGGCAGATAGTGAGACCCAAAAGCTTGAGTGAGAGAACTTCTTGGAGAGGATTATTCAGAAAGTAGATGGGAGGGTTGTCCAGTCGGTCTTTTCGGAGAGACATCGTAAGAGTGTGAGATTTGTCATGATTTAAAGACATGTTCCACTTGTTTGCCCAGTCTGTGATTTTGTCCAGGTCTGCAGAGAAATGTGGTTTTCCCAGGAAAGATCATGGCAGATAGTGAGACCCAAAAGCTTGAGTGAGAGAACTTCTTGGAGAGGATTATTCAGAAAGTAGATGGGAGGGTTGTCCAGTCGGTCTTTTCGGAGAGACATCGTAAGAGTGTGAGATTTGTCATGATTTAAAGACATGTTCCACTTGTTTGCCCAGTCTGTGATTTTGTCCAGGTCTGCAGAGAGTGAGGAGGCTGCAGACTGCCGATCTGAGGGATGAGGAATGGAGCGGCAGAGAGTGGAGTCATCAGCAAAGAGATAGAGAGGATTTTCAAGAGTCAGAGAGATCATTGATGAAGACCAGAAAAAGCACAGGGCCCAGAACACTGCCTTGGGGAACTCCAGCCTGAACAGGAAGAGGAGATGAGAGAAACCCATTCAGGGTCACACATTGACTACGACTAGAGAGGAAGTCCGCCAGCCATGCGTGGAGATTTCCATGGATACCAAAGGAGGAGAGTTTGGTGAGCAGAGCGGGGTGCCAGACCGTATCGAAGGCACGTGATTTGTCGAGGGAGACAGCTCTAATTTCCTGTTTGGCATTGACGACCTCCATCCATTGTTGAGACAGCAGAAGCAGCATGTCCAGAGTAGAGTGACCTGGTCTGAAACCAAATTTGTTTGTCTGCATATTTGTTTTTCCTTCAATACCACTATCTTGACCGCTGGTCCAATTATTTATCTCCCAGATTTAATTAAGCGTTCACTACCTAGGTTCACTATGCTCATACCTAGGTACTACCGACGTGCGCTATCTCAGTGCAATCACTGCCGAGGTTTCTTCCTTGTCTGTATCTTTGTTTCACCTTCAATATCACTATCTTGACCGTTGGTCCAATTATTTATCTCCTAGATTTAATTAAGCGCTCACTACCTAGGTTCCCTATGCTCATACCTCGGTACCACCTCGGTGTGCTACCTAGGTGCACTCACTATCTAGGTTTCCTTGTCTGCATCCTTGTTTTACCTTCAATATCACTATCTTGACCGCTGGTCCAATTAATTTATCTCAGATTTAGTTAAGATGCAGTCCCTGGCCCACCAGGTAGGATGCATTCTGGCCAAAAACACTTTCCTTGTTGTCCTCTCTAACTTCAAACTCTCTGCTATCCACCATTTTTCCTAACTCTCTTTTTTCCTAACTCTTTTTTTCGTCTGTGCATGGAACTGTCTTCATGAGTCCATTGCCTGGAATTCTTCCCAATATAATTTGAAGTCTTCTACACACTGCCACATCATGATCTATCCTATTTCCATAAAGTTCCACTGGGATGATGTTCTCCCTCACACTTCTCCTGGAACTCGCTCTCCTTGTGCCGTGATGCATCTGCTATAATTGTCATTCCACTGTTTTCTTTTGTCCTATTTTGTTTGTTGATTCGTTTAGCTTTTCCATAAGCATCGAAAATTGCATAATTTATTTTTATTTTTAAGTGAAATGTGATTGGTAGCATTTCAGCGCCATTCCCAGTTGGCCAAAGGATTTTATTAACAGTCAACCACTGTTTGGACCAGCCTCATGTGCTGACCAAACCAGGAATTTGGCGGGCAGTTTTCTCCTTCCTATATGGTTATTGATGAACCTCCTGGGGTTTTACCGGCAGTCTGATAATGATATGGTAACTTTCTGAAGACTATCTCCAATCGCAGCTTGTAATCCAAATTGTTAACACTACTGATCATGCCTTCACCCTCATTTGAACTCACGAGCAAAAGGAATACCAATTTCGTTTCCTCAAGACAATCTCGCTCGTTTCATTTATCACTTGTTTTCGCAGTAAATACTTGTTAAGAAGTGATATATTTATTACCGTACACATGGGGAAGAGTGGACCAAGAAACATGAGAATTAGAACTGAGAATGGAAGAGAAGGGGGGCTGAAAGGAGAGTGAAACTTGGTTAGGGCGGTGTGCGAGGAGTGGGAAAAATGGAGAAAAATGTTGCGAGGAGATTGGAGCATAGGGAGGGGGGGGGGCGGTTGGAGGGTGGGGAGGGAGGTCGGTTGGAGGGTGGGGAGGGAGGTCGGTTGGAGGGTGGGGAGGGAGGTCGGTTGGAGGGTGGGGAGGGAGGTCATTCATATTTATGGTAAGGATGTATAATATTACCATTTTCCTGTATTAAGGTCAATCTTTAGTGTAAAGTTGTCCTACGTATCTCCTCAACAGTGTTGTCCAATTCCATGCTTAAGGTGCAGTCACACTATAACGTATAGCAGTAACTTATGCCGACGTATGTGAATTTTCACCAACACGCTGGTGTATGTTGACATAAGTTAGGGGTAGGTTTGGTATAAGTTGTATACGTTAAAAGCACGCTGGTATAAGCTGGCATACGTTGTTGTACGCAGAGGCCAAAATAAATTTTTGTGCATGCACAAAAATTTTGGGGGTATGCCGACGTCCTCTTCATAGGTTAGGCATACGCTAGACATACGCTAGACATACGCTAGACATACGCTAGACATACGCTAGACATACGTTAAATACGTTAGAGGTAGGTTACTCATACGTCGAGATATGTTGGCATGAAGGTGTACCGTACAGCTAACTTATTGATAACCTATGAGTAACTTACTTCTAACCTATATCTAACCTATATCTGATGTATCTGCAACGCATATTGATGTATTCAGACGTATTAGACGTATGTCTGACGATGGAGTAATTTATTGAACGTGTTTCTACCGTACAACTAGCGTATTATTGGCGTTTTGCCAGCGTTTTGCGGTCACTGTATATATGGGGGCCTGTGAGTAGCTCACCATCACTTCTCCACCCGTCATCAGCGAAGATGGAGGATCCTGAGAGGCTTCGACAAGAATACCAACTAGTCGTTCTCCAACATCAGTATGACGTCATCGAATTGGCACTTCACCAGATCCGTGCCAATAGGATGAGGAGGAGAAGAGGTCAACGACGGGGGAAGGTCTGGGTCAGACCATGGATTGGGAGGCGACGGCAGTTTGGTCTGTACGACCAGCTTCTGGTGGAACTCCGAAACGAGGACCAAGCATCTAGGTCTCCCTCATGCGCGTCAATAGTGGCCTTCACCTGCAAAGACAAATAATAAAAATCATAAGTAAAATGAATGCAAAAATGAATGCAAATTGAATTGTCATTAAAACAATGAGGTCCAGAAAAAGTAAAATATTTGTATACTTACACTATTGCAGGGCTCAGGACGGTGTCGGATGACGGTTTTCAGGAATCCGAACTTTGCCATGATCCACTCCTCCCTCTCAGTGAGCTCAGGAGCACCATCTCCACTCTTCTTCTTGTCAAGGCGTGTGTGGTCGTCTCTGAGTGACTTAAACCATCCCCTGAGGAGTTCTGACGTCTTGCCCATCCGCTGTGTCTGGTCCTCCCATATCTTGCCCTTCTTGTCAGTCCTCCTGTAGTCCGTCATCTTCATGTTCCAGAGGACAGGATTGTCTTGGAGGAACTCAAGCATGAGCTCCTCATCTTGCACTGACAGGGAGCATGCAGTCTTCTTGGCCCGCCTCTTCTTCTTGGTCTTGTCATCAGACTGGCGGGAGGAGGTGGAGGCAACTGATGCAGCATCCGAGGCAACTGATGCAGCATCCGAGTCAACAGAAGAGGCACGGGAGGCATGGGAACCATCACCGGAATGAGGAGATGGAGAGCGTGGTGACTGCGAGCAGCCGGCTTGGGGCACAGCAGGGAGATCATGAGCAGGTGGATCGGCGGCTTTGGACGATGATGGTGAGGATGATGGTGTAGATGTGTTCTTCTTGCCTCTACCTCGGCCCCTGGCAGACGTCTAGGTTGCTGTCTTCTTCGTTTTCGTGGGTGCCATGTTGATGTTGATAGCTCGCGGTACTGTAGAGATCGGCGCCGTATTTATGCAGAACGTCACGTGATCGTCGGCCACACGCCGAGCGCGCTGCGCATAGGTTTCTCATAAGTTACTCATACGTTGGGCATAAGTCGAGAACGCTGGCCATACGCTGTGATACGCTGTCATAAGTTATATATAAGTTAGTGATAGGTTACCAATAGGTTAGACATATGCTATGTATACGTTCAATACGTTATGCATACGCCCAATTTATTCATGCTGTAGAATTTTCGATGCTTTTTTGGGCTTATGCCGACGTGTTGACATTATTTTATGATTTTTCATATGCTAGATATAAGTTTCTCTAAGACGTCATAGTGTGATTGCACCTTTAGAAAGCATAAGGATTTCCTGTCTGATGTTTCACCTCATCTGAAACTGATTCAGGACATTTCTGCCTTCAGGTTAGGGTGTCATTTCTGCCTCACCAATTCTCGGTGACCAGGCAGCTACATGGGGGCATGTGATTGGCTCCATGGCTGCAC
Source organism: Myxine glutinosa (assembly GCF_964187855.1). Classification (NCBI taxonomy): domain Eukaryota; kingdom Metazoa; phylum Chordata; class Myxini; order Myxiniformes; family Myxinidae; genus Myxine; species Myxine glutinosa. Next base: position 135,109,540 of record NC_136263.1, read on the forward strand.
CTGTACATGGACATGATTGGTGGAGAACTGTGCCATTATGTCAGGCTTCAATTGGCTCTGCATCCACATGTGCTGTGGCCACCACCGGTCGGTGTGTCCATGGTGGACGTGATTGACTGCCACCCACATGTGGAGTGGTGTGATTGTCTCCTGCGGTGGAATTGGCCTGTGTGGGCAACTTATGGAATGGAAATTCTTAACTTTAACCGTTCGTGCACGACAAAATCCATAATGGTCGCAGTACTACCCCGTGGTGCAGTTTGTTTCGATCGGAACATCTGAAATTGGTTAGTAGACACCTGTAGGAATATAAAAATATGTCGTTAAATTTTACGCGGGTTCACGGGGGTCCATCTGCCAACCAGACTAAGTGGATGGGAGTTCTGAATGTTGCACCTCGGTGTTTAAACCTTTCACTATCCGTTAAGTATTGAGATCATTTATCATCTACTAGCAGGGTACCCGGCGTTGCCGGAGAGAATTTATGTCCCTCTCCCGGTCCCCCACACCTCCGCATGAGGTCATGGCCACATACCGGTAGCCTATGTTACCCCCCAGACAAAGTTGTATTTGTACCCTGCGTAAAGTACATAAGCATTTGTAGCTGGAGTACCTGGCGTTGATAAAGCGAAAAAGAAACATTAACATCTATCTATAATTCCAGTAATCTCTGTACGTCTGTACGTTTGTACGTCTGTTTGTCTGTGACCGCTGTTTCTCGACAACCACGGGTCCGATATACTTTTAACTTGCCAGGTATATTGCTGGGGACCCGAGGATGTGCCTTTTCAAGGTTTCATATTAATCGGACAATTACTTACCGAGCTATGTCCAAAAAACGATTCAACCAATCAGAGAGCAGCGAACGATCGCGTGTGCCGAACGTGGAGGACACACTCTGCCTCGGATGGCACATTTGAGAGCGTATTCATTTATTTCACGTTTGCAAACTATGTTGGCGTTAAACTATGTTTTAAAACTAATAAAACCGAATTTGCGATTCATTCGCTTTCCTGCGCGTTTGTGCACGCGATGGCGATTTCTTTACCAAACTCCGGAAGCCGTTCGCTTTGGACCAAACCATTGCATGTAAATAGAGGGGGGGGATTGTCACCGTACTCGCAAGCCGTTCGCTTTGGACCAAACCATTTCATGTAAATAGAGGGGGGGGGGATATAATTTTAGATATAGATATAGTACGGGCAATGCCCTAGTATTTGAAATGAGGGCAAATACGAGTATAATGGAAAAGCAATTACATCCAAATCAGAATCCATCACAAATGTCAAATCATCATTTTACCTTTTCGTTTAATATATGCTGGTGAATGTGCTGTAGATCACATTTCTGAGTTAAGTTTGATGATGTTCAGGAAGAAGAAGAAGAAGCCTTCCACCAACTTCGACCGCTTCCGGTATTGTTTGGTTATTTTTGGTCAAATGTCTTGTAATTGTTTTCTATTTGTTTATGCGAATGTGTACTTGTATATAACTATCATTAATCAAAAAGGTTTAGTCACCATAGAGCGATTTTTTTTTAAAATCCAAAACAACGAGCTTTTTTTTTTTTTCAAAACTTCCCCAGCCTAAAACATTCCTAAGCAGTCACTGATGAACCTCTGAAAGTTTGACGAAGATCCGTTCAGCCATCTCTGAGAAAAATGGTGACACACAGACACACAGACCAACTGCTCTCTTGTACAGTCGATGTTCATGCGGAGTATTGTTCCATTGGTGTTCTGTCTCATGAATAATAAATCCTCTATTTATTGAAACAACATGTTTATCTTGCCTCACGTTTTGCCACTCTCGTCAAATGTTTAAGTTCATGGGGCTTTTCCTGGAGGGGGCTTTAAATTAATTGAGGAGGGTTATCCTGATCTGATTACCTTTGGAGGTTGCCAGAAGGGGAAGGTAACATGTCTCACAACCTTGGGAAATTTCAGTCTCACTTCGTCACAGTCATGAACTGCTCATTTTGATGATCAGCCACTGGAAGAGTTTCAGTCTCTTGAACGTCTAGACCTCACCACCAACCAAAGCCCTGTTGGAGCAACCATTAAATAGCAAAGGGGGCCCTCTAAAACCAGCCGCAGATTAAGCAACGTCCATCATTTCAAGTTATTCCTTGAAAAAGCAGAACTATTCACAGTCTACAAGGGTTTCCAATAGTTCAATGAAGTACTGCTCTCCCCCATGGGTGAGTGCCCCAGCTTCACATCTATATCTCCTGGATTATGTGGAATCTAAATCTCTCCACATTACTGGAATCTCCCATATAGTCTAGGGCGATTAGTAATTTCGTGTTTTTTGTTTGTTAAAATTGATTTAGCAATGGATTCTGCTTCAGAATATTATAGAGATGTAAAAAAAATAGGGTTCCATTTTTTCTTTTACGTCTAATAGGTAGTAATTCGAAGAAATCCAAGATGGCCGCCATAAAATTTGGAAAATACACTTTTGTGCATATCTTTGTATCTAGATATCATATAAACATGAATAATATGTCCTTTTATATGTTTTCAGACCCAAGGAAGCCATATCTGCCATTGTTTTTACAGAAAAATGCAAGGAAATTAAAATAGTGGGCAATATACCAGCCAAAATGGAGACGGCCGTCGTGAAATCGGATCGTATAATTTCCCAATTAGAATCGATTCAATAAACAATCTTCACTGATAACATTTATTTTGAATACACACACACACACACGCACACGCACACACACACACACACACACACACACACACGCACACACATACACACACACCTAAACATAAACGATGAATGAACATAAACGATCACATAAACGAATGCCTCATTCATCCTCATCCATATCTATCACATGCGGTTCATTGATGTTTGCTTTGTTGTTACAACTGTAACCCACACACCCACAAACTTCAGTACAAGGAATATTGTTATTGCGACAGCTACATCTTCCCATACACCCTTTCTTGCACCCACAGTTCACGAGATTCATTATTGCTTCTGGGGCTGGAGGATTCAGGCATCGACTTGGGGCATAAACCCCATCATCCGAAAGTAACTGCCAACCATACTCGACAGGTGATGGAAGGGACGGATGGCTTTCTGCTGCCTTTCTCCATATCATTGCGATATAATGTGCTCGCTGAACGTGTAACTTTAGCGAACCAGTGGTAGATGGAAGACTCTCTCCCTCAGCAGCACGGTTGGAGAATAAGAACCAGCGAAGCTCGTTTACTTTCGTGTGAACTTTAGACTTGTACAGCAGACAGACGAAGCGTTCCAGCTGGGAACACACTTCTGGTGACGGATCAGTTTGTCCCAAAGACTCCAGAGCCTCCCATATCTTGTTGTCACATGTCATGAAGACCTTAAAGCACCAGTCCTTGCTCCTGCCAGCGAACCTTCCAGACATGTCACTTCCCGTGAATGCGTGGAATCCAAGTATTGCAGACGCACGTTTCTCTCCTAGCATGCCATGAATAGGTTGGACTGCAATGCTCCTCCTCAACTTTCCCTTCCCAGTGAGAAACCTCGTAGCAGGTGGTAGATCGTGAAATCTCTGAATCAGTAGGAGGAAGATATCGGTATCTGGCGAATCAATGATAACTTCTGCATCTTTGTCGACTGTGAGAGCATGCAGAATTAAGAGTGTATGGGCCTCTTCTTGGCTGTGCGTGAGTAGACTGTCTGGAACTTCAGTGTTGCCCGTGGTCTTAGTTCCTGATGTCACCATGAACTTCTTCAACTTGTTTGGATGAGCCTTGCTGTAAGATAGACACTTCACAGCCAAGTACTCTGTAAGCTCTGCCTTGGTCTTCACATTGGAAAGGAAATCTTTGAGTGAAATCTTCTGGATCAATGTACTATCCCTGACGTGATAGTATGTTGATTTCCCCTTTGTCCTCTTTAGGCGCATTTTGTCTTTCAGTGAGTTATCGATGTATCGGTCGAATACCAACCTCACGTCATCATAATGCACGGCAATATTTTCGAGGCGTTCAATGAACGATTGATCAAAGTCACTGCATGTAATCATTTGTTCTGTTTTGGAGATCCCGTTAACAAGAGCCATGCCATCAATGATTATCACTCTATGGCGAGAAGTAGTCTCGTTTTCATTGATCACTCCTGATCTTGTGGTTGTGTCTGGGTTTTGGCTGATCTGAGAGGGTTCCTGCAAATTTTGGCTTGAGATTTCATAGTCAGTTGATGGGTCATTAGTTTCTTCCCCAGCGTGTGCTGCTGCATCATTCAAAGCGGCAATTCCCGCGTCTTGATGCTCATTGATTTCTGTCAAAATAGGTTCTCCTGGTGGATCATGTACATCCTGCTCTTCAGGCTCAGCCAGATGCTCAAGTTGACGAAGGATTTTTCCCTTGTCGTATGCCAACAAGAGGGATCCATCAGATGCAAATAAAGAACGTGGAACGATGCCAAATTCATAGGTGCCAATACATTCTTTCAGGTCGAGCTCTGGTCGGCTCCGTGAGATAACGATGAACCTCTGCAACAATCCTCGCTCTTCTTTGACTTTGATCAGCTTGTCGCCCGATCTCACTTCTGTTGTGGCATTCGAACTCTTGAATGTTCGAAGTTTTCTTTTCGTCATTTTGTCCCACACAGAAAGTTTTCCCTCAGCTAAACGATCTGTGGCAAATTGCTGGAACATCTGTTGTCCGATCTCGTCGCGCTCTAAGATGTCGCTGGACACTTTTTCATTCATGACTTCTTTGGTGAGCAGGTTGTAGACCTCGTCTACTTCCTCTTCCATAAATGGATCGCCATGTTCACGGAACACCCTAGAAAGCTTGGAGGCATGGCTCATCACCCGGGAAAGCTTTCCCCCTGTGATTTCGTGGTGTTGTTTTCTGCTCTGGTTTTCACCAAGACCATATCCCTCCGCAAACTCGTGCAGTGACTTTGACAGCTCAGGTGCAATGAGGAAGAACTTGTCAAGTGCCTTCTCATTTTGAGTTATCCCTACGATTCCTCCAATCACCTTCAGTGTACGGTTTTCTTGCTCAATGCCATGGTCTGGGGCTATTGATGTGAAGCCTGCCAATCCTTTTGTCACACAGAAGTTCCCTTTCATGAATTCCCTCCACAGTTCTGGGTGCTGCTTTTCAGTCTCCTGCATTGTTGAAATGTAGAGAGGGAGCAACCGAGCATAGTTTAGATGATCGTGAGCGAAGAAGTACTTCGTGAGAGACTCGATGCTCTCCATATGCAGCAGCAGATCACGTTGTCTTGTACTTCTAATGAACAGAAGGATAGTCTCAAACTGTTTCATGTAGTTCAGGATGAAGCGCTGTATCTTGTTTGTGCTGACCTCAAATTGTTCCAGTTTTTTGGTCATATCTCTGGACTCCATCATGGCCAATGTTTTTTTGAGAATGTCGCATAGATTCTTCTCTGGCTCCATGCTCCCGCTGATGTCTCTCTGATATGCCTCTCCCAGACGAACAGATGACTCGTTCAGATAGGCCCTTTCTTCAGGTTCCATTGCCAGGAATCTCTGGAAGTACAGGTTGTACAAAGCGATCAGTGTTACCATGTGTGCCTCCAGAGCTCGATACAAGTGCCTCCCATTTAGTATTTGGCTCACTGTGGTTGGCGAGAAAAGTCCAGCCTCGACCCATGCCTGATCAATTCCACTCCCTTCCACGTATTTTCCTAATGCAGCTAAGGCCCAAAACACAACATGTAGCTCACCAGGTCGGAAGAGGAATTGCTTCCTGATGTCCTCGCGTTCCACCCACAGCTTCATCGCCAGGTCGTATAGCTGCAAATCGAGAGTCATGACTGTGATTGCCTCACTCCCCATAACACGAGTTGTGATGTTGTGAGCTCTCATCAGACCCGTGTACAGTGTATCATAGTCTGTAGGAGGCGACCTTATCAACGGAGGAACGAGAGCAACATTGGTCTTCTCACTGGACGAAGATAGCAAGGAATTGAAGGCTCCCCACGTCCCCGGAGCTGTGAGTTTGACGTCAACTTCTCCTTCTTCCTCGAAGTTCAGGCATCCAATCATCCAGGTCATATCGGTTTTCTTGTTCTTGTCTGTCTCGGGTTTTGATGTGAGCAGCTTGCAGTCGCTCTTTCTCTTCTCGGGTGCTGGCTTCTTGCAGGTCAACGTTTTACAGCCAACTGCATCATGTATCGTTTGAGCTTTTGATGACCGGTCAAGTTCAATTGGTGGTATCATGGGTGATTTCTCCGGTGATACAGGCTGGTAGATCGCAATTGCTGTACCATGAAGGGTATTCATCCCGCAAGGAGTTGACTCTAGAAAATCGATGTTGTCCATGGCAAACCAGACGAACGTGTCCTGAACCAACCATGGTGGTAGACAGATGCCTCCGGTGGACTCCATTTGCTTCAGTACGGAGTTGGCAATGCTGGTCTCAATCTCCATGACCTTTTTGTAGGAGATGGCGAGGTCCAGATGTGCAAGTTTCTCTACAAGCGCCTTGGATCGTGTGTTTTTGTGTATGTCGAGAGCTAAGCCCACACTCAATGGAGTTTCAAATCGTTGTTTGAATGATCCATCCTCGCTTCTTGGTTCGTACGATACCTGTCGGTCAGATTTATAAGCACCGACAAAGTGCTGCGCCAACAATGATGCACTCACACCAATGGAGTCCTCCCTGTTGCTATTTCCTACTTTCCTTGTTCCCATGACTGCATGCTTGCAGAAGATGTTGAGCATCGGGGGTGGCTTGTAATCAGCAAAGGTTCCATTAAATTTCCATGCTGGGGAAGATGCGATGTCTTTCCTCAATATTTTCGCAGCTCGCAAAAGTACTTTAAAATCGTCTTTGATGCTGTCTGCTGTAATTGTGCTTGATATCATGTGGTCTTTGAGCTTTGTGGAAAGAATCTGCTCTGGCTTTGTTTTGTTTGAGGGCCGGCTGAAATGAACATCGGCAATGTTGTCTAGGATCAATTGTTTCAGGTATGGCTTATAACTATGGTTGTCTGAGACCGGAAAGTCGTGCTCCTTAAGTAAATTGACATAGGTTACATGAATTTCATTCATATTCAGCACAGCATTTTCAGTAGTATCATTCAACGCAGTTTCAACAATTTCAATGAGTTCAAGGTCTGATAACACCTGACCAAAGTTAACATTGGTTGTTTCTGTTTGTTTTTCCGTCTTAACTATAGCACGTTTGGCCTTAACTACACATGGTAAATGATATTTCATGTCCTCAGCCATTGCTTGCAATGGGTCAGGCGAACTTATGACACTGTTCAGTCTCACTTTCAGATTGTCATTACTTGTTTCTTGGCCAATGTTTCTGATCTGGAGTCCCATGTTCTTTGTTGACACATTGTGTAGTTCACTTCCTCTGTCTTCCTGGCATATGACACATCTGAGCGCGTCAAATGTCTGTTCTCGGGAACACCTTCTGGATGTTGACGTGCTTTCCCCTAGATCACTAGAACTTGGTCGTCCTCTCTTTTTCAGTCGGATTTCTGCGGCACTGCCTGATGTTGTTCCTTTCTCAAACCTAGCCTTTGCTCGATCAATGTGCATCTTATTGGTAACATCTTTGTAACAAGCTTTATGGTAGCGGAGACCTTTTGCGAGCAATTCTTCAGCAGAGGAATATTGCAAACGTCTATTCAATGATGCAAACTTTGTTTCACCATACGTGTACTGTTCCTCAGCACCTGCCATCAGTTTCTCGACAGAGGAGAGTTTTGGTTTCGTTACAAAGGTTGTATAGTCTGTTTGCCCTATGGCCATTTGGCATACAAAACAAAGTCCGAAATCTACTGACTTCTCAATCTTCCTGGGTGGTGAGTCACTCATCTTGAAGGTAGGTGTAATTTTCTAGACACTCTTGAACTGTCGTCGGTCCTGCAAAGATAGATACTACTATTCAGATTCACATTTCGTCAACACAGTCAAAACCAGACCTTAACTAGATGGTGGAAACTTAATTAACCGATTTCATGCCGGCCGACCCCACTTTGGCTGGTATATGTCCACTATTTTATTTTCCTTGCATTTTTCTGTAAAAACAATGGCAGAAATGGCTTCCTTGGGTCTGAAAACATATAAAAGGACATATTATTCATGTTTATATGATATCTAGATACAAAGATATGCACAAAAGTGTATTTTCCAAATTTTATGGCGGCCATCTTGGATTTCTTCGAATTACTACCTATTAGACGTAAAAGAAAAAATGGAACCCTATTTTTTTTACATCTCTATAATATTCTGAAGCAGAATCCATTGCTAAATCAATTTTAACAAACAAAAAACACAAACAATATTGTTATGACATATGGGCCTGCACTAATAATGAGGCTAGGGCACACGGCCTGTAGCTTTCACATCGTAGACAGGTCAATTTTTTTTTTTTTTTTTTTTTTTTTTTTTAAGTATTACGTACTACCTCCCCAAACCCCGGTTATGGTGCACCTCAGAGTCTGGCGCGGGAACCCGGCAGAAAGATGTTATTTTGCGTTTTCTAACAAACCATGGTAAAACCACACCAATGCAATAATTGTAGAACAAAACAAGTAATTTTATTAATAACTCTCACGTACACAATAATAACACTATTAAAGAAAGTACAACGAAAATGTCACTTGCATCAAATGAACAATACATATGATGGTACCATCATTCCCCAATGCTCTCAAAGCAATGAACTCACGATACGCCAAACGTGAGTGGAATGTAACATTCCCCAAAGTCCGTGCACGGATTTCCACGTGGGGTGAAGTTCGAGGTCGTGCAGAACGGCAAAACAACAGGCAGGAAATGGCGCAGATGTGGATGAGGAGTTATGAGGTGAGAGGTCGATATGGGAATTGAGCCGATTGGTAAACCAACGGCAATCAACACGATGAGGTCGATATGGAAATCCCAACGACAAAACAAGATGCACCAAGTGGACAGCTTCTTCTTCTTTGAGGACAAAATGGCGTATAGGCCCGTAATGGAGGTGCTTGATTTCTCTCCCACAATAACTCACACTTGGTGATAAAACCTGATGCAGGTTTAATTGCACTTGCAATATATGACGATGTCGCAAACAATCCCTTTCAAGGGAAACCTCAACTCATTCGCGACCAATATATAAAAACAAGTCAGCTCGCAGCCTCGACGTGACACAGATCTCATCTCTCTGCCCATATCGATCTCTCTTCTACCGGTCTCTTTGCCACGTTTTCCTTTTTCCTTCACAAACATTTATTTTTACTTTTTACTGAAGTCATCTCCATTTCACACAAAAATCTTAACAACAATATTACCTGAAACTAAAAATCCTACAAGTATATAATAACAACAAAGGCGGAAGTGACGGATCCATAACGCATAATGAGGCTAGGGCACAAGGCCTGTTGCTTTCACATCGTAGACAGGTTAATTAATTTTTTTGGAGGAAGTAAAAAAAATCTGCTTTTTGAAAAGGGGAAGGTCGTAAGTGTTTGGAAAGATACGAGAAGGTGAAGAGTTCTATAGTTTGGCAGTGGAGGGGAATAAACAAACATCGTAACAGCCCACCTTTGAGTTGTCAATGGCCACAGAATAATCATGTGATGTAGGGACTTGTCGAGTATTCCGTGGACTCACTTGTGGCGGAGGTGCATAAGCAGCAAGTTATTGGTGGCAGAAACTGAAGTAATATCTGTAGAAAAGAGAAAGAAAGAATACCTTTTTAGCTCTTTCATGAGCCTCGATTCAGTATACAAAAAAAAAAAAAAAAAAAAAAAAAAAAACGCCAACTTTACGGCGTAGCTCAAGCGGGTCGAGTTTTGAGGTCAGATTGGGAGAGTTGATAAGTCGGATTACATTGGATTCAATTCTGTCCAGTAAGTATGTGGAGCTAGAACTTCTCCAGATGTGAGCGCAGTACTCTATACAAGGACGAATCAATACTTTATATAGTTGAAGCAACTGTTGAGAGAAGCAGAATCTTCGACATATGAACAGGACTCCCAGTTTCTTCGAGGCAGGCTTTGCTATTTGTGTCATGTGTGGATTCCAGGATATATTTGATGTTGGGGTAATACCTAGTAGTTTTATTGTTTATGGCCTCTTTTTACCACTTCTCCTTTGGTCTAACTCCATCTGCCTTCCAACCCCCAAAGGCTTCTCCAGGACACACACGTTCTTCCAGTAAACCCTCTTTAATTTAACTCCAAAAACTCTGGCATTTTGGCCTACCTCCACTCCTATCCATGTTTCTTTTTTATTCTGTTTGTGGAACTGTCTTCTGATTACAGTTCAATTTCATTCTTCCCTTCAGCGCTTCGAGCAAGTGGTACACTCCCATCTCCTGTCATCCCTCATCCCAACCTACAATCTTTCAACCCCCATGAAACTCAACCAACTCATTGAGACCTACCAAACTCAACCTTTTTACCCAAGGTTCCTGTATTTGCTTTCCTCCTCTCCCTCTCTCTTCCTCGCTCCTCCTTGCTTGTTTGTTCATTCCCTTGCTTATTGTGTCCAAAGATTGCCCCACTGTCAGTGAGTGCATTCCAATTTACTCTCTGTCATCTTCCTATTTTCTCTACAAAAACAGGAAATAGCAGTGTGACATGTGTTTGATGGATCAAAAGGCCTGTGAGTTTCCTTGTATTATTTTGTGTTGCTCGCAAATTCCCATTGTCAACATTCATTTTTATTGCAAGCCACGTATTGGATAAGTATATAAAATTGAACGCATTTCAGAAGTTTATCTGTCGTGTGTGCTTAACTTTTGTCGACTCCCTTTGGAAGAATGGAGCCAAAATGAGGTCATGACAAAGGAAAGTGTATAAACTCTTTCGTTGCATCAAAACCCTAGATCTCTAATCCATCCTTTCACGTTATTAGTCTACACCTCTCACAAACAAACATTTGAGTTGTTCACCAAAAAAGGTGCAAATTTCTCGCCGACCTCAAGATCCCACTTGAACCTGGACTTCATAATATGAGATCTAGCTAGCATCCTCAAAACCTATTTGCCCTACCTGGAGGTCTCTCTGCTTTTTGTAGATCATTTTCTGAAGGCCACCTGCCTTCTGCATGGATAGTGACAAACATAAACCTTGTAATGCATATGATTGTGAAGACTAATCCTCACCCCTCCCCTCCTAAACTTCCCCCTCACCTTCAAATCTCCCCTCTCATCCCTCCCATCCTAAACTCCTTCTTTGCCCTCCTAAACACCCCTCACCCCTCTCGTTCAAAACTCCCTCCTCACCATTTTTTTCAATTCTCCCCACTCACCTTTCCTCCTCAAAGCTGCCTCCTCCCTGCTTCCTCTCCCTTCCAACTCGTACCTCCACCTCCTCCAACCTTCTACTTCACTCTGCCCTCCCCTCAAACAACGCCTCACTGTGCCTCATCCAATCACCATCAAACCTTTTCTCCACCTCATCCTTCCCTTTCTTCCAGCTCTTCTGCAATCTCCGACACACTGTCAACAGCTCTCCTCACCTCCCGCTCTCCTCCCTCATCTAACCCCTCCCCTCCCCTGTCCTGTACCCGATGCTCCCCCTCCCTCGTCCTTAACGGTATGGACATCAAACATCGGGGCCTTCGCTCAAACCTGATTGATCTCTCCATTCAGGTTGCTTCTGACAAACCAGACTTAATCTGCTTAACAGAAACTTTCCTCCTTCAAGACGTCTCTGATTCCTTAATATCTCTTCCTGGTTACTCCCTCCTCCAGTATGATGGACCTGAGCCTCATCCTGGTGGTGGGGTTGCTATCTTTATCAAAAACTCTCTGCCTCACTTTCCTTGCACTGCCCTCTCTCCACCACACCCCCAGGAGTACCTGTGGCTACGGCTTCCCCTCTGCTCCTATATTTTGTTCATGCATGTCCGAGAAATGGTGGAGGACAGGGTCAATAAAAAAGATCGAGTTAAAAAAAACGAAAATGAATGCCAGTCTACCAGTCAGCCGTCTTTGATCAATCACAAAATGACGTAAAGTGCACGTATATGCTGTAATGTGCTGTGCTTGTGCCAACTTTGAACAAAATCGGACCATGCATGTTCAATAAATGGTTGGGGACACGTTTATGTAACCGCCACTTGCTGGCTATATTGGATCTAATCTCGAAAAAAAATGATGTGCATATGTAAGCCATAATTCATTAATTCATTATCTGTGTGCCACGTTTTAACAACATCGGCAAATGCATGTCCAAGAAATGTTTGAGGACGTGTTCAACATCGGGTTGTTTATTTTTTACAACTAAAAATCTGCCATTCGGCCATCTTTGATCGCATTGTGAAACGAAATGATGTGCTTATGTACACTATCATATATTGTCTTTGTGCCAAGTATGGATAAAATCGGTGCATACATCTACGAGATATGGTTATGGACGGATGGACGGACGGACGGACGAGACCAAATCCATAACACCCTGTTTCGGACCAAGTCCAATGGGGGCTAATTAATCAGGATCACTACAATTGAACAAAGGTGGAGGCCAATCAACTGGTGTGTGATTTTGAAGGTGCCTGGTTGCACCTGAGCTCATTTACGATTGCTATTCCGAGGGGGGTGGACACTTATCCAACCAAGATATTCTAGTTTTGTATTTTTAATGAATATTCTGAAATGTGTAGAATTTGTTTTTCACTTGGAAGTTGTGGGTTATGATGTGTAAATAAAGGTGGAAAAAGTTTAATTAAATGCAATTTAATTCCAGGCAAGAAGGCAACAAAAGGTGAAATTTTTAAAAGGGGGTGTAGACTTTCTATAGACACGGTATATATTTTTCTGGCAACATTTTTCCAAGATGGCGCCTGTACCACATGACCTATGACATCATAATTATCATTAGAAATTCTACAAGAGGAAGTCCTCCTTTTATGAAAATTTTGTGTGCACATCGGACCAACAGTTGCAAAGAAAATGAATTTTAAAAATGCAGACACGCACGCACATTCATCATATGTACGTCATACGTACGGCATGCGTACGGCATGGTTATGACATACGTAGATACGGATATACCCGATTGCTTAACCCCGCTTTTCGCTTTGTGAGCACAGGGTAATGACCATTATGCCACTGAATCTGGTTAACATGGTTTTTAACCAAACTGGTGTAAAACCTGTTTTGTAACTAGACTCAGTGGTCTAAAACATGATTTTTAAACAGGACTTACATGATACACCAACTACATAAAGTCATGCTGTGATGTGAGTTTTCGAAATGGAAATCTCTCCTGAAAACTCGCACTTTCTGACATGTTCGAGAGATCGTTGTCATGATCTCTACATTCAGATAATAAATTCCCGTTCCTACGCCCTGTAGAGTGCCTGTTACCAAGTGTGTGCGTGTCTGCGTGTCTGCATGACAAGCAATTAGGACAGACGTATCCGATGGTTCTCAGGCCCTGGTCTCCGGGAGACGCAGCTTTTTCGCATGGATTTAAACTTTCCTTTGTGACTTTGAATCCCACCATGGAAAAGGCCATGTGAACATGGTAAGCATTTCACGTGCTTTTTTAGAGGCCCTCTGGCAATGACTATTAGAAAGCATTATGTACTTAAAGGGGCACACTGAGTTGAAGATTAAATATTTCTAAATTATAGGTTGTCATCATGAAAGAAAACAATACATTTACTCCCGCCCTCACACTCACAAATGAGTTGAAGTTAATGAAAAAGAAGACATTTACATTATGTGATCTCAAATGAAATGTTTTTACAAGAGAAACAACAGGTTTTGTCAGGTCAGTCTCTTGACTACCACTGGTAACATGTAAACCTTGTTTAGACTTGACTACCACTGGTAGCTCAAACTAGTGCTACCTGCCGCATATTCAGGTAGTCAGCCAGTGGGGAGGGTGACTGACACCCTGCAGAACTAAAAACAATACCTGTTAAATTAAAGGGTGGATGAGCTCCCTTTGTGAGCCAACAGACATCCAGTAAGGAGATGGTGTAACCTAAAAAACACCCATCCGGTTGGGCCAGTTTTGTAGGTAGTAGGTTGTAGACAGCAACCGCCCAGGGTAGTACTACCGTTCGGACTTAAGAGCGTTAAAGTGGTGCCCGGAACCATCTTACACACTCCGTGTGAGGATTGCTGGTCTTACCTTCTGTGTCACTCAAACTATAGCTATTGGGCTAGCTTCAATCTCTCTCTCGCTAACAAACATCATGCACTTTTCATCATACACTTTTCATCGTACACTTTTCATCGTACACTTTTCAAACTCATTTTCATTCCTCACCTTTACATTCTCTCTCTTTTATTTCTCTTTCCTCTCATTTCCTAGAAATGTCAAATTAAAGAAGAAACAAAATCTGAAAAGTTAATGGCACCTAGTTCCCGGCATTATGGGGTGTGGAGAATCTCTGGTACCTGTCTGTCTCTGCTACCAATGAGATAGTCAGGTTCACTGTTTTTTCGTTCAAAATCATGGTAGATTAGCAAACCTATACATTTTTGGAAACGTTATTACATGGAAAATCTGAAAATCAATGTTTACATTTGCCAATTCCGACCAATTCGATTCGACCAATCGACCAATTCCATTCGACCAATTCGACCATTCGACCATTCGACCAATCGCTTCGATCGACCATTCGACCAATTCGATCGATTCGATTCATCGAATTCGATTCGATCGACCATTCGACCAATTCGATTTGCCAATCAATTTGACCGACCTTTGCTTGTGTGGAACGGACTGTGAAAACGATGCGGACTATATTGTCGGATACGACACACAGGACAGTGATGACGAACTCTAAATGGCATATTCTGTAATCGTGTATGTTTGATGCCATTGACTGCCTGTGTATATTTTGTCATTGACTGCCTGTGTAGATGTGAAGTTATACTGACTGCATGTGTATATATGATTTTGCTGACTGCCTGTGTATGTTTGGTGATATGAATTATTGTGACACATTTTGATGTTATTAACTGCCTGAACAAAATGATAACATGTATTTGATTATGCAACTTATCGCGAATATAAAGACAGTATTTTGCAATTCAAAACCTTTGATTCGTGTCTTACCATTCCCCATAGCACTAATTTGATACTTTCATTGGGTTCCTTGTCCCTGAAAATATAGGTTTAGTATATTTTAAAAAGTTTTTAGGGTAATTAGAGGCAGAAATAGAACAAAATATGTATTTTACAGTGGCCATTTTGAAAATCCAAAATGGCCGTCATACAGGTATCTCTCCAAATGTAAGCATTGATTTTTAGTTTCCTTATGCTATAACCTTTCCAAAAATGTATAGGTTTGCTAATCTACCATGATTTTGAACGAAATATAATTTATTGACATAGTGAACCTGACTAAGAAGGGTGATTGAGAGGGGGCTGGAGGGCAGTAGTAGTGTCGATCCCTCCCAAGACCCTTGCCTGTTGAATCAACGTGACTCTTTTTCAATTCATTTCACCAACATTTGTGGTCTTTCTTCGAATCTCTCCTCTGCTGAACATCATCTAGCAAGTACCTTTCCTAATATGTTGTTTCTCTCAGAGACCCAATTATCACATGATGTTCTTCTTAACTCCTTTAACATTTCAAACTACAACCTTCACTCTCGATTCTGCTTCAATGGAGGAGTCTGTGTCTACTCCAACATCAACACGCCTGCTGTACGCCTTGTGGACCTCGAATCTTCAAACTTTGATGTCATCTGGCTTAAGATTTGTCTCCCGACCATCACTATTTTTCTCTGTTTCACTTTTTCCCAATTCTACAAACTCTATAGCTTTCTTTGACTATCTTAATTCCTGGCATGAGGCTATAACATCTAAACACCCTCAAGCAGAATTCCTCTATTTGGAGACTTCAATGTACACCACAGGGAGTGGTTGAAATCTTCCCACACGGATGTTGGGGTAGTTGAAGCTCTTACATGTTCCATTCTCAATGATTTAGAACAAATTATCACCCACCCTACCCATATTCCAGATTGTCATGACCACTCGTCCAATACTTTGGATTTGTTCTTCACCTCCAATCCATTGCGTTACAGCTTCACAATTTCACCTCAAATTGGTTCTATCTGAGCACAACCTTGAATGAAATGAATGAATGATCGTTTTAAGGCCATTTTCTCCACCAGACCGGGCCTTGCGGGCCCCATGACAATCATGGTTCCCTGTTTGAGGCAATGTTTTTATGGCCGGATGCCCTTCCTGATGCCAATAGTTCCCGGCATTATGGGGTGTGGAGAATCTCCGGTACCTGCCTGTCTCTGCTACCAACGAGAGGGGTGATGGAGAGGGGGCTGGGGGGCAATAGTAGTATCGATCCCTCCCAAGACCCTTGCCTGTTGAATCAACGTGACTTTTTCAATTCATTTCACCAACATTTGTGGTGAAATCAACCAACAATCAACCTTGTGAACATCATTTTACTTACCACCACTTCTCCTCCGACTACTCCAACTAAACGCCAGTATTGCCATTCCAATAGCGCTGAAACTGGTTTACGAAACTTCTTTTCTGATTTTCCCTGGAAAGACGAATGCTTCTCCTCGGCCGATGCCTCTATCGCTGCTGAACGTATAGCTGCAGTTATTGTTCCAGGAATGGAGGCTTATATCCCCTTCTCTTTCAAGTCTATCTCTCCTAACAACTCTTGGTTCAATAATTCCTGCTCTGTGGCCATTCGTGCAAGGAATACGGCATATCGGACATGGAAAAACTCTTCTTCCTCCAATTCGCATTAGGCTTTCATATCTGCCAGAAATCATTGCAAACATGTTACTCGTGAGGCGAAGCATTCCTTTCTACAAAATAAATGTGACAACCTCTCATCTTCTTCCACTAATAGATCTTTCTGGTCCTTAGCTAAAAGTATCTCCAACAACTTCTGTAGCTCCACCTTTTCTTCTCTTTTCTGTTCCGATGATACTATTGCTGTCTCTCCGACTTAGGCCATGGGCTACCTAGACCCCTGGTGCACCCCCCCCCCCCCACCAACCTACCACCCAAGGTTTTTTTTAAGCCTTGGGGTGTCCTGAACACGAAATTGAATGTTAACAGTGAAAATATAGGGACGAACTTTCTGTTTTGACCACTTGAATGGAGATACCCTCAATCGCGTTTTGGTGTTTTCGCGTCGAACAACATTAGGGGGTATGGTTACCTCTAGCTCTGCCTTATCCGTTCTGTTTCACCAATCTGTAAGTGGGGTATACCATTGGAAAGGGTATTGAATTTCCTTTCCGATGGTATATTGCTCTTTAAGATATAAGGTATACTTATCCCTCTATGTTCGCCCAAACGTATTTTTTATCAACAAGTCCTCAAATCTCTCGATAAACCCCCCATTCAAGGACAAAAACATTATTAATCAGTTTTTTCACAAATTGGCACCCATTGATGTGTATTTATTGTATATATGCATTTTATCATATCTAGGTGCAATTTGGAATTTTCAGTACCACATAATTGGAACAACAAGGAAAGTCCAAGATGGCCGCCAACGCGATTCATGGAATTCATGTTTTCTCCAACACTCTTTACGATTATTCGCCATACAGTTTTTGTTTTCAGTTATATCTCCTGTTGTACATGTGAAAATATAGTTAAGTTCTACCCAGGCAATTCTGAAAGGACTTCGTCACAGGTTAGTTAAGTTTTTACTAATACATGTCGTGTGACATGGCTATGAAAATTCACAACAATTGTAGTTAAGTTTCAATTTCCAGTGTACCATTCAACCAAGTGAATATATACGTCTCCTGATTCTCTTACCTTGGTTTTACACATAAATACTAAATATTACACATATATTTGATTGTCTTCTGTTTCTAAATATGACTTTAAACGTGTCTTTTCAGGTCCAGTGTGAATGCACCAAATGACGCAGCCTGATCATGTCTGATCCTACTGACCCCTCCACGCCGAAGGAGACTGGTCCACCTCCCCAGAAAAAAACACGACACGATAGTGGTTCTACAAGTAATGAAGAAACACAGACACAGAAACATATACCCGAATGCATTGTCCATGTTCCAGGATTAAAGTATGGACCACTTCAGCTTCTTTCGAGCACCAGTACCGCCGAGAACAAATTGTCGAAGTTGCAGGACATCAGACAAAGACGGCTTTCCCAACCAGTGGATTCTACACACAGGATGAAAGGATCATGTGATCTAATACCCAGTACCCTGTCAGACCATCATGGTTATCACCGACAATGTTACCAACGCTTCACTATGAATCTGGATCGCCTGCAACCATCTGAACCATCTGACCCACTTGAAACAGGTACTGCCCCCAGAACAAGTCGGTCGTCCGAAGGTGATCGCGTCCTCTTCAACCCCGACTGTTTATTTTGTAAGTCTGAAGGGAGGAAGAAGATCAAATCAAGTGGATCGTGGACATCAGAAGGTTTGTCAATGTTTGAATTTGACGGAGGGAAAAATGTTGTCGCGTCAGCTGAGGAGCGAAGTGATGAGAGCTTGCTACGTTGGATCAGAGGGCATGACCTGTTCGCATGCGAGGCCAAATATCACAAGTCCTGTCGGGCCAAATATGTACAGAAGCCGCAAAAGTGGAGAAGCACTGACGATGAACAGCGGAAGAGGCAAGCCGACATGGAGAAGGCACACGGAGAAGCATTCAAGGCTGTCTGTAGCATACTGGACACAGATGTCCTCGAAAAGAAACAAATTCTGAAACTAACGGATTTACGCAACATTTACATATCATCCCTGCAGGATTCGCAATACCCTAATCCAGAATACAGGAGCGAAAACCTGAAAATAAAGCTGCAGACGCATGATCAATACAAGGACAAACTATCATTCTGTAACATGGGCTGCTACAAATCATTCATAGTGTACAGCTCCACTATCGACACGGATACAGCTGTGAAGCATGCCTATGAGCTTGGATCCGCTGACCTGGTCAAGGAAGCGGGATCCCATCTACACCAGTTGATCTTGGATGGATTCGCAAAATCGCCTGAGTTGAAATGGCCCCCAACAGCTCAACATTTGGGAAATCTTGCAGTTGACATTCCATCGGATCTCCAAACATTTCTTAGCTACGTACTGGCTGGAAAGGCAACCACATCCACAAGGAAATCACAGAGACTTGTATACTCCATTGGTCAGGACATATGTTGAGCGGCAATGAACGGGTCCTGGAAACAGCCTAAGCACATACTAATCTGTATGACATTACGTCATCTATTTAGAAGCGAGAGGTTGATTACGCTACTAAACCGGATGGGCCACAGTGAGAACTACTCGTTCTCATTAGAGCTTGAGACAGCTATTGCACGAGCTGTTGAGGAAACCTCCAGCCTCTTATCCACTGAAATCATTCGGTCTCCAGCAGCACCTGCAGTCTTTCACTCGGAATTCGACAATTTTGACCAACTGCTGAATGATTTGACGGGAATGGGTTCCATACATACGGCGCATGGGATCATGCTGCAGGACATCGAAGGAGACCCTGCAGATTATGGTGGAACTCGTCCGTCCATACCGTCCGTTACCAAGACCACACAACGCTCTTTGAAACTCAACAAAGCTGACCTACCAGAGTGCTATGTAACCAAGCGTAGAAGCCCCCAAATTGCCATTCAGCAACTCACTTGTCCTGGAGCAGATGAGGCCTTGAGGGATGCAAACCTGTGTCATTTGATATGGGTGCTGATCAGGATGCAACACCAAAGCACACAACAAGAGGTACCTGGATGGACAGGATTAATCTCTCAGACTGGGAAGATGCCCACAAAGCTGACCACGATTGACTATTATCCCGTTATACCAAATCCAATCACAGACTACAAGACTGTCCAGGAGTGCTTAAGGTATGCCGAGGAAGCAACAAAAGAAGTCAATCAGCAATATGTCATCACAACGTTTGACCTAGGCATCTGTATGAAGGCCTACCCTTTCATATAGAACAACCCGACCAGGTATGAAAAACACATACTCCTGATAGGGACATTTCATCTGGCCTGTGCATACCTCAGAATACTTGGAAAGAAGATGTGTGGATCCGGTCTAGCTGACATCTTACTAGAAGCAGGTCTGATAGCTTCTGGATCACTAAACGGCGTACTGTCTGGCAAACACTATGACAGAGCCATGCATTGTCATAAGGTACTGCTTGAATGCATGGAGCGCTTGCTGTTGGAGCAGTACATGGTGAGTCAAAGCGATGGCGAGCTCTTTCAATCCTTACCTGATGAATCCCAGAGGAAGCTGACTGACTTGGTCCAATATCCCAACTCAGATAGCTTGGAGGCTGTATTATCTGACGGAGCAATCATCGCCTACACACAAGGTTATGCTCAATATCGCACAGACGTTCAGGATGGTAAACTTGGGAAAACAGCACAGTTGTGGCTCTCCTATATGGATCACGTTTGGCTGGTACTATCTCTCACACAGTCAGTGAAGAACAATGATTTCCTCTTGTACGCTCAGTGTCTCCATCTGATGGCAGATTTATTCTTCAGCTATGGAGGACAAAACTATGCTAGGTATCTGACCTATTTCTCCACCTTCATGGCCAACATCGAGGTTTCCCATCCAGGAGCAACCCCGCTGATCAAGAGGGGAGCCATTAGCGTAGCCCGATCGTTCGTGCCAGGGAACCGGTGTGCTGTCGATAAAACAATCGAGGAAACTTTTATGAAGCACGCTAAGTCACACGGCGGTGCAGGAGGAAGCGGTGCCGGTGTATCTGGTCTACTGACGAACTACGACTCCTACCAGAGATGGGTACGAACAACACATGCCAGGGCACAGTATGTGAACACCACTCTTAACATGGCAGACATGCTGACAGAATCAACCGAGGGCACCAAGCACCGCGATGTCCGTCCAGCAGAGATCACAAAAAGTGAGAAATGTGTTATGAAGACGCAAGAGGCGGTAGAGAGCTTCCTAAATCCGTTTACTGTGGATGCCGGTGATCATCTTTTGATTCTGTCTTCTGGGGCTTCAGCGACGGTTGATGTAGAAAAGGATGTTCTCCAAGCAGAGGAGAGGGGAAGAGAAGCAAAAGATGCCTTCATTGCATCTCATCTGAGGACAGGAACAGACTTCTTCGAGCCTGTCAAGCGCCTCAACCTCAAGACCTTGGGTGATATGAGTAAGAAGACGAAGGTGACCATCGACAAACAAAGTGACGCAGTACAAGCAGCAAGGAAATATGGCGTTCCAGTTGTTTGTCAAATCACAGAATCAAGGATTGCAACTTGACCTTAAGGTGTTAATGACGCACCCGTTGACACCTGTACCATATAGCATCGGAACCGCTGATGGGTTTCTAGCTAAAACAGCCAAGTCTAAGGGCTTTGAGTATCTGACCAAGGGCTGTACTGACGCCTGTATACCTCCTACTGATGAAACGCTGACAATCCATGATGGAAACGCTTGCTTCTATTACTTGAAGGAGATCCCAAGTAACTTCAGTCAGATTGGCTCCAGGGTCTTTGACATGATGTCAAAAAAGGGGAATGCAGTGTTCAGCACAGACCAGTACGTTCCCAATTCCGTGAAATCCTTGGAGCGACAAAGAAGAGGCACCGGCGAGAAACTTATCATCAAAGGCGAGTCGACAAAGAAACCACCCGATTGGAAGCTGTTCTTGTCGAATGATCTCAACAAAACTCAGTTCATCCAGCTGCTACGAAAGCTGTGGAGTAAGAATGAGTACGCAGCCAAGTTGCAGGGGAGACGGGTCACACTCATTTGTGAAGGTTCGGCATGTCAATTGAATGATGGCCGAACAACAGAAGTGACCGATCTGCCTGCACTGACATCATCTCAAGAAGAAACGGACTCGAGAATAATCCTATATTGTGATTATGGAAGAAGCACAGACTACCGATTTGTACGAGTCAAAAGCCCTGACAGCGATGTATTCCATATCCTTCTGCATTATGCACCAAGCATGCATGGAAAATGTCACTCCTGTTCGACACAGGAACAGGCAACAAACAAAGATTGATTGATGTCAGTGCATTATCACGAGACAACACCCCAGAACACTGTACGGCTCTCATGGCTCTACATGCTTTCAGCGGGTGTGACACGACTAGTGCGTTCAAAGGCCATGGGAAGGTTCAACCTGTGAAGATCCTGCTAAAGATGCCCAAGTACGTTCCAGTTCTCGCAAAACTGGGGGACTCGTGGGATGTGTCTGATGACCTCATCGATGAGCTTGATGCCTTCACATGCGCCATCTATGGCCGACCGAGAGTCTCGAAAGTTGACGACCTGCGGCTGATGAGAATCAATGAGCTTTGCGCAAAAGCGAACTTACTCACCCCATCAAAAAATGTGGATTTGGGTGCACTGCCCCCTTGCTGGCGAAGTCTGATTCAGCATATCCTCAGGGTAAATTACCAGGTCGCCATATGGAAGAGGTCTCATATTGCGATGCCTGACATTCCTGATGCTACAGCTGGACATGGATGGGCGAAAGTTGACGGTAATCTAGAACCACGGTGGTATGATGGCGAGGTACTTCCACAGCAACTCGCAGACATCACTGTTGCAATGGAGGACTCTGGCGATGACGACACCGACTCGGACAATGATGAGTCACTTCCAGAGGATGAAGACTATGCAGTTGATGATGATGACACCGACAGTGATCAAGGTTGAACAATGGACACTAATTGTTGTGTGGCCATCGCCACTCTCTAGCTGAGTGTACTGTATTGTATTTTTAGACATAACAATGTATAATAATATGTAGCATTACGTATGATCATACAGAATGTACAGTATGGATATCCATGTACCGTTTGGATAAGACACATACACGTGTAAGGTATAATTTCAATATTTTTTTAAAACTAAACTTGTTTGATCATGACTGTGCTTGGGATCATTTGATGTTGCTACACAAATGTGGACATGATGTTAATGGAAATGATATATATGTCGAATACTGTTGCGAATATGGGATTTGGCCTCCATATCCGCTTGTAAATATTCCCCTATTTCCCCAATACTCCCCAACTATCCCCAATCCCCCATTCCCTAGTCCCATTGTCTGTAAACAACACTCTGTAGAACCGATCTTCCCCCTTTTCCCCCATTAAATGTCGTGCCCAGGTTCACCGCATCTCACGTAGACAACTTTCGGACATCTTGCTAGTTATTCTTAGTCTATGTCAGTTAAGGACTCGTTTCCATTAATTCTGACTCTTCGTTGCACCAGAATGTGATTGTATGGCACCAGTAGTGAGTTTAGGACCTCCCCATACCTCCCCGCATCTCTTCCCCATGAAGAAACTACAACAACAACAACAACTACAACAGCAGCGGGGGCGGCGCGGCCGCGGTGCGGGGAGTGTGCGTCCTCACACCGGCTTGGTTAGCCGCCACTGCCATGTGCGCCCACGGGGTTACCACGAAGGGGCTGGCTGTCAGCTCCTCGTCAGGGGCGGAGCCCGGTAACCCCCCGCAGCCAGTGAGAAGCGGCGGGCCGATTCCATCTGGGGCAGAGCTAACGAGCCGAGGGCGTGTCACTCCCCGCCGGATATGCGCAGCCACTTACCGGACGTGACGTCAGATGCGCCCCCAGCTTGGAAAGACAAGTCGCGACCTCCGAGCGCTGAGCGACCTCCCCGCATCTCTAGACCGGACCGGGTCGATCCTGCCCTGAGCCCAGGTGCACCTGGGGCCATCGATTCTGCCTTTCCTTGCCATCAATCCCCGTGTGAGTCAGTTTTGTCCTGTTTATCTGTCGTCTGTCGGGGCTACTATAAGACCGTAATTAAGTGCCCACCTTTCTATGCTGTCTCTCTCATCCCTGTAATCTGAACCTTCCGCAATATTATAACCTCCTCCGGAGGTCTTGAGAACCGTACCCCTGGTGTCGTATCATTTTTAACCCAGCCGTTGTGTCCTTTCCTTCATTGATCTAGCGTAGCGCGATTAGTCAACGTTCGGGTATAATCGGGTAACTTGTGCGGACACGGCGGCCATTCCGCTCGGCCCACCATAACATCAAAGTCGTGTCTGTAACAATACATTGTTACAAAACAAATACTAAAACGTTGTTTATTTGTTATGATTAAATCATTACCAATTGCATAGATATACCTACACCAGTTTATATAGACATTTCACTTTCATAAGTCAAAAATTGCACAAAAAGCAGGATTGCATGTGTTGAACTTGGAGAAAACATGAATTCCATGAATCGTGTTGGTGGCCATCTTGGACTTTCCTTGTTGTTCCAATTATGTGGTACTGAAAATTCCAAATTGCACCTAGATATGATAAAATGCATATATACAATAAATACACATCATCAATGGGTGCCAATTTGTGAAAAAAACTGATTAATAATGTTTTTGTCCTTGAATGGGGGGTTTATCGAGAGATTTGAGGACTTGTCGATAAAAAATACGTTTGGGCGAACATAGAGGGATAAGTATACCTTATATCTTAAAGAGCAATATACCATCGTAAAGGAAATTCAATACCCTTTCCAATGGTATACCCCACTTACAGATTGGTGAAATAGAACGGATAAGGCAGAGCTAGAGGTAACCATACCCCCTAATGTTGTTCGACGCGAAAACCCCAAAACGCGATTGAGGGTGTCTCCGTTCAAGTGGTCAAAACAGAAAGTTCGTCCCTATATTTTCACTGTTAACATTCAATTTCGTGTTCAGGACACTCCAAGGCTTAAAAAAAACCTTGGGTGGTAGGTTGGTGGGGGGTGGGGGGGGGGTGCACCAGGGGTCTAGGTAGCCCATGGCCTAACTGATAAAGCAAATATTTTTGGTTCTCTTTACTCCGACATCTTTCCTTGAAGTTCTAGCAGTGTCCATGTGTTTTATACCTCTCCCACCCTCGCCTCCCCCCGCCTTCCCATGCCACCAGGAACTGAGAGATCTGAGAGATCTCACAATCTGAGAGAGTCCACCAGGAACATCAGCATGTGTACTGCAGTTGTCAAAATAAGAGGACAATCTTTTTGTTCTCCTTCTCGAGGTGCTTGTGCCAGATTTTTCAACCATTGCACACTGGATAACTCTGACATTCCATCTCCCTCTGATGCACCCATTACCAATCATATGACCCTACCTATAATCCCTTTTCATGCAGTCAAAAAAGTACTCCTCTCTCTCTCGACACAAGCAAGGCGTACGGACAAGATGGCATTCCTTCTCGTGTCTTTAAGGAGTGTGCTTCAGAACTTGCATCTGTACTTGCTCATCTGTTTTATTTTTGTTTAAAATCCAAACTTTTCCTGTTTCCTGGAAACATCTTAGTTCAGCCTATTTTAAGAAGGGTGATCGGTCAAACCCTTCCAACTACCGTCCTATTGATTTGACTTCTGCTATTTCGTTAAATGTCTTCTCAATCCCCCTTTTCTCAAGCATCTTGAATCTCAGTCTTCTATCTGACCATCAATATGGCTTTCGCATGGCAAGATCTACCAGTGATATTCTTTCTTACATTACAAATGCCTGGGCCTCTTCTCTGAGAGATTTTGGGGAATCCTTTGTTGTAGGCCTTGATATCTCAAAAGCCTTTGACAGAGTTTGGCATTGAGGTCTGATAGCCAAGCTTCCCACCTTGGGCTTTCCTGCTTCACCCTGCTCTCTCGTATCGAGCTTTCTCTCCGACTACTCTATCTCTGTAATTGTTGGTGGTTCAACATCTCCCTCCTTCCCTATCAACAGAAGTGTCTCTCTGGGTTCTGTCCTGTCTCCAACGCTCTTCCTTCTTTTTATCAATGACCTTCTTTCTTCTACAAATAACGAAATACACTCATATGCTGATGACTCAACATTACATTCCTCCATGATTTTCCCATCTGCCTCATCTTCCCTCACTTGATCTACATCTTGTTTCATCACAGCCACCTCTTTAAATTTGCATTTGACAAGATTTATGAGTGGGGCAAATGTAATCAGGTTAAATTTAATGCTTCTCAAACTTTGAGAGTCCACCAGGAACATCAGCATGTGCACTGCAGTTGTCAACAGAGGACAATCTTCTTCTTCTCCTTCTTGAGGTGCTTGTGCCAGTTTTTCAACCAGTCAGTCAAGATTGAACTGGTCATCCAAGAGTTGTGTGAAGATTTGTACAGCACAGGGAAGGTCTTCAACTTTGTTAGTCGAATCGAGGTCAGTTCGTTTCCGCTTAGAAGCCATCAGATGAACGCACGTCATGACGTCATCACATATCTCGTGTGTACAAATCGATACGATAAATGTTTTGAGTGCAACTTCAAATTTATTCAAAAGGTGCGTGTCTGCATTTTAAAAATTAATTTTCTCGGCAACCGTTGGTTCGATTGATACGATATTTTACCATAGGAGTGCCTCCGCCTGTAGATTTAAAAAAAAAAATTCATAATTATGACGTAATAGGCCACGTGGTATGGACGCCATCTTTGAAAAGCGCAACACCTCTATATCTCCCAAACCGCTTCATGGAAAAAATTGAAACATTGCTTATTGTAGAGTACTCCCCTTGGGGAATAAGATATGTTAATGATGTCATTGGTACCTTAATTATGATGTCATAATTCGGCAAGTAGGCCTACAATGCTTGATTAGATCAGTATGCATTTTTTTCTCTGCAATTCTTGGTCTGATTGACATGAAATTTTCACCATACGAACGCCCCCTCCTGTAGAATATTTAAATGATAAGCATGACGTCATAGGTCGTGTCGTACTGGCGCCATATTGGAAAAACCGAAAAACGTTGCACCTCTATATCTCGAAAACCGCTCTATGGATAAAATTGAAACGTGGCTCATTGTTAAGAACTCCATATGGGGAATAGGTGTTAACGATGGCGTCATTGGTGCCATAATTATGACGTCATAATTCGACAGGGACAACGCTTAGTCTGATCAGTTTGAAATTTATTGAGCGTGATCTATGAAACAATTATATTAGAGAATATAAATTTATGATGTCATCGCTCGCGTGGTCTGTCAGCCATATTGGATCAAAGAAAAAAAAAAAAACCTGAAAAAACAGAAGAGTTGGTTCGCACCAAGTTGACTGCACAGGGTAAGTATTCTATGAATACCATCTAGTTTGTTGGAGTAATAAGAAAAAGATGGGGGCACACATGGAGTATGCATAGTATGAAAGATTTGGTGACAGGTATGATGTCCCCAACAATCTCGACCTTTGTACACATTTCTATGCATATTATATTTTATAAACTGTTGACAGACAAAACAACACTTGTCGGAGCAAGATGATGATGGCAAATTGACGAATTTCAGCACAAAGCAAATTAAAAGTATCATCATCATTATCATTATAATAAACAAAGTACCATATACTGTACTCTTGGCATATTGTCGGTTTGGTACTGAAGCAACCTTTTGGCTAAGGTTATTCTGGGTTGCTTTCCATTGTTTTCCTAGTGGTTAGTTGGGGTAGTAATTTGTTCATGGTGTTTTCGTTACCTTGTCTACTTTTCACGAAAGGCATTGTTGGATCATCAATGTCCACCACAATGACCAGTGCTGGAAGATTGGTACTCCGACTTGACATGCACCCGATGGGCAGTTCACACACCGATGCTTTGCCCTGCATATGCTGGGATGACCGCTGATGACGGGGTAGGGATTTGAGCCCAGGCTAGACACCTCAAAGGTAAGTGTTCATTCCTCTAGTCTAGGCTATCTTGCCAGCCCATCATTAACAAATAGTCAAATGTACTCGTAAAATATTTCGTTTTCATTGTTCGATGTGAAATGTTGTATTTTTATTACGTACGAGACAGGGTACCAGGAGTGGCCCGGCAACTCTGGGTCCCTCTTCTAACCCCTTCCCCTCCCTCATCCCAAATCTCCCCCTGCCTCCTATCACCCCACCCATTCCCCTCCCACCTCCTACTCCTACCACCTGCCCCACATGCTCTCCCTCCAGGCTCCCACCCACTCTTTCCCCTTCCTCCTGCCATCTCCACCCTTTGCCTCCCTCCCTCCAGTCTCCCATCCCACCCATTCTTCTCCCTCCAATTTAAATTGCCATCATGCTAATTGGTTGGGTGTCAGTACCTCTCTCACCAGCCATGGCACTTCAGCAAAGGACTTTGTGACTCCATGGGACTGACTCAATCTGTGAACTTTCCCTCGGGATTCCTCCCAATGGCAAATCCTCATTTCTGGACTTGGTGGTGACAAACCTTCCTCTGCTCCAAATGGTTCATTTGATCATGTGTAGGTGGAAGTCAACATCTCTCTGGCTATTCTCAGAGAGCTGCCTCATTGCCGGCGAGTCTGGCAGTTTACTCAAGCAGATTGACAGGGACTGCAATTAGCCATCTCACTTCAGGACTGGTCTCACATATATACTGCCCCTGATGTTAACTCTCCCTGGGAATTCTTCCACAAAACCTTGCTCTCTCTTTCTCTCTCATGCACAGATTCATCTCACCTCGTCTACAGTTATCCTCCCCCTCTTCCTGCTGAATCTTGTGGTGAGGCAGTTGCTCTGAATCAACTTGCCTTCA
Source organism: Myxine glutinosa (assembly GCF_964187855.1). Lineage (NCBI taxonomy): Eukaryota > Metazoa > Chordata > Myxini > Myxiniformes > Myxinidae > Myxine > Myxine glutinosa. Next base: position 135,137,983 of record NC_136263.1, read on the forward strand.
CTTCCTGGAAGGTTAATTTGACTGAAGGCAAGCTCAGTGCATTCCAAAATGTCCGCAACAAGTGTGTCTCAACTCTCAGGAGAGCCTGAAAACAACACGTCCAACCTAAAAAGTGAACTTTCAACCTTGTCTCCCTCCTCTAAACCTGGTGTTGCCTTGTTAGGTCTGTCTCTGGAGTATGCTCCTCTTCCATCCTTTCCTGCTCTTCAAATGGCATCACAGCCGTCCCCGCTCTTGAGAAGGCTGAATGCCTCAATTCTATATTTGCTTCCAAATATTGTATCTCCAACCCCTCACTCTCGGTACCCATCCTTCCCTGTTGTACCCAACTGCTCCTGGACTCTGTGTCTTTTGCACCTGAGATGGAGAGGCTATTTCCACCCTCGACTATAACTGCAATCGGACCAGATGACATCGGGCCAGTCCGGGCCACGTATCCTAAAATCCTGTTCTGCTTCTCTTTCCCATCCTCTCTTTACCATTTCGCACTATCATTTGCCCGAGGTCATCTTCCATCTGCTTGGGAATCGGCCAACATTACTGCATTACATAAACAAGAACGGCACTCGGTAGAGCGCATACCTTCACCAGGCTGAACAGTTTGTTTTGTTTCCCACTGACGGGCCAGATTTGGATCCAGACCTGAACCAAAATCGAAACTGCTTTTTCTTGTTACCTAAACAATCATCCATCTAGTTTTGTCATAATTTGTATTGCCATAATTCGTCCACAACGTTTTGAAATGTCATGACTTATATCATTTTTGGCTCTATCACTCAATGGTGAAGAATCACTTTAAAACGTAGAAAAATGATCGTATCTGGATATTCACCAAAATTGAATCAATTCTACATTCTCACACACCCAACGGGCTGATCCATAACGTTTCGTCCGAATCCGCTAAAACATTGTCAGATATCACGTTATATATATACAGTCACGTGAAAAAGTAAGTACACCCCATGTAAAGTTTTGACTTTTTCAACATATTTCAACATACAACTATTTGATCTTCATTTCAACAATATTGATAGATAAAGGTGATATAATATAACACATATCATGAAACATTTACATTTTGTAGTCCATTGTATAATTTAAATAAACATAAATGTAAATTTAGCATGTGAAAAAAGTAAGTACACCCCTACATTTATCACTACTTCAAATACCTAAAATTAGAATCAGGTGCACCAGCTCAGGTGCAAATGATTAGAACATCGTTAGAGAGGATCTTGGAGGAACCTGTCTTATTTAAACCTCAGACATTTAGTTTGGTTTGCTATTTGTTGTTGAAGTGTGCGGCGTCACCATACCTAGATCAAAAGAGCTCTCTGAGGCCTTCAGAAAGAAGGTTATAAATGCCTACGCGTCTGGGAAGGGATTTAAAAAGATCTCCAAACAATTTGAAATCAATCATTCGACTGTCCGGAAGATCATCTACAAGTGGAGAAGATTCCAAACAACTGCCAACTTGTTCAGGCCAGGCCGCCCCAGCAAGTTCAGCCCGAGAGCAGACCGCAAGATGCTGAAAGAAGTCTCAAAGAACCCCAGAATGTCATCACGGGACCTACAGGTAGCTCTTGCCACTGTTGATGTCAACGTGCACGAGTCTACCATTAGAAAGAGGCTGCACAAATTTGATCTACATGGGAGGTGTGCCAGGAGGGTACCTTTGCTGTCCAGAAAGAACATCAGGGCAAGACTAAAGTTTGCCAATGAACACTGAGTCAAAGACCAGCACTTCTGGAACAATGTGCTCTGGACAGATGAGTCAAAGGTAGAGCTATTTGGCCACAGTACCAGAAGACATGTTTGGCAACAACCAAAGACAGCATTTGACCACAAGAACCTGATACCAACTGTAAAGCATGGTGGTTGAAATATTATGGTTTGGGGCAGCTTTGCTGCATCAGGGCCTGGGCAGCTCACCATCATATAATCCACTATGAATTCTTCATTGTACCACAGGGTGCTTGAGGGTAATGTGAGGCCATCTGTCGGAAAGTTTAAGCTCAACCGAAGGTGGACCTTGCAACATGACAATGACCCTAAACATACCAGTAAATCCACCAAGGAATGGCTGAAAAGAAAGAAATGGAGGGTTCTGGAATGGCCATGTCAAAGCCCGGATCTAAATCCCATCGAGATGTTGTGGGGGGATTTGAAACGAGCTGTGCATGCAAGAATCCCCTCAAACATCGCACAGCTGAAATAATTCTGCATGGAGGAGTGGGCAAAAATTTCTCCCAGTTGATGTGAGAGACTGGTAGACAGTTATAAGAAACGCCTACTTGAGGTTGTTTCGGCCAAAGGGGGCAATACCACCTATTAGAGCCAAGGGTGAACTTACTTTTTCCACATGCGAAATTAGCATTTATGTTTATTTAAATTATACAATGGACTACAAAATGTAAATGTTTCATGATATTTGTTATATTATATCACCTTTATCTATCGATATTGTTGAAATGAAGATCAAATAGCTGATTGAAACATGTTGAAAAAGTCAAAACTTAACATGGGGTGTACTTACTTTTTCACGTGACTGTATCGTTTTTCGCCCCATCACTCAATGGTGAAGAATCATGAAAAAAATTATTGTATCCGGTTCCAGATCCAGATCTTTACCAAAATCTAATCTATTTGTCCACATCACACCCAACCTGTCCACCAAATCCATCCACAACTTTTTGAGATATCCTCCTCACAGCCAAACAAACAGACAGACAGATAGGGGTGAAAACACAACCTCTGTTCAACTTAAACTGGCAGACAACTGTCTGGCAGAGGTAAAAAGTTGCAAACACTGTTCTCCATAACTACAGCATACTAGCTTACTTTCAATCATCAGCAAGGTCGTGGTGTGATCACAGTTGATATGAAGTCTTTCCTTTTCTCCACCAACCTCATCTCAGATCACCAATTTGGTTTCAGACCAGTCCCTGGACATGTTGCTTCTATTCACCAACCATGGATGGAGGCCATCAATGTCAGACATGAGATCAGGGCTGTCTCTCTGGGCATATCTCCTGCTTTTGATAGTCTGTCTTCCTGCCTTACTCTCCAAATGCTCTGCCATTGGCATCCAATGCCAACTCCACACATGGCTTGCTGACTTCCTCTACTCTTGTAGGCAACAAGTGGCTCCATGGAATCCTTTCATCTATTCCTGTTTAGGCTGGAGTTCCCCAAGGTAGTGTTCTGGGCCCAATCCTATTCCTGATCTTCATCAATGATCTCTCTGACTCTCTGGAAAATCCTCTTTATCTATTTGCACTCTTTATCTATGGAACCCTGTGCTGTAACAACCCTCATCCTTCAGATCGGCGGGCTGCAGCCTATTCCCTCTCTTCAGACCTTGAAAAAAATTCCAAGATGGTCAAACAGTTGGAATATGTCTTTCAATCCTGACATATCTCTCACTCTCACAATCTCTCTCCGAAAAGACCGTTGGTAACCTCTCCCCTCCCTCCCATCAACTTTCTTAACAATCCTCTTGAGGAAGTTGAGTCATTCAAGCTCTTGGGTCTCATGATCAGCCATGATCTTTCTTGGGCAAAGCACATTTCAAAGTTAGCCTCCCATGCCAGCCCCTGACTGGGCATCCTTTGTCATTCAAAGTCCTTCCTTGGCACACCTGAACTCCGATCCACCTATAAGGCCTTCATCCGCAGCTTGATGGAGTACTGCTCTCCCCTCTGGGCTGGCTCCCCTGCCTCACATATTGCTCAGATTGACACAATGGAAGCCAAGACCTTCAACATTATTGCAATCTCCCGCGAGGAAGCTGAGTCTATGAGCCCATCACAGATAGGTCGGTGGTCTCTGTCTTACACCTCCTTTTCTGGTTTTGCATCCTCTGCTCTCTTTAGTGATTTGTTTCCCCTCTTCCCTCCCCATGTTTTTGCAGGGCACACATGGTTCACCATCAGCCCCCCTCTAGTGAAACTACCAAAATTCAGGAACACTGCTGACCTTCACTCATTTGTTTCTCTTTTTTCCTGCCTGTGGGACCAACTTCCACATCCTCTTCAATCCAATTCTTCCCACCAGGTTTTCCAAACATCCGATCACCACCATTTCAGATTGTCCCCAATTCAAGACCATTATATTTACTACCCTCCTTAAACCCTTCCCTCCTCCCAACCCCCATGCAATGCCACCCCAATCCCTCCTTCTAAATTTCCAGTTTCCCTCTTGAGAGGTTCCTTCTGTCTTCATCTTGTCCACGCTATGCATCCTCTGCTGCCCTCCATTCTCTCCCACACCCATTGTTTGTCCAAGCCTCCCTCTATCTTAATTGACCTTCAACTCTGCTGTTTAATGCCCCCCCCCCCCTTCTTTCAACTGTTCTTAATTTTGTCCTGTTGTGTCCTGATCCATTCAGTGTACTAATGTTGCTTTTGCACAAGCCTCGACTATTTATACAAAAGAATAAAAGGCACTGCCCAGGAGAAATAACACAGAGGGTTGAACATGTATGAGACAAAATGCTGGAAGCCATTATCTAAAGATCACCTAATGTTAAAGAAAACACTGAGTGACGACGCTGCCTCCATACGCCGCCACCGATATGGGTGTTTGTGACCTCGCCCTGCCTTTTCTCCATGTCATGCTTCTTGGGAAAGTCACTGCTTTTTACCAACATTGTTTGCTTGCCAATTAAGAATAATTATGTACTCCCATTAACTCGGCTTTCTCGTCTTTGCTTTGTGGGAAGGCAGCTCCAGGAAAAACGTTGAACTTGTCCAACCTCTGCAATTCCAAAAAAAGTGCGACGTTGTGCTTAATTTAAAAAAGGGAGGAATACTTGTATGAGTTTTTTCTCTTCTGGTGCATCTCTCAATCATTCTATGGGACTAGCAGGAGTACCCAGCGTTGCCTGGGGATGTTCTAATGCTGTTGGCATTTTGAAGAAATTAATTTGATTTCTTTTATATATTTTTTTGTAGGTGCCTAAAACACTCCCCTTCCGAACACCCAATAAGGAAAAATATTTTATAATATAATCACACACACACACACACACAACACACACACACACACACACACACACACACACACACACACACACACACACACACACACACACACACACACACACACACACACACACACACACACACACACACACACTAATGGGGGATAATGTAATACTGTAATTCCTCTCATAAAGCTACAAAGGCTCGGGCACTATAGAGGGAGTTTTAAAAATCCAAGAAAAACGAACTTTTAATCTTTTCATTTTCAGATTTAAAGATTTTCAAAAGTCTTAAAAAAAAATTACGTCCAAAACACTCCCCGACACTCACTGATGAACCTCTGAACGTTTGACGAAGATCCATTCAGCCATCTCTGTGAAAAATTGTGACACACAGACACGCACACAGACACGCACACAGACACGCACTCAGACACGCACTCAGACACGCACTCAGACACGCACTCAGACACGCACTCAGACACGCACTCAGACACGCACGCATGCAGACAAACACGCACGCAGACAAA